>NW_026453180.1:4021353-4330688 GCF_025200985.1 Drosophila gunungcola | reverse complement strand
ATTTAATGTATTAAATTATTTATTATTTATTTATTATTTATTTATTTTAAATGTAGTTTTTAAGATGGTTAAGCCATAAGACATTGAAGATATTCCGCTTGGAAATCGGATGGCGGAAGGAAAAGTTATGGATTTAGAACTGCAGGTTTTTAGTCAATTTTCTGCAAAGGCGGTTTTTTCGGAAATTTTGAAAGGGGTAACATCATTAAAATCGCAAAAAATCGACCCGAATTTACAAACCAACTTTTTAATGCAGTTTTTTAGAAAACTAAACACCAAGGCATTAAAGATATACCACTTTGAAATCGGGTACCTAATAGAAAAGTTATAGATTTAAAACTGCGGGATTTTGGTCACTTTTCTGACAAACTATTTTTCGGAAATTATTTAAGAAGTTAAATCGTAAAAATTATAATTCATAATTTTAAAACAAAATTTAAATGCAGGTTTTCAGAGGGTTAAGCCATACAACTTTAAAGATATTCCGCTTGGAAATAGGATGACGGAAAGAAAAGTTATGGATTTAGAACTGCAGGTTTTAAGTCCATTTTCTGCAAAGGCGGTTTTTTCGGAAATTTTGAAAGGGGTAACATCATTAAAATGGCAAAAAAATCGACCCGAATTTACAAACCAACTTTTTAATGCAGTTTTTTAGAAAACTAAACACCAAGGCATTAAAGATATACCACTTTGAAATCGGGTACCTAATAGAAAAGTTATAGATTTAAAACTGCGGGATTTTGGAATCATTTCTGCCAAGCTATTTTTCGGAAATTATTTGAGAAAGTAAATCGTAAAAATAATAATTCATAATTTTAAAGCAAAATGTAAATGCAGGTTTTTAGAGGGTTAAGCCATAAGACTTTGGAGATATTCCACTTGGAAATAGGATGGCGGAAAGAAAAGTTATGGATTTAGAACTGCAGCTTTTTAGTCAATTTTCTGCAAAGGCGGTTTTTTTCGAAAATTTTGAAAAGGGTAACATCATTAAAATGGCAAAAAATCGACCCGAATTTATAAACCAAGTTTTTAATGCAGTTTTGTGGAAAACTAAGCACGAAGACATTAAAGATATACCACTTTGAAATCGGGTACCTAATAGAAAAGTTATAGATTTAAAACTGCGGGATTTTGGAACCATTTTAAAATTATTTGAAAAGTTAATTCGTAAAAATAATAATTCATAATTTTAAAGCAAAATTTAAATGCAGGTTTTTAGAGGGTTAAGCCATAAGACTTTGGAGATATTCCACTTGGAAATAGGATGGCGGAAAGAAAAGTTATGGATTTAGAGCTGCAGGTTTTTAGTCAATTTTCTGCAAAGGCGGGTTTTTCGGAAATTTTGAAAGGGGTAACATCATTAAAATGGCAAAAAATCGACCCGAATTTACAAACCAAGTTTTTAATGCTGGTTTGTAGAGAACTAAGCACGAAGACATTAAAGATATACCACTTTGAATTCGGGTACCTAATAGAAAAGTTATAGATTTAAAACTGCGGGATTTTGGAATCATTTCTGCCAAGCTATTTTTCGGAAATTATTTGAGAAGTTAAATCGTAAAACTAATAATTCATAATTTAAAAGCAAAATTTAAATGCAGGTTTTTAACATCATTAAAATGGCAAAAAATCGACCCGAATTTACAAACCAACTTTTTAATGCTGTTTTGTAGAGAACTAAGCACGAAGACATTAAAGATATACCACTTTGAAATCGGGTACCTAATAGAAAAGTTATAGATTTAAAACTGCGGGATTTTGGAACCTTTTCTGCCAAGCTATTTTTCGGAAATTATTTGAGAAGTTAAATCGTAAAAATAATAATTCATAATTTTAAAGCAAAATTTAAATGCAGGTTTTTAACATCATTAAAATGGCAAAAAATCGACCCGAATTTACAAACCAACTTGTTAATGCTGTTTTGTAGAGAACTAAGCACGAAGACATTAAAGATATACCACTTTGAAATCGGGTACCTTATAGAAAAGTTATAGATTTAAAACTGCGGGATTTTGGAACCATTTCTGCCAAGCTATTTTTCGGAAATTATTTGAGAAGTTAAATCGTAAAAATAATAATTCATAATTTTAAAGCAAAATTTAAATGCAGGTTTTTAAAGGGTTAAGCCATAAGACTTTGGAGATATTCCACTTGGAAATAGGATGGCGGAAAGAAAAGTTATGGATTCAGAACTGAAGGTTTTTAGTCAATTTTCTGCAAAGGCGGTTTTTTCGGAAATTTTGAAAGGGGTAACATCATTAAAATGGCAAAAAATCGACCCGAATTTACAAACCAACTTTTTAATGCAGTTTTTTAGAAAACTAAACACCAAGGCATTAAAGATATACCACTTTGAAATCGGGTACCTAATAGAAAAGTTATAGATTTAAAACTGCGGGATTTTGGAACCATTTCTGCCAAGCTATTTTTCGGAAATTATTTGAGAAAGTAAATCGTAAAAATAATAATTCATAATTTTAAAGCAAAATGTAAATGCAGGTTTTTAGAGGGTTAAGCCATAAGACTTTGGAGATATTCCACTTGGAAATAGGATGGCGGAAAGAAAAGTTATGGATTTAGAACTGCAGCTTTTTAGTCAATTTTCTGCAAAGGCGGTTTTTTCGAAAATTTTGAAAAGGGTAACATCATTAAAATGGCAAAAAATCGACCCGAATTTATAAACCAAGTTTTTAATGCAGTTTTGTGAAAAACTAAGCACGAAGACATTAAAGATATACCACTTTGAAATCGGGTACCTAATAGAAAAGTTATAGATTTAAAACTGCGGGATTTTGGAACCATTTCTGCCAAGCTATTTTTCGGAAATTATTTGAAAAGTTAATTCGTAAAAATAATAATTCATAATTTTAAAGCAAAATTTAAATGCAGATTTTTAGAGGGTTAAGCCATAAGACTTTGGAGATATTCCACTTGGAAATAGGATGGCGGAAAGAAAAGTTATGGATTTAGAGCTGCAGGTTTTTAGTCAATTTTCTGCAAAGGCGGGTTTTTTCGGAAATTTTGAAAGGGGTAACATCATTAAAATGGCAAAAAATCGACCCGAATTTACAAACCAAGTTTTTAATGCAGTTTTTTAGAAAACTTAACACCAAGGCATTAAAGATATACCACTTTGAAATCGGGTACCTAATAGAAAAGTTATAGATTTAAAACTGCGGGATTTTGGAACCATTTCTGCCAAGCTATTTTTTGGAAATTATTTGAGAAAGTAAATCGTAAAAATAATAATTCATAATTTTAAAGCAAAATGTAAATGCAGGTTTTTAGAGGGTTTTGGATTTTGGAACCTTTTCTGCCAAGCTATTTTTCGGAAATTATTTGAGAAGTTAAATCGTAAAAATAATAATTCATAATTTAAAAGCAAAATTTAAATGCAGGTTTTTAACATCATTAAAATGGCAAAAAATCGAACCGAATTTACAAACCAACTTTTTAATGCTGTTTTGTAGAGAACTAAGCACGAAGACATTAAAGATATACCACTTTGAAATCGAGTACCTAATAGAAAAGTTATAGATTTAAAACTGCGGGATTTTGGAACCATTTCTGCCAAGCTATTTTTCGGAAATTATTTGAGAAGTTAAATCGTAAAAATAATAATTCATAATTTTAAAGCAAAATTTAAATGCAGGTTTTTAAAGGGTTAAGCCATAAGACTTTGGAGATATTCCACTTGGAAATAGGATGGCGGAAAGAAAAGTTATGGATTCAGAACTGAAGGTTTTTAGTCAATTTTCTGCAAAGGCGGTTTTTTTCGGAAATTTTGAAAGGGGTAACATCATTAAAATGGCAAAAAATCGACCCGAATTTACAAACCAACTTTTTAATGCAGTTTTTTAGAAAACTAAACACCAAGGCATTAAAGATATACCACTTTGAAATCGGGTACCTAATAGAAAAGTTATAGATTTAAAACTGCGGGATTTTGGAACCATTTCTGCCAAGCTATTTTTCGGAAATTATTTGAGAAAGTAAATCGTAAAAATAATAATTCATAATTTTAAAGCAAAATGTAAATGCAGGTTTTTAGAGGGTTAAGCCATAAGACTTTGGAGATATTCCACTTGGAAATAGGATGGCGGAAAGAAAAGTTATGGATTTAGAACTGCAGCTTTTTAGTCAATTTTCTGCAAAGGCGGTTTTTTCGAAAATTTTGAAAGGGTAACATCATTAAAATGGCAAAAAATCGACCCGAAATTATAAACCAAGTTTTTAATGCAGTTTTGTGGAAAACTAAGCACGAAGACATTAAAGATATACCACTTTGAAATCGGGTACCTAATAGAAAAGTTATAGATTTAAAACTGCGGGATTTTGGAACCATTTCTGCCAAGCTATTTTTCGGAAATTATTTGAAAAGTTAATTCGTAAAAATAATAATTCATAATTTTAAAGCAAAATTTAAATGCAGGATTTTAGAGGGTTAAGCCATAAGACTTTGGAGATATTCCACTTGGAAATAGGATGGCGGAAAGAAAAGTTATGGATTTAGAGCTGCAGGTTTTTAGTCAATTTTCTGCAAAGGCGGGTTTTTCGGAAATTTTGAAAGGGGTAACATCATTAAAATGGCAAAAAATCGACCCGAATTTACAAACCAAGTTTTTAATGCAGTTTTTTAGAAAACTAAACACCAAGGCATTAAAGATATACCACTTTGAAATCGGGTACCTAATAGAAAAGTTATAGATTTAAAACTGCGGGATTTTGGAACCATTTCTGCCAAGCTATTTTTCGGAAATTATTTGAGAAAGTAAATCGTAAAAATAATAATTCATAATTTTAAAGCAAAATGTAAATGCAGGTTTTTAGAGGGTTTTGGATTTTGGAACCTTTTCTGCCAAGCTATTTTTCGGAAATTATTTGAGAAGTTAAATCGTAAAAATAATAATTCATAATTTAAAAGCAAAATTTAAATGCAGGTTTTTAACATCATTAAAATGGCAAAAAATCGACCCGAATTTACAAACCAACTTTTTAATGCTGTTTTGTAGAGAACTAAGCACGAAGACATTAAAGATATACCACTTTGAAATCGGGTACCTAATAGAAAAGTTATAGATTTAAAACTGCGGGATTTTGGAACCATTTCTGCCAAGCTATTTTTCGGAAATTATTTGAGAAGTTAAATCGTAAAAATAATAATTCATAATTTTAAAGCAAAATTTAAATGCAGGTTTTTAGAGGGTTAAACCATAAGACTTTGGAGATATTCCACTTGGAAATAGGATGACGGAAAAAAAAGTTATGGATTTAGAACTGCATGTTTTTAGTCAATTTTCTGCAAAGGCGGTTTTTTCGGAAATTTTGAAAGGGGTAACATCATTAAAATGGCAAAAAATCGACCCGAATTTACAAACCAACTTTTTAATGCAGTTTTTTAGCAAACTAAACACCAAGGCATTAAAGATATACCACTTTGAAATCGGGTACCTAATAAAAAGTTATAGATTTAAAACTGCGGGATTTTGGAACCTTTTCTGCCAAGCTATTTTTCGGAAATTATTTGAGAAGTTAAATCGTAAAAATAATAATTCATAATTTTAAAGCAAAATTTAAATGCAGGTTTTTAGAGGGTTAAGCCATAAGACTTTGGAGATATTCCACTTGGAAATAGGATGGCGGAAAGAAAAGTTAAGGATTTAGAACTGCATGTTTTTAGTCAATTTTCTGCAAAGGCGGTTTTTTTCGGAAATTTTGAAAGGGGTAACATCATTAAAATGGCAAAAAATCGACCCGAATTTACAAACCAAGTTTTTAATGCAGTTTTTTAGAAAACTAAACACCAAGGCATTAAAGATATACCACTTTGAAATCGGGTACCTAATAGAAAAGTTATAGATTTAAAACTGCGGGATTTTGGAACCTTTTCTGCCAAGCTATTTTTCGGAAATTATTTGAGGCGGTTTTTTCGGAAATTTTGAAAGGGGTAACATCATTAAAATGGCAAAAAATCGACCCGAATTTATAAACCAAGTTTTTAATGCAGTTTTGTGGAAAACTAAGCACGAAGACATTAAAGATACACCACTTTGAAATCGGGTACCTAATAGAAAAGTTATAGATTTAAAACTGCGGGATTTTGGAACCATTTCTGCCAAGCTATTTTTCGGAAATTATTTGAGAAGTTAAATCGTAAAAATAATAATTCATAATTTTAAAGCAAAATTTAAATGCAGGTTTTTAGAGGGTTAAACCATAAGACTTTGGAGATATTCCACTTGGAAATAGGATGACGGAAAAAAAAGTTATGGATTTAGAACTGCATGTTTTTAGTCAATTTTCTGCAAAGGCGGTTTTTTCGGAAATTTTGAAAGGGGTAACATCATTAAAATGGCAAAAAATCGACCCGAATTTACAAACCAACTTTTTAATGCAGTTTTTTAGCAAACTAAACACCAAGGCATTAAAGATATACCACTTTGAAATCGGGTACCTAATAAAAAGTTATAGATTTAAAACTGCGGGATTTTGGAACCTTTTCTGCCAAGCTATTTTTCGGAAATTATTTGAGAAGTTAAATCGTAAAAATAATAATTCATAATTTTAAAGCAAAATTTAAATGCAGGTTTTTAGAGGGTTAAGCCATAAGACTTTGGAGATATTCCACTTGGAAATAGGATGGCGGAAAGAAAAGTTAAGGATTTAGAACTGCATGTTTTTAGTCAATTTTCTGCAAAGGCGGTTTTTTCGGAAATTTTGAAAGGGGTAACATCATTAAAATGGCAAAAAATCGACCCGAATTTACAAACCAAGTTTTTAATGCAGTTTTTTAGAAAACTAAACACCAAGGCATTAAAGATATACCACTTTGAAATCGGGTACCTAATAGAAAAGTTATAGATTTAAAACTGCGGGATTTTGGAACCTTTTCTGCCAAGCTATTTTTCGGAAATTATTTGAGGCGGTTTTTTCGGAAATTTTGAAAGGGGTAACATCATTAAAATGGCAAAAAATCGACCCGAATTTATAAACCAAGTTTTTAATGCAGTTTTGTGGAAAACTAAGCACGAAGACATTAAAGATACACCACTTTGAAATCGGGTACCTAATAGAAAAGTTATAGATTTAAAACTGCGGGATTTTGGAACCATTTCTGCCAAGCTATTTTTCGGAAATTATTTGAGAAGTTAAATCGTAAAAATAATAATTCATAATTTTAAAGCAAAATTTAAATGCAGGTTTTTAGAAGGTTAAACCATAAGACTTTGGAGATATTCCACTTGGAAATAGGATGACGGAAAAAAAAGTTATGGATTTAGAACTGCAGGTTTTTAGTCAATTTTCTGCAAAGGCTGTTTTTTCGGAAATTTTGAAAGGGGTAACATCATTAAAATGGCAAAAAATCGACCCGAATTTACAAACCAACTTTTTAATGCAGTTCTTTAGAAAACTAAACACCAAGGCATTAAAGATATACCACTTTGAAATCGGGTACCTAATAGAAAAGTTATAGATTTAAAACTGCGGGATTTTGGAACCTTTTCTGCCAAGCTATTTTTCGGAAATTATTTGAGAAGTTAAATCGTAAAAATAATAATTCATAATTTTAAAGCAAAATTTAAATGCAGGTTTTTAGAGGGTTAAGCCATAAGACTTTGGAGATATTCCACTTGGAAATAGGATGGCGGAAAGAAAAGTTAAGGATTTAGAACTGCATGTTTTTAGTCAATTTTCTGCAAAGGCGGTTTTTTCGGAAATTTTGAAAGGGGTAACATCATTAAAATGGCAAAAAATCGACCCGAATTTACAAACCAAGTTTTTAATGCAGTTTTTTAGAAAACTAAACACCAAGGCATTAAAGATATACCACTTTGAAATCGGGTACCTAATAGAAAAGTTATAGATTTAAAACTGCGGGATTTTGGAACCTTTTCTGCCAAGCTATTTTTCGGAAATTATTTGAGGCGGTTTTTTCGGAAAATGGCAAAAAATCGACCCGAATTTATAAACCAAGTTTTTAATGCAGTTTTGTGGAAAACTAAGCACGAAGACATTAAAGATACACCACTTTGAAATCGGGTACCTAATAGAAAAGTTATAGATTTAAAGCTGCGGGATTTTGGAACCATTTCTGCCAAGCTATTTTTCGGAAATTATTTGAGAAGTTAAATCGTAAAAATAATAATTCATAATTTAAAAGCAAAATTTAAATGCAGGTTTTTAGAGGGTTAAACCATAAGACTTTGGAGATATTCCACTTGAAAATAGGATGACGGAAAAAAAAGTTATGGATTTAGAACTGCAGGTTTTTAGTCAATTTTCTGCAAAGGCTGTTTTTTTCGGAAATTTTGAAAGAGGTAACATCATTAAAATGGCAAAAAATCGACCCGAATTTACAAACCAACTTTTTAATGCAGTTTTTTAGAAAACTAAACACCAAGGCATTAAAGATATACCACTTTGAAATCGGGTACCTAATAGAAAAGTTATAGATTTAAAACTGCGGGATTTTGGAACCATTTCTGCCAAGCGTTTTTTTCGGAAATTATTTGAGAAGTTAAATCGTAAAAATAATAATTCATAATTTTAAAGCAAAATTTAAATGCAGGTTTTTAGAGGGTTAAACCATAAGACTTTGGAGATATTCCACTTGGAAATAGGATGACGGAAAGAAAAGTTATGGATTTAGAACTGCAGGTTTTTAGTCAATTTTCTGCAAAGGCTGTTTTTTCGGAAATTTAGAAAGGGGTAACATCATTAAAATGGCAAAAAATCGACCCGAATTTACAAACCAACTTTTTAATGCTGTTTTGTGAAAAACTAAGCACGAAGACATTAAAGATATACCACTTTGAAATCGGGTACCTAATAGAAAAGTTATAGATTAAAACTGCGGGATTTTGGAACCATTTCTGCCAAGCTATTTTTCGGAAATTATTTGAGAAGTTAAATCGTAAAAATAATAATTCATAATTTTAAAGCAAAATTTAAATGCAGGTTTTTAGAGGGTTAAACCATACGACTTTGGAGATATTCCACTTGGAAATAGGATGGCGGAAGGAAAAGTTAAGGATTTAGAACTGCATGTTTTTAGTCAAATTTCTGCAAAGGCGGTTTTTTCGGAAATTTTGAAAGGGGTAACATCATTAAAATGGCAAAAAATCGACCCGAATTTACAAACCAACTTTTTAATGCAGTTTTTTAGAAAACTAATTACCAAGGCATTAAAGATATACCACTTTGAAATCGGGTACCTAATAGAAAAGTTATAGATTTAAAACTGCGGGATTTTGGAACCATTTCTGCCAAGCTATTTTTCGGAAATTATTTGAGAAAGTAAATCGTAAAAATAATAATTCATAATTTTAAAGCAAAATGTAAATGCAGGTTTTTAGAGGGTTAAGCCATAAGACTTTGGAGATATTCCACTTGGAAATAGGATGGCGGAAAGAAAAGTTATGGATTTAGAACTGCAGCTTTTTAGTCAATTTTCTGCAAAGGCGGTTTTTTTCGAAAATTTTGAAAAGGGTAACATCATTAAAATGGCAAAAAATCGACCCGAATTTATAAACCAAGTTTTTAATGCAGTTTTGTGGAAAACTAAGCACGAAGACATTAAAGATATACCACTTTGAAATCGGGTACCTAATAGAAAAGTTATAGATTTAAAACTGCGGGATTTTGGAACCATTTTCAAATTATTTGAAAAGTTAATTCGTAAAAATAATAATTCATAATTTTAAAGCAAAATTTAAATGCAGGTTTTTAGAGGGTTAAGCCATAAGACTTTGGAGATATTCCACTTGGAAATAGGATGGCGGAAAGAAAAGTTATGGATTTAGAGCTGCAGGTTTTTAGTCAATTTTCTGCAAAGGCGGTTTTTTCGGAAATTTTGAAAGGCAAAAATTATTAAAATAGCAAAAAATCGACCCGAATTTACAAACCAAGTTTTTAATGCTATTTTTCGGAAATTATTTGAGAAGTTAAATCGTAAAAATAATAATTCATTATTTTAAAGCAAAATTTAAATGCAGGTTTTCAGAGGGTTAAGCCAAACAACTTTAAAGATATTCCGCTTGGAAATCGGATGGCGGAAGGAAAAGTTATGGATTTAGAACTGCAGCTTTTTGGTCACTTTTCCGCAAAATCACTAATTGAAAATTTAAAAACTTTATAAAAATTACAGAAAATCAACCTTTAATAATTATTAAATGCAGATGTTTAAGAGACTTAAACCATACCTCATTGAATGTTCCATACAATTTACAATCGATTATCATTAATAGCGAGGATTTTTAAATTACCAAAAAATCTATTTCATAAATATAAATATTTTTTTCCCAGTGCAAATACATGGTAATAACAAGTTGCAGTTATCGCCTCCGAATCACTCCGTTCCACCCTGAAAAGCGAAAACCGCAGAGCAGACAGACTCCCTCGCCGGCAAATAGTTTTGCGGATTTGTAAATTAACAAATTGAATTAAATGCGCGGCTGGGCAGCAGAATCAGAACCAGAATCCTGGAAACCCTGGCAACTTGTTTTACCCTCCCTCGCAATATTTTAGTTTTATTTTGGCTGGGCTCTCACGCCTATTTGCATTCGCTGTCTGTTTTTTTTTCGGCTCATCTCGAAAATTATGAAAATGTTCATGTTTGTTATTCGATGATATAATCGCGATGATAATCGGTCTGTGTCATCATGTGGCAAATTGCGGCAATTGTTGTTAATGATTAGGTCGTGCAAAAATTGCAGAGATCAATGGCCTTTGATTGCGGTCTAAATAGTTCAAACGGCAGGTGGCCCTTTGGGTTTAAAAAAAAGAGTATTTTGAACGCATTTCCCGACTTTAAGGCATATGCAAGACTTTTCTTAAGCTCCGAGATTTTTTCGCAAAGGGTAAAATTTGATATTTGTGCATATTTTAAAAGACAAACAATTTGCATGCAAATACTCACACATGCGAAAAAAGTTCTTCTTGTCTGTTTGCCATATGGGTGAGTTTGTATTTGTGATGCCTCCGCCTGTGAAAATATTCGACATATTTTCCAACAACCAAAGCAAACATCAAAGGATGCCAAGGAAACGAATGCAAAGTGCTCTAGATTTCTCAGAAAAGAGGGGTAATGTTCTTTGCAAAATTTAGAGATTAAGTTAACATCTTATGGTCAATAAATAGAAGAGAATTAGACAATTGAATTTTGATGAAACAGGCTTAACTAAATCTTAACAATATCAAGATAAAACTGATCTTACTTTATTTCTTTCAAACTTATCTGAATTTTACAACGCAACACTCTTAGCAAAGGCGTTTAAATTGTTTAATTATGTTCTATTAATTTAATCATAAAAGTTTATGATCTTGCACTTAAATAACTTTTCAAAATAATCCCAAATTGTCGATACGATTATTATTTAAACAAAGGAATTTAAATTCTTTAATTATACCCAAGTATTTAATAATAGCAAGTACTTTTCCTTTGTATGCCGTCACTTCCTTTAATTTTTCCAATACCCCTTACTCTCCCATTGGAGCCCTTCTATAGCAAGCAGTAAATATGCATTTTGCAGAATTTTCCATTTCCATTTCCATTTGGCCAACCATTTTGCGCATTTTTATGTTGTTTATTTTTGGTAGCTTTTTAAAAAACATCAGAACTTTTCATTTACATATTCGCTTTGTAAAGAGACACGGAGGATGGTAGATGGTAGCTGACTGGTTTCCTGTGTATCCTTCGAAACGTTTGCCACATTTCGCCTGGTGCCGAAAAATTTGCATAAAATGCAAATGATGCCGGCAGCCCGAAAAAAGATGGGAAAGGGGGGGAAAATCGGTGGGGACGTGGAACGTGAAGGAAGGATGAGCCACCGCTGTGGCTTTTTGTGGTCCTTTGCGATATCATATTTATTAAAAGGATTATTGGTGCTTCACTGGCATATCCTGTTAGCGTCGCTCAGCGAACCTGTGAACAGTGAACCCCCCAAAAAGGCACCCGAAATCGACCACCCACCACTATCCCATTTATGCAAATGAGCAACGGCTGGCTTTTGTTTCAGCTCTCCAGCTCCCCAAACTCCTTTGGAAAATATGCTGCTTTTCTTTTTTGCCTCCTTTGTTTTGCAGTCGGCGCCATATTTGATTTAAAAGTTGACGCTGTAAGAAAAATTACACAAATACAATTAAAATGGGGGAGTTTTCGCTTTGTAACTTTGTCGGAATTTTCAGAGTTTTCACTTGATTTCACACCTGGCACTTAGCACTTAGCACTCAGAAACCAGAATCCAGAGACGGCGCTATCTTTGGATTTGGCGCTTTGTTATGATTGCACTCTATTTACTTGGCTTTTCTCACCTCCGAACTCGGTTTACTTCTAATGAAGTCGAACGTTTCGGCTGGATGTTATGGCCTAGCGCCTTCAATTGGCGGCTGGGTGAATTTATGGTGAAGGTAAGGATTCCCAGGATCTGGAAATCGAGTTCGCAGAGTGATAATTAATCAGGATAGCCCACGAAATTTATTGTCGAACATATCTTATTGTGTATATTTGTTTCTTATGACTTATACACACAAAGGAAATACAAGGACCGCAATAAAAAGCTAAGCAGATGGAACGGTAAACCATAATAATTCTTACATCTAAATTTTACAACATTGCCTTAACCATATTTTTGTATTACTAAGAATTTCGCTTATCTTTTTTTTACTAATTTAAACACATAAGTTATCTAGCATTTAATTCACTTTTCGTAATAATCAAAAACTATTTAATATATTATTCCATCTTGCTCTTTTGTTTCTAAATCCTTTTAAAACCTAGCAATTTATGTTTATAGCTCCAAGTATA
The DNA here is from genome assembly GCF_025200985.1 of Drosophila gunungcola. Classification (NCBI taxonomy): domain Eukaryota; kingdom Metazoa; phylum Arthropoda; class Insecta; order Diptera; family Drosophilidae; genus Drosophila; species Drosophila gunungcola. The sequence goes on along the minus strand of NW_026453180.1, from coordinate 4,317,883 downwards.
TGGACCTTTTAATGTTTTTATTATGAAAGCTTACTTTTGTATCATTACATTTGTAGTGTTTAATATTTGCATTAACTATACAAATTAAACTAAGCTCTGCATATATTTATTTTCATAAATTTTTAAAATATATAAAATCGTATACACCTTTGAAGCTAAAAGTAGTTTTTAATACAAAAGTAATAAAAACAGTATCCAACACCTTCTAATCCTTAAAGTTCCTTAAAGACTTTATTGAAATATTCCCCTTCAACTTCAGATGCCCGTTTTAAAGATCTCCATTTGGTTTTTAGTATGTCAATTAAGAGTTCGTCTCCGAATGACATATTGCAGCAAGTGGAAATTGCTCGATTCCAACCCCGAAGCCCCAAGTCATCCCCTCGCACACAGAAAACACCCTTTTTGCCGCACAGATGACACCCACATATGGCACTAACACCGCCAATTTGACGCCAAGTGTGAGTCCATGTATGTGTGTGTTCAAGCCCCTTTTCCCCCAGTTTTACCCCACTTTTCATCCGACTTTTCCCCACATTTTCATAGCCATCCCCCGATGTCGATGCCCACTTGTCAGTCATTTTACGAAAATGTTAAAGTATCAAATTCATTGGAATTGCGTTGAGAATGTTTGACAGTTCATAAATGCCCGACGCTTGACTTGCATAAATATTTTGCAAGGCAGCCGGAAAATGGGGGTGGAAATGTGGGAGCGGAAAATGTGGGAGGCATGTGTGTGTGGTGAGCACTTGAAAAACTTTCCAAAATGCGAGAAGTCAAACAAACGTCCGCGCCTCCGCTGCCTTTTTACAGTTTTCAGTTTTCCATCTCGCATTGCTGAGCATTTTCCGCTTTTCATGGTTGCCATTTTGTTTCGAGAGTCGTCGAAAAAGTTTCCCCCTTTGTTTTATTTTCAACACGCTTCAGTTTGTTTTTTTTTTCCATGTTTGTTTGTTTTTCTACATTTTTTTTGAGTTTGCGTCGGCGCAGTGTTGAAGTTCACTCAGCAGAAAGTCACTCAAAGTGGAGAAATCCACTCAAGGGGGCGTTGCCCGAAAGTCCGAGTGTTTTCGGCACAGTTTTGAGTGAGTGGTGGGTGACTTTTGGGACAGGGTGTTTCTGTTTCGATTCTGTTTCTGTTTAATTCTCGATTTCAGCTGCTGCCGACGAAAAACAGCTGTTGGCTGGCAAGAGAGTCCTGCAGTCCAGAGCTCTGAGTTATGTCCTGCAGTCCTTTCATTGCTCCTGGCGCTCCGCCAGTCCAGTTCGTGGAAATTCCCTTGGCAGGAGGCGTTTTTACCGTCACCGCAGTTTTCCACTTTCCGGGTTGGCGAGATCTAGCGCCGGCAAAACCCTTACTGGTTCTACAAATGTAATGGACTTGAGTATAAATATTAAAGGCATAACTTAATAACTTATCACTTTACTCTTTTGATATTGCAAAATATAAAAAAGACGTAAGAATTTATGACATTGCGTATATTTTAATAATCGCAAACTAAAAACACAATATCCTTACATATGTTTTTCAAGATATTAATAATAAATGTTGTTTACAATAAGGAAGATATTAATATTAATTATTATCAGAGGGATATTTGATATTAAATATAAAAAAACAGAAACAAGAAATATGAATTTATAGCACAACTTATAGTTTAATACTTAATAAAATATAAGCGAATTTTTATGTATCTCTAGTTTTTAAAATTAATGTCATAAATAAATCATTATGTTCAGTATTTTAAGTTTTTTTAAAACTAAACTAAACTTGCTAAGTGTATAAATTAAATTCAGTTTAGCATCAAATAAACTTCGATTTGTAAGTTCGTTTTGTCTTTGCAAATATTTCAATCATTTTCGTTTTACTATTAGAAGGAGAAATAGACTTTAAAAGGTAAGTAATTAAATTTAAATTTTTATTTTTTATAGCTAATTCTATTTATATTGTTACCAGTTTGTTACTTTTAAATAAATGAAAATTTAAAGAGAAAGCTGTTGGTAAAGAATTTTTCAACATACTTATTCGGTTTTTATTATTGACAACTTTTATTATCTTACAAGGAAACTATTAAATTATTCATAAAGTTATATGGTGGTTATATGGTGTTTTTTAAATTTTCTTTACAAGTTTAACCCTCAGCCGGCTTAGCCTGTCATGTCACCAGCTCCCGTTGGCATTTTTGCTGAAGCTCCTTTATCATTCGCACTTCAATGGGGCGGTAAAGGCGCCTAACAATTCACTTCCGCGTCTACAACCATTTCCGTTGCACTCCTCAACAAAACAAAAGGCAGCACCTAGAAATGCAAAAATATGAGACCTCAAAAGAGAAGAAAGACAAATAAATAATAACAAAAGCTGAATAACAGTCGAAAGTACACAAAACAGCGACAGGAAAAAGGTGAAAAATTTATGTTGAGGTGCCGCATGCAAAAGTTTTCAGGCCTCAGACCCCATTTCCCCCCCTTTTTCCCCAATATTGATGGCTTCTGCACACGAAATACAACAAGAGTATGACGCGATTAGAATCTGTAATTAGTTTTCGTGTATCTGCAATTGTTGTTGGCGCTGGTGAGAACTGCACTTGTTCGGCGGCTAAACTTAAAAAGGCGTTAAAACGAGCGCCGACGCTTCGGACACGCGATGTTCTCGGGTTCCTCGCCCCAAAAACTTGGGGGCGTTATGAGGTCCCATGCTTGATGAATGGCCCCCGAGATGCAACAGCCATATCTCTAGAAACGAAAAAAAGGAGGCAGCCACCTGTCATGAAAGCCAATTGCCGCTGTTTGCCCTCGACTTCGAAAGGGGCCAAAGTTGCAAAGTCAACAAACATAAAACCAGAAAGGGTGTCCCGGCTCAAAAATGTATTCATACAAAACTAATTTATAAATAATTTATTTAATGGCCTTACCTCATAATATATATTACTTGTTAGTAACATAATTTAATACATATAAAAGTAGACAGTGAGTTACTAACATTAACATTTACTAAAATAGACCTAAGTTTTATATAGACTTAGGTAGGATTTTAGAATTAGTATAAATTAATGATTTTACCTATTTTATTTAAAACTACTTCTTAAAACATTTGTTGTACAAATAGGCAATGATGTAAATATATTAATTTGAATTTGATGGCGATGATATATTAGTAAAATACTAATCCTTTTTTTGGTATATTAAAATTAAGCATTCTATAATTTTGATGTCTTATTGATATTATATGTATTTATTTTCAAAGTGACAGAAAAATATAATTTCTTTTTAAAATTCTTTACAGTATAAAGTTTGGTTTTGTTGTTTTGTTGTTTATTTTTACTATTTTTTCTTTCATTGTGGCTTAAAAGTTTCGCTGTCTTCGAAATATTTGATCTAGTATCAATTAATATATATGTTAATAGTTATCTTCAAATGCTGTTATACATTAGGTCCTGTCCTTTTGAACTTAATTTACCCTTAGGTGTTTGGGGTTTTGGTCATCGTTTAAATTATATCGATTTCGTATCATAATCAAATGTTTGCTGCTTGTCGTTTGGCGGCATCCCCATGTCCAATATAACAACTACAAAAACACCGACAGCACCGACAGCAACAGCAACAACAATAATCAACGCACGACAACGTCAGCAAACAACAACAGCAACAACAATGGCAAACAGTAGTGGCAACAAACAGGCTCATTTGCATATTTACCAAACACACATACTCTCACACACATACACAAACGCACACAAAGACACGAGAAACAGAGGAGCATGCCAAAATATACGATATCGTGTGCTCATAATAAGTATCTGATAAGTAATGATATACAAACACAGATACAGCGATATAGATACATGTGTGTGTGTGTGAGATAAATGCATTCACAAAATGGCCGAACACCGCAACGCACACATGCAAACATTCGAGGCCCCGTTATGCAAAGTGCAATGGCTGCAAAGTGCAATATTGCAGTTGCACTTGCAACACATGTGTTGCTGTTGTTGCTGTTGCTGCTGTGCTTTTCACATTTGATGTTGCTCTCGTTTGGCTTTGTGGCGCATTTTTGGCGTAACACAAAGGGCAACACTTACACACACACACACACAGTCAACGACAGCAACATCAAATTGCAGCTGCAACAGCAACATCATCGCCAACAGCAACCATCCGAAGCCACCAGCAACTCGATTCAGGGACAGCCATTTAATCTATTTAAACGTGCTCTAGAGGGGCAAATTAAAGACGAGAATAAGTTGTTGATGATTGCCTTTAGCAAGAATTAATTGATGTTGCAGGGTGAAATGTAGAGTTTGTATCTCCATTTGAAAAAAAAAACGTTTTTATTATTAGCAATTAGCAATTGAGCAACTTGTTCCCCCCAAAAAAAATCTTTTTAAAAATATCATTCCCCACATTGTTTGCAACTTTTATTTAAGCATAATTAAATCAACTCAAAACATTTGGTTAAATAATTGCTTTAAAAATGAAAAAAAATATTATAAAAAATATGACAAAGATGAGCGTATTTTACTAGAAAATAATATCATTAAGTGTTGAAAATCACCTATATTTAAGGACTAAAACCAAACATATTCTAAACTTTTATATTTTTAAAGTTCTCAAAAGGCTTCTATCAAAAATGCACCATTTTTTATTCTCCTTTTCCAACGATTTCATTTCCACTTAAACTGATGTATATCTCTAAAAAATTAAAATAGGTAAGAGTTTAGAACTACACATTTCCACAAAAATGAGAAATGTTTGTGCAAAGAAAATTAATTAAATGTTCGTTTAAGTAAATACATTTAATAAAATGTTTTATTACCTATAGTTAAATTATTAAGAATTTATTTACTTAAAAGCCCATTTTCAGCGCTATGACCTATGCAAATTTCGCACAATAAGCCATCATTTAATTTTAGCACACAATCCAAAGATAATCTTTGGCTCTTTGGAAACAGCTTCTATAAATACCCGATTGTTTTGTGGATCATCATCTTGAGATACGAAAAGCATCGTTTAGTAGCGCTGCGTTATCGAAATTCATAAGCGATTAAACATTTAAAAGCCCATAAGAGACAGAGAGATTTTCATAAAAAATCGATTTGACTTTGTTGCGCCGTGCCGCCATCGACTGAATTAATATAGAATAAAAGTGTGCGTGTGTGTGTGTGTGGATGCGAGAGCGTAGGTCTAAGGTGGATTTGGATTTGGTTTTGGTTTTGGTCGAGCAATAAAACACACAAAGGCAAATTTTTCAACGCAAAAGCAAAGGCAGAGACAGTGAATTAATATCGGGGGATGACAACGGCGGGTAAAATTAAAAGCGCAGGCCCAAACAGAGGTGATTAATCAAAAATTGTGGCTCGATTTGTCCGGGGCTCCGATGATAACTCTATTATTGTGGCCACATCTTAGTAGCGACTAGATACGGATTTACAAGCATTTAACATAGGGAAACCTTTGCCTTTTTTTCTTTCCGTCTATTCGAATGTGGCAACTTGTCAACAGGTTACACGACAACCGGAAAACCGAAACCCGATACTTTAGAGCCCCAAAAAAGGGAAATCGGTAGGTTTGGCATTTATCAGGGTCCCGGGATCGGGCATAAATTAACTTGTTACGCCCCAGTCTGGGAAAGAACAGAACAGAATCTCACCCAAATGTATCTCTCGGATCGCATCTAGTATCTAGTATCTTTGGCATTCAAACCACAATCGGTGGAAAAGGACGAGGGATGTACTATAATTACCGGATTAAGGACACGTGCCTGCAGCTTCCTTTTAACTCAATGAACTCGCTGCACTTGGCGCTCTGTCCTTTGTTTGATTTTCGAGTAAGCCGCGTGCGAGTCTCACTTGATTTAATCATAACTATAGTTGTATAAATATCCTCTATCTCGGACGACAATTCGTCGGCGACTGCATTAAAAATCAATCAAATGAAATTAACAAGTTAACAATGGCAAAAGACACAGTAATGTGGGAAGCGCCCGGGGGTTTCACAGTTACGAAGTCGAATCTGTATGTACACTGTAATTAAAACTTGGGGAAAATTAATTGACTTTCGAAGGTTTTATTAACTTTAAGTTAATTGAAATATAATAACATTGTAAAAGAGGATTCAACGAAAAATAAATGATTTTAAGTGTAATGTTATGTAATGCGACTATCTCAGTAAAGAATAGGTATTGAAGTTTTAGCCTTAGGATACTTAAACCACAAAATTTAATAAACAAAAAAAAAAATTTTGCTTGTTCAGCATAGATATCTTGTGAATCCAATTATTATAATATAATATAATTGCTTACTAAAAAAAAAGGAAAAAATAAAGTATTTTTTTCAAATTTTCTTTTGGTACAACTTATTTCAGATTTATTTAAGATATTATATTTAAAACATTTTTTTCTGTGTATTTTCGGACTCAATCATTGTGCAATTATGTGTCCATCCCTGTGACATGAAAAGTCAACAAGGAGAGTCCTGAGTTGGGTAGGAATTGTTATTGCTCGAGGGCTCTCGGCTCATTTGCTTGATTCTTTTAGCATTTCGCGTGGGACTAGCGATTGTTACGACTACAGGATTCAATATCCTACCCCGGCAGAAACAAATCAAAGCAAAATAATAATTTTTCTGGGAACTTTTGTCGTATTGCTCTAATTGTATGATAGCGTTGAATTTTCCATTTAAAATACAGTTAAAAATGCTTGAAAACAGATAAAACTTTAATACCAATAAACCTTACAATTTGTCCGATTGAGATTTACCACCAAATGACTCTATTCTTTGGAATTTCATTTTTTAATTAGCCAGTCTGCTGAAATAGTTTTTTAATTGATTTTCTATAAACACGAATCTAGTTTGAGGGCATTACTTAAATATTTGAGCTGCCTGTGGATCCATTAAAATAAGAGCTTCCCCCAATTTGATGGATCTTTAATGTGCTGCAGGTATACTATAGTTTTTGGTTTTTTTATATACGGAACCACGATCTATGATCTGCTTGGGATTTATTTATGCGGCCAATAACATAAATAAAAAATTTTTTGGTGTCCCAAAGTCGGGTCATAAAACTCAAGCAAAGTGTCAAGCGGGTTCCATTTAAGGTTTTGTATAGCACGTTCCGTGTTCGAGAATGTGATTAATTTGAAGGGGGTCTCTCAATAAAAAAGCTTTGAGTTGATGTATATTGATTAAGTGTGAAGCCTTTTAAGGCTTCTTTTGCAAGGAATGTATGCTAACATCTTTTTTTTGGCTTTTATAAATATGTATTCTTTATCCTATTTAATTTAGGCGCCAAGGTTTAGGGGTATAAAGTATAAAAGAATACTTATATTTGATTGTCCAATTACAAGTTCTTCTGCCCTTAACCCAAATAAATAAAATTAAAAATACTTGCCAGCCGAAGAGTTAATTTAAAAAATTAAGCAAATCAAAGGTTTAGAGAAGTACCACTTAAGCTTCTAGTGTTTTCCTTACATTTTCCATACGGTCTAAGTGAATTGGATGGCTAATAAGCCCCATAACTTCTTGGTTTTGGCTAACAATCACCGGATTTATGGCAGGTTTGGCAACAATGTGGCGCCTCGGCCATTTGCCAATTTTATGGCCCATCTCGACACACAATTTTCCAGTCGAGTGCGGAAATGCGCGCATCATTCGACGGCTGATGAGTCGAACCGCCGATTTTTCGGAAGGAGGAGGAGGAGGTGGCTCAAAATCGGACTTGGATTCGGATTCCAAGTCGGACTTGGAACTCGAAACTTGGAGCCGGGTGCACCTTTCCAATGCCATTAAATAGGCTCGGTAGTTTGGTTGCTTGTCTGGGTTATCAGCACGATGGCATCATTGTAATAGACTCTTCACAGTGCGCATTTTTACGATGCTTACAAGCATTTCAACAAGTTTTACAGCTTTTCCACTAAAAGCCAGCCCCCGAAAAAGTGGTCGGCACACAAATCGCCCTGGCGCTCCGAATGAAAATCCAAGAAGAACTCCCCCTCGCGGCAGTGGGACCTCAATATGTCTCAGCTACTGCACTCTGAAAAATAATTGTATTATTTATTAATTTGGCATTTATATAAAACAATAAACATTTAAAGAAAATATTTTCGAAAGAAAATAACTCTTCAAAAACGATACAAATTATTTAGAATAAGAATTTTTCAATTTACCCTGACCTTCCCTATGGTCATCAAAATAGTTTTTAAGCATTAATGTTTTTTATGTATTAAGAATTTTTTAAAGCGAAATAATATTTCTTTACATTTTTGGATCAACAGATTATTGATTCAGATTTAAAGTTTATATGTAAAGACCAATATAATTTATATATGTTTAGTATTGTGTTTTATTTTAATATCAATTTTCTTTTTTTATATTTATCTTTTTATTTGATTTATTCGGATCAAAAGAAGCTTTTTTAACTCAAAAATAGTATTTTGTTATTGATAATTTTAAGTTTTAAAATAGTTTTTCCCGAGTGTGGCCGGTAAAAGAAATCAATTCGAAATGAGCCATTAAACGCTGCTAAACACACGGGCATTTTCCACCGTTTCCACATTTTTCGACTCCACCTTTTCTCCTTTTTCCCCTTTTTTCCGCCGGTGGCTCCGTCTCCGCCGTCCAGTCATAAATTTCCCAACAAAAGAATGTAACCCGAGGCCTGAGAGTTATCTGCTGGGCAGGTTATTCGGTTTTTTCGGTTTCTGGGTCTCCCGTTCGATAGCCGCAGTCCCGATTTCTTCTGAATAAATTAAAATTAAAATAAAAATGCTTTGTTTTTTTCGCCGCCTCAAACGTGGGAAATATGTGCGTTCATCTCCAAAGGGGGCGATGGATGCATTTGGATCTTCTTTATTCCTCCGCCCCTCTGTTTCACAACATTGGGGCATCATCGTTTTTGTTATTTTAATTTAACGATCTCTTAAAAGTGCAATAGAGCCAAAAAGCCTGACCAATGTAATGTCAATGATGTCATAATACGGCTGGATCCCCGACAAATCGGAACGGAGAAAAAACAGAACTGTCTACCCTCATCGAGCTTGTCTTGTACATTGTCAGCTGAGCATGACCGACTGATCTAATTAGGATATTATGTCATCCGCTGAAAATAACTCTCGGCGAATCTGAATAAAAACTGTGCGAAACGTGCTAAAAAAGGGGCTGAGATAAGACAAAAACAGACATTAATGTGTCGTATTTAGTTTATCTCTTAAAATCTCAGATGAACTTTGGAAATTAATATGTCTTATTAAGGGGAAGTATTTTTTTAAAATTCTTAGTTGCACTTTGGGGTGTTTAATTTCGTTTTTTTAGCTGAGTAATTAGTACTGTCAAAGACAAAAAAATTACCCCTTCCAAAATATAAATAATATAATTTAACATTGAAATGAATACTTATGTATTAAATTATGAAATTAAGTCAAGCTGAAGGCCTTATTACTTTGTTCTCTTATTTTTCATTAATTTTTCCAGTACCCATGTCGAATTGTGATCCACTTATGAACACTCAATGAAAGCCAAGTGATCTTTGGATGGGGGAATTAAGACCTAAGCCCTGTGACAGCGTGGTCAAGATTTCCAATGTCTTATCTGGCGGGCTCCTCTTGTAAATTGTCATTCGGCCAACAGGCACTAGCTCAGTGTTTAATCTCCAGTTTACCTTTCCTCCGTCTCAATCCCTTCAAAATTCCAGCTAAATAGGCGCGAGTCCGATAAGATTTTTCCGCCTTACAAGATGATGGCTTCTAAAGTGTATCCCAGATCCCAGATTCCAGATCCGAAAACCCAGCGGCAGCCAGCTCCCAATCGCAGATACCATTTCCATTTCGATTCCCATCTGGTGCTCACATTTGACATTTAGGGGCGAGCATATTTCTCTCAAGTCTATGCCGCATGAACCGCCAAATTGGTATTAAATTACTCACTTTGGTGATAATCGAAATGGACACGACACGATTACACGCGGCGATCGAGGTGAGGCACCATAAAGTCGGGTCCCCCGGTGAACCAGTTCTTCGGCCTGGCGACGCGATCATAAAGAAAGTAAAAATATTGAGACGCAGACAAGTTGAAAATGCCACCACATCACATTTTGAGCGTTTTCAAAACGATCAATTCGAGGAGATAAGAAATGGGGGCCTGGGACTCTGGATTCTGGATGCTGGGTTTTTGTCCACTTGCCAAGCAACTATATTAAGTCCCTGTTCGACTCAATTCCAATCTCAACATGTGTCAAATTGGGCAACTAACTGACTAATCTCGGGCGCAAACAGCAGCCGTTGAAAAACAAGTGTTATTATTTCTCTAAATGCTCGGGATCAAAACAATTCAACTGTCAAATGGAATTGGCCAACACAGACACAGAAAAACGAGAAAAAGGGGGAAAAACGGAAATCCTATTTGCATTTCAAACATTGCAATCCAGGGACTATTAAAAACAAATATTTGTGGGCACCACAACAAAACCAAAAAATACGACAGGGGGCCGGCATTTGAAAGGATGGACCTAGGATTACCTATTAATTTATAACACCCATGCTTGTACTGCCATCAAAAAGGTTTTTTTTTTCATTTTAATGTTGTTTAGTTATTAAAACTAAGTTAGTAAGTTAGAAAATTGTTAAAAGTCTTTGATACAAAGAAAAACATATTATTTTATAGTAAATTTGTTTCTTAAATTTATATAAGGTTAAAGTAGAATAATGTAATTAATATATTATTATTACTCTATTTGTTATTATTATATTATTTAATTAGTTTTTAGCCTAGCGTATTTGTAGTTCTGTATTTTAGGTAGGCATATATATAGTAGGGTACTATAAAAAAATAATTATAAAAAATAATTCAATTATTTCATTTTAATTTATCAAAAATTGTATTCCTAATCATACGTTTAGTTACACAAAATTCTAAAAATTGTGTATAGCAAGGCTTTAGTCACAGAATTTGATTTCTTATTTATTGCATACCTGTATAAAAACGCAACATACCCTTAGCCCTGTGCTGGGTAGCAAAAAGGATCAAGGCGCGAACACAAAGTGAACATATGTATTAGACGGTGGCAAGGACACCCCTTTTGGCAGCCTAATCCTCTGACCCGGACACCCGAACACCCCTGTCTCTCCTCTGGATTTGGGATTTCGGATTTCGGCCCGCACAGTGGACATCCAGTGGAATGGAATTCGAGCTCGAACTATTTTATCCCTGCCAGCGTTTCCGCCTTGACAATTTGTACAATTGTCGCCCAATTTATATGTACAAAGGGGCGGAGGAGGAGGGGGTGTGGTGTGGTGTGGTGTGGGCAAACGAACAACTTCCGATTACAACTTCATTTGTAAATGTTTCCTTCGAACAATTTTTATCCTGGCGCAAATACACAATGCCTTTTGGCACACGTGCCCCTGCCGCCTCCGAAAAATGTGTTTTATTTGGTGAGGGTGCGAATTCTCTAGCTGTCAGAGAACTGAGAGTTGAGAATTGGGAACTGAGAACTGAGAACTGAGAACTGAGAACTCAGAACGGAGAACTGAGGACAACCCACATCTGTCAACTTCAATGAAGTGTCAAAATGGGAAGTTCATCATCACCAGAAACAAAAACAGCAATAGTTGCCGCGATGATTTCCTCTTTTATATTTTTTATTTGTTACTGTTACTGTTTTTATTGCCGGGGAATATTTTCTGCCAGTGGGTGGTAAGTGGGTGGGTTGGGTGCTCGTCCTTGGGCATTTTGTGTGCGGGGGGTGGTGACGTAAATTAAGCCTCTGGTGTATTTGGATCCCTCAGATTTAACGCCGTCCTTTGAAGGCTGCTAATCACTTTAACATACATTTGCATTACATTTACGCGCACTTTGACCCTCATTAATACGCAGCCTAATAGCCCCAGGGGCAATTGCTTTTTTCAAGGGGTATCCTTGGGCTCAGGTGTGGGTGGCGTGTGGCAGTTCTGGCATAACTTTATTATTTACGATATTGTTTAACAAATTTCGAAGATTTTCATTGGGAGATAGGTCAAATCAGAAGTTATGGTAAAGATGGGTGATTAAGAACAGTCATTAAAAAAGAGTAAACCTCAAAAAATTATGGTAATAATATATGTTACATTACTTTTAGAACAAGGTACTATTTTATATTCTTAAAACTGTATTTCTACATTTTCAAAAAAAAGTTTTTAACCTATAAAACCAGTAAAGCAATTAAATAATTAATATGACCGCTCTAAAATCTTTTAAATGTTACCCAATTGAAATGGGTTACAATTTTGTACACATTTTATTGAAATATGTAAAAAAAAAAAGTTTTCTTAAGTTTTTAAGACTTTTTGTGGCTTTACCACAGAATTAAAAAAAAAAAACTTTAAGTACTGTTTTTCTAAGCCAGCTAAATTCCCTGTGAAATGCTGGCCATGTTACACGAATGTTATCAAAATCAGTTGGGTAAATACAACCGAAACTCTCTCGTCTTGCAAAAATAACAAACGTGACAAATTTCGGTGAATTCAACTGTGAAAAAATGGGAAAAGACTGTAGAAACAACAAGAAAATTTAACAACGACGACGATGACAGCGAGGCGAAGGCATAACAAAAACTTTCGGTGCAACAAAAACTTTACACAAACTGAAATTCGGGGGGCTGGCAACTAAACAGTCGCTTAGATTTTGGCAGTCACGATAAAACTTTGTGCCACCAGCCATTTGTACACTACAGTGGGTGGCAAAAGCAAAGCTTCTCTGCTATATTTGCCAAGTAAACAAAAGTTTTTGGCGCAAAAAAACAATTCAAAGATGAAATTCAGCAGCAGTACCCGCATCTAAGCCAGAAATTGTAACGAAAACAGCCCAAGAAAATTGGGGATGGCGAGGGGAATGCGGGACCAAGCTGGAGGACAGCTGGCAAAATCCTAAAATATTGTCTGAGTTCAGAAAAGAAGGGCATCCTTTACGCAGTTCCCAATGTTTGAACGCGCAGAACGCGCGAAATTTCACAAGTGCCACGAAAACTTCGCAACAAAACTTGAAAAAAAGCCATAAGAGGGTATGTTCTTCTATTAATATTGCGGAAACTCACACAAAAAGGACATTTTTCTAGTGGTATCTTGACAAAAAGTAGACCAAAAAACCAAAATAAAAATATAAGTAATATTGTACAAAACATTTTCCTATTTTTTATTCAAAATTATTTATATTAAAATCATTTAAATTCAGCCTAATATTAATATTTTTTCTTACTCCTGCAACCACGCCCTTTATCCCATAAATTGCAAACACGAGCATTTTGTCCTTTATAAAGTCTAATCCGCATTTATTTTATGCTCGGCTACAAATCGTCGCTTTAATAGTGTCACCATGAGTTATTGGGGCAGATCCTCCATAACTCGCCCGCTCACTTTATAAGCTATAAGGAAGGAGGGATCGGGGGATCCGTCCTCCGTTCCTGCGTTTGAATCGCCCCAGCAAATAACAAAAATAAATGCATGCATTAGTTAATGTCCAGTCCTTGTCGTTGCTCCCGTCCCTTCTCCCTCACGAAACCCTCACAAAACCCTCACACACGGGGGCAGCGGACCGCAGCAGGATGCAGTTTATAAGCGGACCGAATCGAGCATCCAGTTGCCCCGGCCATCGCCCCACTTGATGTCTGCACTGGGAGAAAAGATAACCAGGAGTATTCATAAAATATCCCCCAAGAAATTGTTGTCTTTTCCGAGAACAGAACTTTTACGGATGGCAACATTACAGAAATGACAATCCTACAGAAATTTTAACCAAATTAATCTTTTAATAAAGTTTCTTATTAACAACATTGTACAGATAGATTTTTGTATAAAAAAAGGATTACCCATTTAAGATCCAGTTGTGTTTTAAAGTAAAAAGTAGGCACATTAGAAAATTTATCATTTTTTGTATAACATTTTTCAGTAACCGATTTCCAATAAAAGATTTATTTATTTTCAAGTATTCAAGGTAATTGTAAGTTCAAAATTAAATAAAAATTGTTTTGTAACGTTTTTCATATTAGTTTTTTTATATTCTATTCATTTGTTTTAGTGTACGATGGTGTTGCTGCTACCGCTGTTGTTGTTGTCGTCGAAGGCGGCGGCGTCGCTTAAGCCAATTCAAAACGGTGGCCGCTGATCCGATCCCCCGGCTTTCTTCCAGCTCCGATTCTCGATTCCCGACTCCAGCTCCCAGTTGGCTGCTCGCAGATCCAGTGCCCAGTTCCAGTACCCCGGCGACCAGATCCAGATCCAGATCCTCCAAGAGGAATCTCCAGCGGTGGACATTGGCCGCGTATTACATTTCGCGCTCGATAAATCTCCGCTGCCTGCCGCCCCGACACATATTTCATATCAACGCAGATAGTTTCATAAACAGTGGATCGAAATCTTTGGTTTCAGATTCTTCAAATTCCAGATTGATTTTGGGGAGATAAAATTTCATAATTCCATAAAGCATAAAGTCAAGTCAACGAATTTTAAAATAATTTTGTATAATTTTCTGTACTTCGGTCGAAATATATTTAAAAATGAATGTACCATTAAATTCTTTGGCTTAGAGTTTGGAAGTAAGCAACTTTAAATTAAATGTTTAAGGTACTAGTCACTTTCGTTTTTTCCTACTTCAAAGATCCTCTGCAGTAACCCAAGCCGTGTTTTTAGATTTGTAAATTTTATAATTATCTTATTTTGACTTGGAATAAAGTCGGATAGAAATGTCCATTTTTAATAAATAAAAATGTACTTTTATTTGATATTCAATCTTTATTCACAATAACCAAAACCAATGTGCGTAGGAACGTCGAGCGGTTGCGCATCATAAAGCAAATTTCATTTTGAATTATTTTCTTATATTTTCGTTACTCACTTATAGCAGGGATTCTCTTTTCTTTTTTTTTTTATTTCTTTTTTTTTTGGTTTTGTCGTTTTGCAAGCTTGTTTTTGAGACGTATTGTGTTGGTCAGAATGAGAGTGAGATCGCGGGCAGAAAGGTGTTAATGATGATGATGATCATCATCATCATAGTGGTCATAGTGGTGGGGGCATGGGTATTCAGAAAAAGAACGAGTATCTCTGGACTGTGGACTGGACTGGATGGGATGTCAGCTGCCCATTGATGTTCTTAAGTAAAATTTAGGAGCTTTTCGGTGTCCAGTCGCCGCACTTTAACTTGATTTGCTGTGGCGAGCATAATTCACCTGGTCTGGAGTATGGAGTATGGCGTATGGGAGTGTCCATAACTTGGGAATTTCAATACAGACGAAGGCATAATTTATGAAATTAAACCATGAAAATATTTACTCTTACATGCAGCACGAGCTTTCGAGTTCAGTGAATAAATAACATGATAAGTAAATGCTGGAACATATTAATTTTATTTTAGAAAATGTTTAATTTATTCGGCTTTGAATAAATTATATTATATAAAAATATGCTTAAAAATATAAAGAGATTTAAGTAAATATCTAAAGAGATTTAGTGAAAAATATCATTCCACCCATTTTAATATGAAAATGTTTAACTAACTTTAGCACGAGTCGCAGTCGGCTCATTAAAATTGCAAGTGTGGCCAAGAGCGAGACCAAAACAAAAGCTGGAAATGTGGAAACCACCCGAAAGTGGCTAATAAAGCAAATCTTGTTGGCTGGACAGCTTGCAGTCTCTTTCCTTTGGCTCCCCCGTGTTCTGTTTTTGGTTAAGCTCTACATGGAAATTTCGCCAATTAACACCTTTTAGCATGTTGGCCAAAAAGACAACGACAGCAACAGCAACAGCAGGAGGCGACAACAACAGCAACATCATCGAATGCGTTAATTAAAATTATACTAAAAGGCAACAAAAACAAAAAGCCAGCAGCGCCCAGCAAACAAAATAAAAGAATGAGAAATGGGAAATGAGGCAGCGGCACAGCAATAAGTTTTTACTGTCGCTCAGCTATTAATATACTTAAAATGGCTAAAATACGATTAGCCAAGTTCTGTATTTGGCGGCAACATGTTGCTCCGCAAATATTGACAAGAAGCAGCAGCAGCAACAACGCGGCCCAAAGACGCAGCAGCAACATGAATATCGCACCTTGTAAACTCATTTGCGCGTACGTGTTGAAACAAATGTTTGCGGGGGGTAAATGAAATAAAAAAATTGCCGTCCTGCGAGCAAAAACAACAGGAACTGCACCACCAATTCGAGATTGTCGCGTGATTGAGTTTCAGATTGAGATTGAGGCGTGAGCAATCACGACGAGCAATTGGTACGGCAGTCAATCAAAACAAAAATTTAAAATACCAGCTATAGAATTCATTACCCGTTTTAAGTTCTGTTATTCTACTTTTAAATATTAACAATCAATCAGCAATATATGCCAAATGGAACAAGTCTTCAATATTTTTTAAAAGTGTATAGTGTTAAAAAGATTTAGAAGAATTTGGTTTTATATTATATTTTATTAATGTTTTGCTTTAATTGGCTTTTTGGTATTGTTATTTCGTATTTAAGTTTACGACTATTAGATATTAACATTTAATAATTAACATTTCACTTGAAAAAAAAGATTGTAAATTTGCTGACAGCAATCTTTGCCAAAATAACTTATGATTTTTTGTTTGTTTACAAACGTTTAAGTATCATGTTATTTATTTAACGGACTTTGTCTAGCGGGCGTAGTAATTGGCTTTTAAATATTTGCCTTTTGTTTAGGCAAAGAGAGAGTTCTTAGTGGCCGGGTCACGCCCCCATCTTTTGCGGCAGCCGTATCCCAGCAGCAACAAATGTTGCATTGGCAATTGCCATAAGTCAGACACAGCAGCAGCAGCAACTTCAGTGCAGTAGCAACATGGCCACGCCGCAGGAGTGAATTTCATTGCATGCAGTTTATGTGCGGCCTAATGGGTCTCCTCTTGTTGTTGCTGTTGTTGCTGCTGTTGTTGCTGGTTGTTGCTGCTGTTGCTGCAGTTGCTGCTGCTGATGGGAAGCCACCAGCAACACGTCCATCTTCATCATGGGCAGCTACTCCAGCGGACTCCTTCCTCGTTTTCCCTGCTGTGCACTTGGCGTTTGTCTGGTTTTCTTTTTTTTTTTCGGCACCATGACACCAGGAGAGCAGCAGCCAGCTGACCACCCCTTTTCACCTGACCATCCCTCATCCCTCGTCCCTCACCTTTATGCAAATTCAGTGCTGCTGCTGCTGCTGCTGCTGCTGCTTCTACTGCTGCTGCGTGTCAATGCAAACTTTGCTGACTTGCATGCGAATGTTGCTTGCACAAACATTGAGGTGTACTGCCAAAGTTGTCGACGGAGGCAAGGAGTCGCAGTCGCCCATGTTGCTGCTTGTCGTTGGTGTTGCTGCCGTTGCTGCCGTTGCTGTTTGTGTTGCAGCTACAGGAGCAACAGCCACAGCAGCAGCAGCAACAGCAACATCAGCGGCTTGTTGGCCCGGCGACCACAGCTGGGTGTCCTGTGCGCGCACAGTTAAGCAAAGTTAAGCAAACTCGGTGGCCAAACTGAAAGGCAAAGGCAAAGGCAGAGGCAAAGGGCAAGGGATTCGGATTCGCATTCGCATTCGGACTCGGATCCAGATTCGCAGCCACTCGCCAAAGCCAATGGAAATGGAAATTGCACTTGGCCTCCGAATGGCCCAGTCGATTGAACAGGAGCAACACGAAAAACAGTGCTGCGTTTTAAGAAAAAAAATGGCATTTCAAAAAAAATGTAAATCTTAAATCAACATCAGGTTTTTTTAGAAGACATTAATTATATAAAATACTAGAAAAAACAGTGTACCCATAAAATATATAAAGATTTTAATACATTATTATTAATATTTTAATTCAAAGAGCACTGCTCTCTTTAAGAACCTTTCAAATGAAATTGAAATCTTTTATAAATATCAGGTTCCTAGGTTTTGGTCTTATATATTAAATTAAGGCAGCAATATTTTAATTAAAAGAAAAACTTTGATAAAAATAATTGCTTTTCAAACACAATGAAAAACAGTTTCTTAAGAATAAAGCTGGGATTTAAAATGAAAACTAAATCAAAAACTAAATAAATACCAGGTTATATTGTATTAACAAGGGTTTTATATTTAAAGTTTTACATACATATTTTATTTATTAAAATTAAATAATAAAGTAAGAAAACTTCTGCAAGTCATTTGGGAATTATTGAAATTATAGTCCGAATTTATAAAGTATTTAATATTAAATTGTATATACAAAATTAATATTCCCCCAAAAAAATCCTCTTTTTTCAGCTAATAATTAACCAACCAGTCAGCTCAGTTGTGCGTAAGTTGTCGATTCCAGATTCCCCTTATCCAGAGACAGTTGGTGTTACATTTTTACGTGCTCCAACGCCCAATGAAGGTAAACACGGCGGAGGGAAACTGAGTAGCAGGAGCAGGAGGAGGAGATGTTGACCACCAGTAACGCCTACGCAGGCAGTCAGATTCAGATGCGAATCCAGATGCGGATTCAAAGAGTCAGGGAGTTGGCGGGCAATGCAGCATGATGAATGTCCCATTCCAGGTCCTAGCCGAGCAGCGTTTTTTGTACGTGCCTGACTCGTAGTGCAGGGGCTTGAAAAAAGGGGGCTATAAATTTTGCCCACAAAAAAAAATGTTAACTATAAATATGGAATTCATTTCAACGTTATAATGACTAACCTTGTTTTCATAAGAAGGGCATTTGGCCTTTTAAATAAAATTGAAATCTACAATAAAAGATTTTTTATTTTGGGGAGAACATGATATTTTTCGGTACAGCAACTTGCGTTATAATTATAAGTGCGAACTTGTCACGCTAGGATAATAAAAAAATAAATACACATTTTTGTTCTAAGATAAACAATTTTTCTGCATTTGCTCTGCAATAAAACCTTCTTTTCTAAGCCTATAACTGGAATTAATCCCCTGTTAATTTGGGAATTGTACGCCACTGAAGCTCCAAAGTGAATAGAACGTGTGCCAGCGAGTCGTGTGGATTTTGGCACAAGATTTTTGCGCCCCCCAAAATCAATTAAAATGCCAAGCGGCATGAGTCACACGCACATGGACTTGGAGTCGGATTCAGATTCAGATTCGATGAGGTTGGTCCTGGGTGTCAAAAGTGCTCAAAAGTGTTGAAGAGAGTGTTGAAAGGAGCGGACTCCCTTTGTCGGACTTTACCGGGACTTTGTTGGGACCGCCTCGACGGATTGATGATGATCCGCACGAATGATGGAGCTGCAGTTGGAGAGGTTGAGATGCGATGATGGGCCAATGGCCAGGAATTACAATGCTTATTGCATCTGCTGGAAATTTGCATACCCAATCACCGAATGGCACAGCCACACAACTCTTGACCCCGTTTTCAATAGCCACTCGACACGACTCCGGCACGTTCTGTAATCGATCATCAGGGTATAAAGTGGCCAAAAGCCTGGAAACGGAGTTCCGAAGACTGAAGACTGGAGAACGAAGACTGGAAATTCGAAGACGGAGGGCCGCCGCTCATCAAAGTCCAACAAAGCGCATACCACAGATATCAATTAATTTCAGCGGGCCAGCGTGAATGTGAAAAGGCCAACAAAATCGTAATAAGTCAATGCCTTTGATGGTTACACAGAAAAAAAATTAGGAAGAAAAATGGTTGTGATAATCGCAGTTTAAAATTGCTCTAGGAAAGTTATATTTTTTGATTGCAAATCATTGTCCAAAGTCCTCACAGAAAAAGCTAAATTATAATGTAGATCCAGGAAAATACATAATTACCTTCTTAAGACATATAAATAAGTATGTGGTTCGCCCAAAAATAAACATAGCTAAAAATTTGTAAAAAATCTTTAAATAATTTCTATACAAATATTGTTTTCTCTGCACCGACACCGAAACAAAGATCGAAGTTGCGAGACTTCGGACCTTTTTTCAGCGCAACTCTATTGATAAACACAAATAATTTTGTAGCAGAATGATGATGATTCTACCTCGGCGAGTCACAATCATCATCAATCGGTTAAGAAAATATTTAACAAGTGTTTGAATGATTTTGAAAAATGATGTGCAGCATGTGCAGCAACAGGAACGATTCTGAATACGGATTCTGGATACTGGGTACTGGGTACTGGTTAGTGGATTGTGTGGCTAAAAAGCCTTCTCCTTGCCGGCAAAGTCGTCTACAAATTATTGCACGCGATCGCTCATTTCCAGCAGAAATAACACAAACACGGCAGCAACTGTTGGTTGGGGAAAAGGAAAAGGGGTAACACTCTTAACTGGCAACCAGAAACCAGCCAACAACCACCAACAAGAAACAAGCAGCAACAACTGCACAGTTAAAAAAATTGTAGTCAATCAAAATATTTCATACTCAATTTAGATATTTAGATGTTTTGATGTTTTTATTTTCATCCAATGTGAATTTTAGTTATTTAGTTATATGGAATGTTTAATTTGTTTTAAATTGTCCATTGTTTTATTTTCGGAAATGATTTTCATATATGAAAATTTAATTTAAATTTAAATATCATTGAACTTAAGCACAATGCATTTAAAACCCATGTTAAATTTAAATTAATTCCAAATTAATTCAAATATTTTAATATTACATTATGCATTTAATGTGCATTGTATTTAATGTTATAAAAAATAAATAGGAAATGAAGAATTTTATTTATATTTCCATTTGATTATTTTCAGAATTAATTTAAATATTTAAACACATAATTGAAGTTTAAACCACTTTAAACTTAAACATAATGCGTTTAAAAACAAATTACCAAATTTTTTAATTAATACATTTTATTATTAATGGATATATTTGGTTTCAAATTATATTATATTAAATTAGTTTAAATTAAACGCATTGTACTTAATATTATGATTTTATTTTTAATTGTAAAATGTATTAAAAAATGTTAAATTCAGTAGCAAGATGTTTACTTTGACTGATCCACTTTTCTGTCTGTGCAGCAACTCGAGTTGCCAGTTTCCAATCTCGCAGGCGATGTAGATATAGCAAATAAGATATGGCCGGGGCATGTCATGAGCCGCGCGACTGTGAAAACATCTCAATGGCAAAAGTATCACATCATTCATAATTTCATTGCCGTGGTGGAGGGTAAAAGGGGCAGAAGGGGCAAAGGGGCCTCTGGGAATTGAGTTGTTGGACCTGGCCACGAAAATCTCTCGGCTCAAGTGTTGAATGTTTGCTCAAATAACAACGGCAACAACACGAGATCCGATCCGATCCCATCCAATCCGACCAACAGATCTCGAGATATATATCTCCCGGGGATCTCTTGGGGGCGCGGTGAAATTTGACAAATGAACCGGGCAGTCCGAAAAATAAACACACACAAACACAATAAGAATACACACATAAAATATATGCACTCGGAAAAAAGTATGCTAATTCATTTTAGATTTAATTGGCTCTAAGAGTGAGCAGAATTTTCTTTAAAAAAGATTTGAACTAATTAAAACTTGCCTATATATATGCTGTATATAATCTGTTAATCTGTCAATGATATATAGTTTCTATAATACTTTTTATAACATTTAAAATATATTAAAAACAAAATATTTCCTTCTTAAATAAATTTGTAATAAACCTGAATGACCTAAAACCAAAAGAAATTATTTTATGTTTTTCTGTAGATTTTTTTTTATATTTTATAAGTTTTTAAAAAATATTTTCTTTACAATTTACTATAAAAAATATCCGACTAAATTTGTTTAATTATTATTATTTAACTCCCTACTTTCGAGGACAAGGGAAGTGTGTCTCGGCTCATAGGGAAATATTTATTTCCGGTGTAATAGCAACCATGGCCCGAAGTGATCATTATTAATGATGACGATTTGTTGATATTTTTGTAACGTGCTATGGAAAGCCCTTTTCGTCTGCAATGCGATCGCACAATTATAAACCAACAACAGGAATTACAAACAAGTGCAGGGCTGCAGAGCCTGCCAAGTCATGCCCATTCGAAATCCCGAATCCCGAATCCCTCTACCTTTAACTTTACCTCTACATGTACCCACTTTCGGTCGCAATAAGCATGATCATCGCGGTGATGATCTTCCACACAAATTGCTTCATCCGAACAGCTGGCTGGCAGGAAACCTCTGCATAATCTAGGCTTATAATTCAATTAATGCCTTCGCTTCTTTTTCGATGCACTTAGCTCGAAGAACCTGAAGTGCAACACTAGAATCCAGCCACATGACTGCCAGCTCGAGTGGCCATAAACCCCATACACCATACCGAATACCCCATACCATGTGGATATGACTTTGGCTGGGAATGGAATGGGAATCTCAACATCAATGATCGAGCTCGAAAAGTCGTCGTCACACTGTCTGCGGCAGATGCTTTAAATGATCGCTCAGGTTGGCCACAGGTTGATGATCGAGCATCGGGCTGCACCGGAAATCGATTTCGAGAGATGCCCAAAGAGATCGTTTGGCATTGGCAAACGTTGCAACTGATAAAAATTAAGACATACGTAAAAGTAAACTTAGCTCAAAGTATACTAATACAAAAAACCAATTGCAATTTAGAGAAATTAAGGCGTAAATAAAATACTTAATTCAAGAGCAGCGGAATATGTAATTTAAAAACAAAGTGATTCCCGTTTTGATTTGTATGGTATTTGGTCGTTTGATATGTTCAAATTGACAGAACGCAAAAAATTATTCTTTTTAATATCAACAAAGATTGTTTGATACTTGATCCTTGGGAAATTTTTGTTCTGTTTAATGCAATAAAAATAATAAACAACAGTTTCTTTAAAGCTACATACATGAATATAAATATGTATCATTAAACTCCTTTTCCTTACATCATTTTGTTTGTTTTATTTCTTTGTGCGCTTTTTAAATTGTAAAATTAATTTCCTTTTATCTGTGTTTGGCTTTCACTTTTTACTTTGAACGCCTTCCCATAGTCCTTTAAAACCCAATGAATTCACCACTCCAATTCAAATTAATCAACAACACAAGTCATAATTGTTTTTGAAAAAGTTTTTTTCTCTTTAATTTGTTTTTTCTTTTTTTAATTGATTTCGGTTCATCTTTAATTGTATTTTTATAATTTCTGTTAACTAAATGTTAGTTTTTAGCTGTATAATTTCATCTCATTTACTGTTTTCTGCGTTGCTTATCAATTTCGGCTATCATTACTATATACAAATTGCCTGGCCAGCTATATGTTTAGGATACATCTATAGATCTAAATATATATGTACTATATTTATATCGGTTTTTATACATTTAAAAAACAAGAAAATAAACAATAACAACGTTTCTCATGGTAGGTATATACGACAATGATTGGTTAGGCATAGGCATACGCATAAATATATTACAGGAGCCTTGGCAAGCAGTTATCAATTTATCAAGTTGAATGATGGGGAAACACTTATTGATTACTGAACATTAAACTAAAGTAAATTTAAATTTTATTTAAATTAAATTAACTAAGCTGCAGCTTTTTACGCTACAATGCAGGAATGTTTGTTTGTTTGTTGTTTGTTTTTGTTTGCTATGTCTTTTTCGATGAGATTTCAATGTGATTGGCGATGGGTTCGCATGGGTTGCTCAAAGCTTAAAAACTGGGACTGCATTTCTCTATTCTGGATCGTTTTCTCTGGATCGTTTTTACGATTTTCTGCTTCATGGACGCTTTATATAAAATTTTGACTAGGAAAGGACGTTTTTTTGTTTTTGTTTGTGGGTGGCCAGCTATCGATGGGCTCGAGCTGGCGAGGATTGCTCTAGTCACACCTCGCTGGGCATGCAATGCACACTCGAGTCCTGCGACAATTCATCCATGGAGGATTCTGCAGAAAGATAAAATAGGTATATGTTTATTAGACGTTTGTTTTTTAAAAAGAAATTGAATTAGTGAGCCAGGTATTAATTCCTTTACAATTTTACCAAAAATACAAATTTTAGTAAATATTATTAATACTTATATAATCTTTTGAATAACAATTTCAACTTTGTTTTGCAATTTTTCTACAAAAAAGCTTCTAGCTTTCTTTCTTTCGATTATGTACTTAAGTTGTAAGTGCCAACTTTAAAAGCCAACTTAATTTGGTTTGATGCTCTATAAGTAATATCATTTTTTTTTATATAATATTTCTAGCTTTTAAATAGATAACTTAGCAAAGAAATTGGATTGTGTGCTTATCTTACAGGTAGGTACTAAAATTATGAACTTTCATTGTCTTAACTTAAACAAAATTGTTACAGAAGATCTCACAATTATGTTTAAAATTGTTTAACAGTTTTAATATTCCTATATCTTAATAAATATTTATTTTTTCCATTTTCTGTTTTACATTTCTGTCAATAGTTATTCCCAAAATGTAATCCTTACCATGAGTCGGGTATAGACCCGCTTTAGAGCCGTTCATATGCATTGGGTTCTGTGCGTTATTCTGAAATGAATACGTTAACTGCAGGTTAATATGACGCGCAAATGAGCTTCCTTCCGGTTCGCGTACTGCAATCAAAAATCGTTTGTTGAAAGTAGAAAAAAAAACAGAAGAAATTGTAAGTACTGTGTTGGCAACTTGTAAGGATGTTTTTTTCGGGGGGGATACTGGATAGTCGAGTTCTACTCTGGGGGATTTTCTAGGGGAGGACGGGCAGGGCATGCGGCACTAATCCACTACTTACTTTTATTCTTACCAGCATGTATGTGTTTTTTCTGACGCGCCCGCGAATTCTGGAACCACACTTGCGTCACACGCTTGCTGAGACCAGTTACCGAGGCGATCCGCTCCAGATCCTGGCCATCCGGATTACTGTCAATCTGGAAGTTGGCCTGCAGCACTTGCAACTGCTCCTCGGTGAAGGTGGTGCGCACCCGTTTCGTCTTGCTCTTGTGATAACCATCGCCGTCACAGCCCTCTGAAATTGTAGAAAAATACGAAAAAATATGAGAAAATAAGTCAGCGATCAGAAATTAAATCTGAATATAAATCGCAGGACAGTGACTAGACTTGAAGTGCTCTTCGCAGTTGCAGGCTTTAAAATAGGGTATCTCAGAATGTAAAAGATTTTTAAATTTCGAATATTATTCCTATTTAACTTTAAGAATCATTGAAAATATCAAAACTTTCATTAAAAACAATTACAATAGAAAAGTTGTTAATATATTTACAACCAAAGAAGGGAATTCTATAAAGTCTCATCTGTTTATAAGCCCTAAAGGTCTTTCTCGGTGACTCTAGCTCTGGTCTAAAAGCATTTTGACAGTCGGCTAAATTGAAAACGTCAAAAAGTGTTTATGGTTTATAGAGCTGCTGCTGCTGCTGTAATGCTTTATGAGATGTGGCCACTGCGGACCGGACATGGTGGTCTCCTCCAAAGAGGAGGAGATGGGGTCTAGAGGCTCTTCAGATGGCGTTTTGGGTTATGGGTTTTGGGCTGGGGGTTAGGCTGCGACATTCACAAGCCGATCACGTCGCCTCCGAACAAAAAAACAAAAAAAAAAACAAACTGGAGAGTTGTTTTTTACGAGTGTGACACGATTTCGTCAGTGGCGACTGGCTGGCGCTAAACTTTGGCCCAGCTTCACTGTACCGTTCACAGTGAAGCGTCCCGAATCGGCAACCGTTCTGCCGCTGAAGCGTGCAGCATGTTTGCAACTTGTTTTTATGCCCCCAGTTTTGTTTTTCGATGGGCAATATATGTACAGCTGCGGTCAAAATAATAGTAGTTTTTTTAGCTCATCGCCCAATCGAAAATTGCTTAAAACGCATCTTTGAGAAAAACTTTTTAGTATTTTCAAGAAGCTAATACAATAAACTAAAATTTTTATAAAATACATTGACAAAAAAAATGTTTTAAATTTTTTGTTTTGAAAATATTTTAATTGGTCAGATAGAAAAACCTTTATGTGTTAATTCAAAGTGGAGATGGACTAGGATGTGTGCGGATTAAATTGTTATAAAATCATTTATTACACCATTTTTAGCTGTGAATTTTAAAGAATTGCTATTAAGCTGACCGCATTTGTATGTAAGGTATGGTGGTCAGGTACTAACCGTCGCTGGAAGTGGTGCCACCCTCGACCGTCTCCAGATAATGAGCCTTGCAGAGCACCCGGTCGTCCATGAGGGCGAACTGCTCGCCGGTGGACAACTGGCGGCCACACTGGTCGCAGGCGAAGCAGGCTAAGTGGAAGACCAGCTCCCGCGCCCGACGCACCCAATCCGAGGCGGAGATCCCCCGACAGCACTTCGAGCACTTGGCGCCAAAATTTCTGCAATTAAAAAAGAGAGGAAATCGCAATCAGTTGGGCTATTAAAATATTGTATTCACGTTTGTATTTTATTCTTATATATTTTATTTGGAGTTTTGTTTTGCACTTTAATGAAATATTATTCTTCATTTTTGAATAATAATAAACAAGATACAGATAAAATCAGCTATTGCATAGCTGTTAATGTGTATTTAAATTTCTGCAAATAAAATGAGAATGGGAATGACAATCATAAAGTGTATTTTTTGAATATGGCGACCTTTCCAATAATCTAATAATTCGAGGTCTTTGTAATAGTAAAGGCACTGTAAAACTGAACTTTAAACGCCAACCTTTTATAAAATTCCTTTTCCGCTCATATCTAAATTCTATTATTACTAATAATAAAATAAAAATAAGTTGTTGAACTAAAATATAACAAAAAACTTTATTTAATCATAATATAAATCAATAAATCAGATTTAAGAAATTATGTTAAAATGGTAAAACGCAAATTAAACGTATGAACTTGTTAATACACAAAATCGAAAAGGGAAAACCGATGGGACTTTATCAATCCGATACGGCTAAGTATTTTCCTGTATGCCAGAGCGCTTTCCAAGCGGAAGTGGTTGCCCTGGCAAACGTTTTTCCAAGTGAGTCGGCAACTTTCGGTGGCTTATTGTTAGCTTTTAAGCTTATTTTTACAACAGCCACAACAATGTATGGCATGGAGCATGACTCGGATGTGGATGGGTTTTCTCGGGATGGGTTCAGATGCGATGCGATGCGATGCCGAGGCTGGATGATGATGTCTCCATCGGGCAATGCACACTTAAAATTCTTAACTTGAAAAATAAATATTTTTACAGCATCTCACGGAGCGTCTGTTTGTTTATTATCATTTCGTTCGACGTCGACACCGTTTTCCTACGCTTCCCCCTCTTCACTACATTTTTTTTTGTATCTGCCAGATACTTTGGCTTGCAAGTTGCATTCTCCCCGCAAAGTTTTCATTTCGTTACGTTTTGGCCGCATCTTTGTCGCTGTTGACTTTATGGATTAAGTCGCAAACGCTGTCGAATTGTTACAATTACAATTAACCAGGGGACAGAAGATGTGTGGGAAACTATTCGGAAAACACTTGTGCACATACACAATCGACTTGGAAAATCAATTGGAATTTTCGAAAGTTAAATAAGGGGCAGTTTTTGGAGCCAAACATTTGGCTTAAAGATAAACTGTAAGGGAACAAATGTAAAAACAGTTTGCTACTATCATAACTTGTAAATCTTTTGACTCTTAACCAGAAAATATATTTCAATAAAAATAATTAATTTTTAAATTTTCCATGATTTTGTTTAATTTTTATCAAATAACTTTTGTATTTTGTAACTCCCAAAATAAGGACTCTTTAATCTTTTTTTTTATTCAGTACTCACTTGCTGTAGTCGGCCTTGCAGTAGACCTGCCGCTCGCGGATGAAGCAGGACTGCTGGCGGTCCAGAGGACACATGCACATGCAGCAGCGGAGGCAGTGGGCGTGCCAGGAGCAGCCGCCGACCTCCAGGAAAAACCGATCCGAGATTGGTTCCCCACACGCTGCGCAGGAACGCAGCTCAGTCTGGAAAAAATAGAAAACAACATAATTTTAGTACACTGGTAAAAGAAAACAAATTAAATCCAAATACATTTTTTTTAAATTTTTCGTTTGATTATTTTTGGAATTGATTTTAATATCTGAAAGTTAATTTTAATTTAATCCACATATAACTTAAATAAAATGCATTTAAATCAAATATAACATATTTTAAACCTAATATTCTCCACAGCCATGCATTTTATTATGCCACGTATTAAACATAATAATTAAATTAAATATTTAATTTAAATTAATTATAAATAAATTATATATAAAAATTTTAATTCAATAGTCAGATGTTAAATTTAACTATTCCATATTTTTATAAGTGTAGTTTTGAAAGTTCTACCTTAGCCTATTTCTCAATACAAGTTGCCTATGCAAATTCTTGGGACTCTTTTTTTATCACACACCTGAGAACCGGATCGGTGTTTTCTATACGAAAGGCGATCTGATCTGATCTAAAATCGTAGCGCCCGTCGGATTTGTTTCTTCTTTTGTTGTGCCTTCAAATGAAATCGGTCAATAAATCTGGCAAATGCCCGGGCGGCTTCTGTTTTATTTCTTAGCTGCAGCATTTAACTTATGTATATTAAACAAATTTCAATAGCCCAACACAAAAGACAAGTTTCGATCTTTCGCTTTGGGCATTGTTTTATTTTGTTTCGATTTTTTCGTTATTCCGATTCGCTCTTTTCGAAAATTGAACCATAAATTTTAAAATGTTATGCTAATTGTTGTTGCTGCTGCGACGGCAACTGCTTCACTTCGACTTCGAAGTTCCCGAAATGTGAAATTTATCGACCCATCCGAAGATCGATCTAATGAATATTCAATGGATCGCCAGCATGTTACGCCGTTTTAAATGTGTGTTTCAAACAAATTTTATTGCGTTTCATAAAGTACAAAAAAGACACCGAAACAAAAAGTAATCCAAAGAGTATTATTTAGAGTGTGGCTTTCTTAATTGATTTTTTAGTGCTACCCGCAAAGTATTGATTTCAACAAATATTTTAACAACTGCAAAATCTGCATCGCATTGCACTCGTTTCTAATTAGAAAGATATCATTAACAAATGTATATTTAAATGGGGAATTTTAGCAGGCTGTTTGTAATAATTTAAATTGAAATATGAAGCTTTCATTTTGTTGGAGACTGACATTTTTTGGCCTGAAGGTGTTAAAATAAAATGTTTTGAGGGAAAACATAAATCACACTGCATTTACAGTAAAATATTTAAACGTATTTTTAAATCAAGTAATTTATTTCAAGTTAATGTAACAAGATACATTTAAAGTGACTTAAAATGTATAAAGACATAAATAAATCACAAAAGATAATATAAAACTTAAAAATAATTTATTTATTTACTTCAGTAAATCAATAACCATTTAATGAAATCCATTCAATAATTTTGCATTAAAATATTTAATTTGTAATCTTCTTAATATATTTAACAATTTAAAACTCCATAATTTCACCATCAAAGAACATTTCAGTCCATGTTAATGCCTTCTCATTACCTTTCTTTTCGATTGAAAAACAATTTCAATTGCTCGATCTGGTTATTGTTGATTATGATGTGCAGTTTCGGGCTGAAATCTGTATTTACGCATATGCATATAAAAGGAATTGAGTGCAGTACTTGAAACATTTAATTAATGGCCGGCATTTCATTAACAAAAAAAGGCGAAGTTTTTCCATTAATCAAAAATGGCAGGGAAAATACGTTCCTATTTTCGTAACTGGCGTTGACAAAACAATTGTAGGCGCAAATAATTGTCATTTAACTTATGGCAACTTGTTGTTAGCTTAGCTGACGAATTCGTTTCTTCTCTTGCCGCCGGAAAATAAATACGAATAAATACGAGATAAAACCTTGGGCCGTGACTTTAAGACGATAACTATAGTGTGTAAACCGATCAAAGGGCCCGCCATTTGCTACTAAGGCAATTAATAAGACAAAAGCCTATGGGTAATAGATATCTATGAGAATAATTTATGACTGACCGCAAAACTGTCGTATACAAATGTATCTAGTATCTTTTTTTAGGGGGGTTGAGGCCGAAATATGCAATATGGCCACCGTCAGAAAGAGCAACATGTGAGTTTGTATCTGTATCTGTACCGAGTATCTTTGTATCTGTGCGTGTTCCGCGGACATGAAATAACTACATCCTAACATGGCCGTCCAAAACGCGCAGCCGCTGCCATTTAACTTTTCAACTCCGCCGTGTATGTGACACGTTTAATAGCGGTGGTCGACCCACAGATACCCGCAAATACCCCTCGTACCCCTCGTACCCCTCACACCCCTCACACTCCTCATCCAGACCGAATTTCCCCGGACGAGCCTGCGCTCTACCATATATACTGAAATACCTCCCATATCCCAAGTACCCCCTGTACCTCCTTTGACTCGCCTGTCACTTTCGTTTAACTTTTCACATTGCGCGCCCGAAAAACACAACCAACAACAAGGCCGAATATTAGGGGGCAAGGGGAAAGGGGAGGGGGGAGCGGTACGACGGGGTGTTTTCTGCAGCAATTTGTTTTCCCAACGCCCGTTTTAACACACCAAAACGGAGGCTGAGACAGTGACTTGAGTGCACTTGCAGAAAAAAGGTATTCCAAAATTTTAATTTAATGACTAGCTCAAAAAAAAATCAACTGAAATTAAACTTAATTGGTATTATGAATTATTTGATATTGTTTGAATAATTACAATTTCAATAGTAAACACACAATCGAACAAAAAATCAATCTAAATAAGATATATAGGATGTTTAATTTTAAAAACAGAACAATTTTTTTAGGCTTCGTTAACATTTATATATTTGAATTAATAAAACAACTACTTCAATAGTGCCACCGATTCCGAATTTGAAATAATTAAATTCCAATTTAGTACCTACACAATTGTCTTACAGTTTTGTAAGAATGTTTTAAGTTTTTTATGCAGTGCCTATGAGAGAACTATTTAATCAAATATGATTTCACAAATTAATTTTATACAGGTGCTTAAAAAAATATTTAGAGCATTTGTCTATGAACTACACTATTTTTATATTTATATAAATAGCATTTTCACAAATATGATTATAAAAACTAGCTTCTTACATTTTGAAAAGTTTTTTTAACAACTAAAAATTAATCCATAAGCTATACTTTCCACAGTTTTATAGAATATTATATTTAATATGCATTTTTAGTGAGTATATTCTTGTTTCTCAGTGTATGGGACCCGAAATCGCACTTGGAATTCCCTGCAGCTTGTTGGTTATACACATGCAATTGCTGTTGTTGTCATGTCTATGCCCACTTTTGAAAATATGTCAGTTGTCAGAAGGACACATTAAAGGGGAGGAAAGGAGGAGAGGTGAAGGGAAGGGGACGGGGAAGGGATTTATACAGAAGGCCACATTTGAAGTGGCATTTTTGGCGAGCATGTCATTTGACTGTAATTTACTCGTGAGTGTCGTGAGCCTTTTGCTTTTGCGGTTTGTGTGTGCGATTCAATGCGAGTTGCATAAATCCAGCCATGAATCTAAAATGGGTTTCTGGTGGGCTTAGGCTTAGAATTCGTGGAAACTTTACCGACTGGGTGACAGAATGAAGTGCGGAAAATGGCTTTAGTAGGCCAAAAATGGCGAGCAGATTAAGATGATGGGAAGAAACAATTATCACAAAGTTAATGCAGTAGAAGGAGTCAGTGTCGTTGAATAAATTAACCTTGGCAAATATGGGCATTAAAACTAAATAACAAATTGTTTTCCAATTTTTAAAAATATTTAAATATTTAATAATGCTTACAAAATATAGTTAGAAATATGTTTGTCATATTGTAAAATCATCTAACAGATACTCAAGTAAATCTCATACAAACTCTCAGTTTAAGTTTAACAATAAGATGTTGGGAAGATACATTTATCAGTTAATGCAGTAAAAGCAGTCAAATTTAATGAGTTTAAGTATTGTTGAATATATGAAATTATGCAAAAATGGGCAGTAAAAATGAATAACAAAATTTTAGATTGTGTTGCCCTACAAATATTTAAGTAGTAAAATAATTAAAAAATCTTGTTAAAAAAATATCAGTTATGTTGAAAATCATCTGACAGATACTAGGGTAATTTTTTTAAGTATTCCTAGCTTGTATCCAATAATTAGGATATCAGAAACCAAATAAAAAACCCTCATCTTGGCAAGCAAAAAGTGCCGAAGATTTTCAGAACTGATAGAAGATGATGAATTCGCCGGTTCTCTGCGGGTCGCAATGTGCGATAAAATATCTCCCCGGTTATCTGTGGGATCCCGGGGCTAGTTCTGTGCCTTTTATTGTTATTATTTGCTATGAATACTCAGTGTGTTATATAAGCACACTCGCCATGCCAAGCCGAAGAGGCCCTCATAAAAATTCCACAATTTAAAACTTGCACCTTGCAACTTTTGGCTGGAAATGTCGTAAATAACCCCAGGCTGGCACTGCCAGTCCTATAAAAGTGGGGAAAAACAAAAGGCCAAGACAGAACTATAAAAGACACATGAAGAGTATGCAATAAAGTTTATAATCCTGACCATTCCAAAGGGATATATGTGCTATCTGCGAGGGCAAGGTGCTTAAAACAGTGGAGGAATAAAGAGTGTAGATACTGCAATCGGTAGCCGGGAGTTAAGAACTGTATCATCTTCGAAGGCTAAAGACCGTGGACCGAAAACTGAAAACTGAGAAAAGAAGATCGATTACCCCCGGAATCAGCGGCAATCTTTCACGTCATTGCGCAAATTGAGCGATCATCATAGGGACGACTACCGTACCCAAAACCAAACCAAAACCAAACCCAAAACCTATATCGATTGCCATATCAATGGATGGATCGCTGGTTTGATGACAAAAGCCCTTGGCACTCAATTGGTTTCTCCGCTTGTGACTTGTGACTTGTCATCATCTACCAATCTACCAGCCGTGAGAATGTTGTGCTCCCAAAAATAAAACTACGAGTAGAAATAGAAAACCAAAACCAAAACCAAAGCCAAACAAAGCAGCCAAGCACAATGGA
Source organism: Drosophila gunungcola (assembly GCF_025200985.1). Lineage (NCBI taxonomy): Eukaryota > Metazoa > Arthropoda > Insecta > Diptera > Drosophilidae > Drosophila > Drosophila gunungcola. The sequence continues at coordinate 4,284,963 of NW_026453180.1, read as the reverse complement.
CATATATCTTTCAGCCGATTTCGAAGCTGTTATAACAACAACTTTTTTTTGGGCACTTGTCACTTGAACGGATTTTGGCAAATGTTTTCCTAAGGCCTTTCGATCTTTCGATCTCTCGATTTAAGCTGCTTTTCAACAACAAATTGCAATGAAGGCTGCTGCTCTGCTCGGTTTATTTCCAATATTTTTATTGTGTAAACTCTTTTTTGGCTGATTTATGCGGCATGAAAATTTTCAACGGGCGTCTGTCAAATAAAAATATACAGAGTATTTATTCTGGTTTTTCGGTGACTTTCGAAAAAGGCGTATCGCTTTTTAATTAGAGCTACTTTTTTGTGTTTGCGTGGGCCTTTTCGCTTTGTGGCTAATATATTGAATTATGCTAAAATATGACTACCAAAAGGCTTACACGTCGGCGTTTGTTTGGCGTTAAGTTGGGATCATCGTATCTGATTGTTATTTAATGGCCACACGAACTGCTCTTTATGAATGGAAGCGGCCTGCAAACGCCCACGATATGGGGCACAACACACACAAAAAAGTGGAATAAAAGCATCCATATCCATAATACGAGCACGCTCCATAAATTGGCTAAATGTTTACAAATATTTCATCGGGAAGCGGTTAATGGTAATGTCGCCGACCAACTCTTTCACTCCTTTAGTCCATATACTCCTCCATATATACATATAGTCTATAGCTGTTGCTGTTGTCGCGCCCATTGATCCAATCAAATTAATGGCCTGCTATAACTGGGCGGCCAACAAAAACGACCAACGAAATGAAAAGGGAATGCATTTCTATGGGATTACAGGGACAACTGGCTAAAGACAACTAAAACATAGATGATAAGGACTAACAAAACAAATAATACATTTGTTGAGCACATGATTAAAATATTAGGAAGATCTTTTAACCAATTAAAAAATACCTTAAAGTTTTGTAATTATATACTACACAAAATAAAAAAAAATATATGTTTCAAAAAAGTTCTGTTCAATTGTTATTGAAGATTATCGACGATTTGAAATTTACAAATTTATATTTAATTCTTATTCAAGTGAACTCATCTAATAGTTTCCTTGAATTTCTTAAGACCTATATAGATATTTTTTCCAACTTATCGACTATTTACTGTACCTCTGCGATGCATCTACACTCGGCTAAACCTGTCCCACTGTGTGTGCCTTACTGTTGGTTTGTGCATCTCCCCGGCAAACTTAATTACCGCTTTATGTCAATGGTCCAGCGTGTTTTTGCTAAATTTATCAGCGTTATTAAATTTTATCACTGGCGACAAAATGTGCATATGCCATTCAATTTTCACAACATATTCGCACATCACACGCACACACTTTTCCCCCCCCTTTTTTCCAGCCTAGGCAAATATTATGATGGCAGACAACTTGTCGGTGGTTCCATCCCATTCCATCCATGGAAAAAAGGGGGACTTTCGGGGGAGACAGCGAATCGAGTTGTGGACCTAACTTTGGCGTAACATCGTAAAATATTTTACGGCCAAATGACTGCGAGCCAAAGTCGCCAACGTTTTTATGTGGCCAAAACAAAGAGCCAATATTCTCAGCTACATGAAAAATATTCGCAAAAGAAAAGCCCTTCGATTTGCAGCTGTCAGTTTTCAATTTGAGCCGCTAAGTGGCTAATTTACAATTGCCGAAAAGTAACTTAAATGCAAATGAAATATCTATTAAAGATAATATACAGCCGGTCGTTAAAACGCCAAGACCCGAAACGAAAAATAAAATAGGTACTGTGTTAAAAAATAAACTTTATATATGCATATATAAAAAGTTTTATTTCACTTTATACCTTTGGTTTTTATTTTTGTTTTGCTGGGGTTTCTGGCGATGACAAAGCCTTGGTTCATCTGTTCAGCGGATGATTGGGGGTACAAGGGGCTAAATTAGGTGTGTAAGATACACTGAAAAAAAACATATATTATTAAAATGCATTTTAGCTTTATTTTATAATCCATACTTATTAGGGAAAACACGTTTGTATATATTTAAATTTTAAGTAGTAGTATTAAGCGATGTTCTTAAATATTAAAACAGGATTAGTTTCAATATTTGTTTCCCTAGCTTATTTTTTTTTACATATTTTTAGCTAAAATGCTGTAAAATATTTTAAGTTAATTTTTTCCACTTAATTTCTACAAACTTTAAGGCTATTTAAAGGCTTTTATGGTGTTTTTTTCTCAGTGTTGGATACTGAGTATCCCACAATCCCAGTGTTGACAAGTTATTGCCCAAAGAGCGGCTACGACTTAAAATGTCGCACTTTATTACACTACAAAACACAAAACTGAACTCAACGAGATGATCTCTCCGGGTTTCGGATCAGATGGGTTGGGATTGGGATCGTTTTGGTTCTGTATTCTGGGTTCTGGGTTCTGGGCTCTTTGGGATCTGAATCTGAACTGGTTGAGTTTTTACAGCCATTTCGTTGGAGGTTGCTGTTGCTGTTGGCAAACACCGGCCTTTTTTTGTGTGTGAGCTCCCAGCCGCGTTTTATTATAACTGTTGACTGCTCGCATACGAGATAAATTTCATTTTAATACTTTCTTCGTTTTAGTTTTCGTATATTTTATTTTGTATGTGGACAGGGGAGCGGGGCTTTTGAGGTCGGAAAGTGATTTGCATACGGGGCATCGTTCTCACGTTCTCATACCACCGGAGATCATCCAGTCGAGAACCCCAGATTTAAAGAGCTCTGGATCGAAGTATTAATAGTTGATAGATCGCTTGACTTATGCAGCTAATACCGTTTTCGTTGCCCGGCTTCCAGCTTCTACTATATAGCTGCCATTTCCATCGGCCATAAACATAAACAGGTGGCAATGTTCATTTGCATAGACAACGTTTCGATATTAAATTTCAAAGCGAACGACCAGCGTCAACGACATTCCGAAAACTCTAAACAAAAAACAAAAAAAAAAACACCAAAAATAAAAAAAAACCAAGGAGTTGAGTTGAACAACAACAGCAAATAAACTCAATATTCAGATGGGCCAGTGGCAATCTGAAAATGGCTCTTCGATTTGCTTCTGGTCCATGGGTATTTGGGTATTATGTCTGGTATACTTTTTTGGTCAGAGTCAAACAATTTCGTGAACTTGTTTCGTGTTTTAATCATTTGCGGCTTTCGGCAGCTGTCTTCAAATCGAAACGAACTTGTAAATTATACGTGTGGCGACAGATTTTGGGGCTTTTGTATTCTGAATTGATAAGCTCAAATTATATGGTAATTGGGGCCAGAAGTTTCAATCAAACTCTACTCATTTCCATAGATTAATAAGCACTTTAATATATTTTATTTTAGTTGGCAGTATTATAGCGTTTAATTTTAAAAAGTAAAAAACTTATATAAGTCAGTTGTTATTAAAAACCTCTCCAATTGCTAAACATTTATCACGCATGTAATATTTACCATCATTTTATATTCTCTATTCAAACTTTAGAAACATTTTTATTTTTTGATATACACCAATTTGTTATCTCTTAAAATCTATATTTATAGCAATAATATAAAAATTTTAGGAAGAAAAATTTTTAATAATAACTTAAACAAAAAAGTTGTAATTAGTGGTAAGTTATTCTTATTATTATTATTCTCACAAATCGAATATTTACCATTGTATTATAATGACAAAAAATTGTAAATACCAAAAAGTAAGTTTTTTTAAAAACCATCCGCACATCTATTATTTATCATCGTATTATAATAACAACAAATTCCATATGCAAAGTTTAGTAATATTTTTCTCTTTTAATATCCCCTGATCTGTTATCTCTTGAAATCTATATTCATGGCAATACAATAGCTTGTAGCAATGTCAAATTAAATTATGCTACATCCATGTTTTCATCTTGATCTGTTCGCTTACATTTATTAACTCTTAATTGGAGATAATCTTTATTGAATTTATATCGAATGCATAGTGTACATAATGGAGCACCCTGTGGCTATGCAATTTGTTGGGCAATAAGTTTCAATAAAACATTTGCATTTGGCTGGAAATTCAGTCTAAATGGGTGTAGCCACCCTCGCAATTGGAAGTACGGCAAACATTTCGTTTGCCATTTTTTTTTTTTTTATCATTTAACGTTATTTTGTTTTTTGTCTTTATATCTCTTTTTTTTTTTGTTTTTTGCATAAATTTAGCGGGCGGCAGTTGTGCAAACAGAACTCAAAACTCAAAGTCTGGGGAGAGAATATATATGCCCATGCCGAAGTTCTCTTAATAAATCGCTGATAAATCGCCCGCAAGTATCTCAAACGATTTCGACACGCGTTTTTCTTGTTCTCTTGTTTCTGCGCTTTTTTTATTATTTTTTTTTGAGTATGTATCGTTTTTTATTCACATTTCTGAGGCATTCATCATAAGGTTTGCGACTCGAGCATCGAGTGAATCCGAAACCGAAAATCCCAAATGCCTTTGTCTTTTCGTCAACATGTCACAGCCACTAAACATCAATAAGTTGGGCTTTTATTGATTTCGCGTTGTCTGCCTTTTTTACAGCTCATCTTTGTGCGGAGTTTTTAGGGGGATTTCGTGTTTGATTTCTTATTTTTTATTGAGCATTGGCCACAATTAATTAGCTAAATCTGCATTTTGCATAAATTACAAATATAATATTTTCATATTTCAGTTTCCAGCTTTTTTCGCTATTGTATTTATGTCTCCTCTTTTTTTTGTGGGCCAATAAATCAAGTCTGAGGTTGTTTTTTAGCTGTGGGCTACCGCCAAAGTTCTGGCCGATAATTTATTTAGGTGACTTTGAATGATTTTAGCGGTGAGTTTCAAACGGAGTTGACATTCTAAACTAGTTTCGCTTCCCTAAACTAATCACTTTGGCTACTGTTCACAGATTCTATCGATAAGACGGGATAGAAAAGATCTTTAAAAAACCTATATTTCAAGCCGAAAAACTGATGAGAATAAAAAAATAATGCTCAAAGTTGTACGTTCTTCCATTTCTATTAAAAGAAATAAAATGATATTTGTCAAAAAAATTTTACATTCTTCAAAAAAAAAATTTATATGAAAATTGTAATTTATTTTGTATTTATACTCAAAACAACTACTTAAAAATTAACTGTTCTTCTCACAATTTTAATACAATTTTTTTCAAGGTGTTAATAAACTATTTAAAACAGCAAATAAAATACGTAAGAAAATTTCTGTTTGTTAGTTAAGAAAATATGTTATAAATCATTTTGGTTGTACGTACTTTGTTGCAAAATGATACAGCAACATGAATGAATAGCATTTGTAAGGCATTTATTATTTAAACTCAGTGGAACAACTTAAAAAAAAAACTGTTAAAACAATAAAAAGCAAATAATTAGAAATAATTCAAAAATTACTTGCTAAATCTTACAGAAATTTTTAAAGATAGGAAGCCTCGAAAAATAAGTCATACGAAACGATTCCATTTGGCCAATTTGCAATTGTCGAGCAATTAAATAGGAATATTCTGGGGCGACAAGCTGGCAAGATAACATTTATTTTATTTATTGGAATTTTTTGGCAGAAATCAAATCGAATGGTTTGTCGTTAGGGGATGGCTCGTAAATTCGTAAATTCCAGGGGCGGGTTTGGGTCTCTATATTTCGATTTCTATTTCTGTTTCTGTTTTTTTCTTTTTTGTGTGCTGCCGGCAGACAGGAGTTGCAATGATTTGTGGCATTTTACAATTTTACAGGCCCAAGGGCCATGCATCATTTGTAGGCCAACTAAGCGTCCTTTAAGGACTATTTTGTGGATGCACTCGAACGAACAATGGGAAGACACTCGACTCGACTCGACTTGCCTTCTTTTGTGTGGTTTTTCATGAGGTCCTCTTGTGCCTGCTGCCTGCTGCATTCTGCATTCGATTTCCATTTCCATTTGGAAGGGGACTGTTTTCGCATTTACCTGCTAAAAATGCTGCTGCTGGGATTTTGACACGTTTTCCGGCGATCTCCACGCTGCAGTTCGCATGCGCAACCCGAAAACTGACCAGGATCTATTGTCTGTCTACAGTATATATACACATATTTGAGGCCCAAAACAAAGGTGTGATATTTGTTTCTCTTTTGTCTGTGATCAGGGCAATTGGCCCAAGTCAAGATGCGATTTCTGTCTGCCCATTGTTTTCCCAAGGAGATTTGAGGCGTAGACTTCTTGTCAGCGTTGACAATTAGGCATATTCGCCAGTGGTCACAGGACACTCTCGAAAATGTCCTTTATTTGGGAATCCAATTATGAGGGGGCTTGCTGAAAAATCTGCTGACCGCTGGTCAAGCAGCTGGTTTTTGTTAAGGAAAAATCTTGGCCATCGGCACGCGCTTCTTTTATTTATTTTTTTTCTTCAGTTGTTTCTTGTGCGGGATTATGGGACAGTAGAGTTAGTCCTGTAATCCACAAAAGGTGTTTTGTTAACCACTCAAAGCTAATAAGTAGATGGAGATATGGAAAGTCAACAAAATGGTTAGAAAAACGATGTTATGAGGAGTGATAGCACATACTATCAAGTATAGTATGATTATATTTCTTCTATATGTTTTTTAAACTCGTTTAACACGTTTTATAAGACGTAAATAAACGAATGAATTGAACAATATAATATATTTCTAGGAAAGGGTGTTGCTTACAATAAAAAAGTATTCTTCAAATAAGCAATAATCCTTATAGTTTAAACACCTTCTACCAGTTTTAAATTCACGAAAATCATTGTAAATTCAAATTAAATAGTTGAGTTTACAAATCCCCCACTAAGCAGAAGTCAAACCCACTTCACTTCAACTCCAAAAACCCAACTCGCCAATTAAAGAAAACATTTCGAGCCGAAAGAAGAAGGCGTCAACGACTTTTTACACAAAAAACCTATTGGTGTATTTATGGGAGGTTTAGTTTTTTCCAATCTTTCAATTTTCTTGTGAATTATTAATGAAAAATCTTTTATTGAAATATGTATATATGTTTTTTATAGCTGCTTCGCAGGCATTCGACATTTAAACGCTTAAATATTTATGCCTTTTTTATATCTCTTTCTCCGACTACCTAAAAGCAGGGAAAAAAGAAAAAAGACTCCATCTCCATATCCATACATTGTTGAATATTCATAAGGCAGCGCCTAGTGGCGTCATTTTCGGATTTGGCTTTGGAAGATATAGTGGAGGGGGTTATTATAAAGATGGGGGGCGGGTCAAGATCGATGATGTCAAGAAAAGATTTCTGGCTTAGAGAATCCCCTTTTTTGGCGGCTCACAATTGTTGACATATGATTTCTGGACTCATCTCCCACCAATTAATAGTTATCCAAATATTTTCTGGCCAGAGAAATCGAACGATTAAATATATAATGCAGAGTAATAAGCGTCAGCACCTTGTCCAATTTGCTATGGTAATGAAAATTATACTCGACGAACAAAGCCATGGCAAATCGATCATCGATCGGCGAGCATAAATCATGATCGATTCTCTGCAGACTCATGGCAAATATTTTTCAAAAATCCTGTGGGTGGTTCAAACACACAACAAAAAAAAAAATATTAAAAAAATATTAAAAAAAAAAACAAAGCAAAAAGCCCTCGCACAGCGGGTGCAAAAATCGATTAAACGTTTTTCAGGGGGATCAAATAAAATCAAAATGTGTTGTTGAATGAACATGGAATTGAGCAACATCATCTAGGCGACACGATCAATGCAACATCTTGAAGGAAAAAAATGTTGTTTGGGGTTTGGTTGCATAGCCTTCATATCACAGCCAATATTCGAGTATTCGTAGTCCCCAAAAAAGTGTGGGTTTATTTTTCGAGTGTTTTTGAAGGGAACCCCACTGTGCGATTTGTGTGCTTTTCATATTCACCGCTCTGTGTCGTCTCCGTTTTGGAAACTCATCGTTTTCCAGCGGTTATTAGTGTGCTGGCTTTTTTCGAATTGAATTAGAACTGTTTTGCTCTGGTTTTTGTCTTAGCTGCGGCTCACTTTATATTCCTAATGGTCGCCTGTTGCGTTTTCTGGCCCAAAATGCTCGCAGCGGGCCAAGAAACTCTACACAAAAAACTGTTTTTGTGGGTCACTCGGGGTCGCAGTCTTACATGTCCAGCAATTAAAAAGGAAATTTCGAGTGGGTGTGCAAACAGGGCTAGCAAACACCTAGAATACGGGTACAGAATGTAGTTCATATAACTTTATTTACAAAAAAAAACATTCAACGGACATTTAAAGTCTTTAATCAAATCCTTTTTAATATATACCTATCCTAAATATAATTATTATAACTTTCATATATTTATATTAGCAAGAAAATTAATTCTGTTTGACTTAATACAAATAAATAACAAACATTTAAAAAATGTTTTGGTTTATTTTAATGTACAACTATTGAAGTAAGTAATAATTCAATTAAGTAAAACATAATTTGTATAATATGTAGACAAAAAAGAGTACTGATTGAATTAACAGAACAAATTTATGGAAAAGAGTAATGCCTTGTTTACATTCAATAATGTTTATTATGCTTTATGATATTTAAATAATATCTTAATACTTTTGGAGAGGCTCTCAAAGACACACTTATTTTTCATTACGTTTATATTATCAAGAGAAATAAAGTTTATTTATATTAAAATGTTTTTGTAAATTTAAATTTACAAATGTTAAAATCCCTTTTATGCATTATCTTTGTAACATTTTAACTTTACTAAAGAAGCTATCAAAGACACAAATATTGTTTTTACCATGTATATAACAGTTGTGGAGGTATATACAGCAGTAAAATCCCCAAATAATTTTTTAAAAACCCGTGGGAACTTGACCTCTCATTATATTGCTCTTCCACTTGCCTATTATGGTACATATATACTTTAATAGGAAACTCCAACTCACCTTCATTTTAATTGCCTCCACAATTTTGGCGGTTTTTAATCCAAGTCTTTTGCACGAAATTCTGTCGCCAGCTTTAGCCTGGGAATCGAACCCAATCGCAGCCAGGTTATATAGATGATATATAATAGAAAACAACGAAGACAGCGACGACGACGACTTGATCAGTTTGTCAAGCGTCCCACAAAAGCCGCCGTCTGCATGCGATATATTATTTTTGTTATGTAATATAATTCTTCACCAGCTATTAATAAGCAGTATAAATTCGTATATCCGAGATCGGGATGTTTGATCAATTTGCAAGCGTTTGCAACATTTTTCGTTTTTCAATTAGCACATTCGATGTGCACAGTTCACTTTTGGCCGACGGCGAATGTTTCGGTGTAGTATATATATCGAAGAACCTTATCAATAAACACGCGATAACACGTTTTCAGTATCGCGATTCTCGGGAGATTTTCAATACCAATTTTAGTGGCGGAGCGGACGCGAGATGTTGTTACAGCTTCGAGGCCACTGCGTTGACTGCCGGCTCAGGGATCTGGTGGCTGAAACTGCCTCGATTCCATATGCTAGTATAGCTTATAGCCTATGGCACCACCACCACCACGCTCACAGGTAAAGTAAGTCCGAAACCCATCCGTAGCAGCCACAACCACCACCAGTCTCAGCTGAAACTCGACTCGGGAACCCGCTCAACTGGTTTTCTTGTTTGAGCGCAACCAGCTGTCGCCGGCGCAACGGGAATGGTGGTGATTGGCTCGCCTGGCCACGCCCCCTTTGGCCGGGAGAACGAGTTCCCGACTGGCGTCCCCCATTTTGAGTGGTTTTCGGCGGCCCCTGGTCTTACTTTGCACCAATTGAGTGCGCCGGCGCGTGCCAAGTTGGCCACTTGAATTGAGTGCGATTTGGAGTGGAATCGCCAGTAGAAATGGGTGGGTGTTGCTCTGGTGACGAAGTGTTGCTGTTGTCGCAGGGAGTTCCTCTCTAGTTGCTGCTACTTTTGGGGCCCGTGTTGCTGTTGTCTCCACTGCTCTTGCTTTTTCCACTGATATTGATGTTGTTGCTCCTGTTTTTTTGCCCATGTTGCTGTTATTGTTGCTGCTGTCACTACTTTCGTAGCTTTTTTTTAATTGGTGTTGCTGTTGTTTCCGTGACTTTTTCCCATGTTGCTGGCGTTTTTGAAACTAGTGTTGCTGTTGTCACTGCTTTTTCTACTGATATTGCTGTTGTTGCAAAGATTATTTCCCAAGTTGCTGCTATTTTTGGGGCTGGTGTTGCTGTTGTCGCTTCTTTTGTAGCTCTTTCTATTGGTCTTGCTGTTGTTTCTGTGAATATTTTTCATGTTGCTGCTGTTTTATGGGGCTAGTGTTGCTGTATTCACAGTTTTCATAGCTGATTCTATCATTTGGCTGCTGTATTCTACTGATATTGCTTTTGATGCTGTGGTTTTTGGTGATGTTATTGCTATTGTCACTATGTTTCCAGCTTGTGCTGCTGCAAAGTCACTGGTAGTCACTGATAGTCACTGATTTCCTTACTGATATTGATGCTGTTGCTGATTTTTTTTAATTGATGTTGATGTTGTTGCTCATGTTGCTGCTTTTGCGTTTGATGTTGCTGACTGAGTGGATGAAAAGGCAGGAAAACGGAACTCGAACTCTGCCGCACTTGACTTTTTTGGGGTCAAACCGCTTGATGGAGGGGAAGTGAGTTGCCAGTTCATGTTGGCGTTGCTCTCTTTTTGGTTAAATGTTTTTAAACCCATTTGCCTGTTTCTGATGGCATGCCAAACATAAAAGGCAAGCGTCTGCCCAAAGAAAAAAAACATTTAAAATTTAAAAAAAATTAATGGGCTTAAAAATAGAAGTATAAATTTACGCTTTATAAAAACACCCAAATAAAACTGTTGTTACATACATTTTTTAACTTTTGGTACTATAGTACCACAAAAGTGGCTGCTAAATTACGGCTTACGTTATGTTACAGCAGCAGCAATCTTAGTTACCATTTTGATCTCGTTTATATCCCTTGATTTAAGCCAGAGTTTAAGCTTTGTGCTTAGCTTACCCCTTTCCTCGCTGGATTTCCTTTGACTTTTCAAGCTGCGAACACTTTTCCCATTACTTTGTGCCATTTTTCATTCACTGTCTCTTTGGTCGTGGGCTGTCTTTTAAAGCCGCTTGGCATTCAATTGGCATTTGGCTGTCGCCATCACCCGCCGACTCCACCTCCGGTTTCGGCCCCCCCTCATTTTTTTTGCCACATTTTCTGCGCTTTTTGCCTTGCTCACGTTATTTAAGGATTAACATCATTTTATGCTGCCTCGCAATGCCTTTTTTGCAGGATTAAATGCTGCCGACTGCTGGCTCTCGTTCTCCTCTTAATGCACTTACAAAATTATGTTGCATTAATTCTTTAGTTATTTATTTAAAAACAATATAATTATTTGGTTTTTGAATAAGTTTTTCTCTGGTCTGGCTAATAGCTCTTACATAAAGATATTAATCTCAATCTATGTGATAAAAAGAAAAATTGCTTAACATGTAACATAAAATATTAAATATTATTAGCTTTAGATTTTAATAAATAATCATCATCTCAAGCACTTTACAAATAATTATAGAAGAAATTTAAAACATCTAAAAATATTCTCGATATAGTTTTACTCATTTATTAGGAAGTATATTATGAATTTAAAATATTATATTTTAATCATTTTTCTTTGAGTGCAAAGGGGCAACTGCCACTCCCCCCGCCTACCGGGTGTTCAGCTCTCTTTTCTCCCCTTTGAATTGATTGCATTGCACTTTTTCCCCGCTGTTGTTGTTGCATAGTTTGCGCTGATGCGCCGCCTCCATTCCTACAAAGTGATTTTTATGGCTTTCAGTCAGTGTGTGTGTGTGCTTTGGTGTGTTTGTGAGTGTGCTTTGGTGTGTGTGTGAATGCAAATGTTTGCATACGAGTGCGTGTGTGAGTGCACTTTGATGTTTCCGCGTTACAAAGGCGGCACTTTAATAGCGATGCATTTATCAAAAGGCAGCCAAAAGTCCGACAACAGTTGGTAGCTTTAACACGCATACGCCCCGTGGGGTGCCGCAAGTGAAACGGCTTAGAAAAGACTATTATATCAAAACCACCTTAAAACACCTATAAATGTTAGGAGAAATACTTACTTCCGGTTCTGCAAATAAAGAACAGCTTAGTTATCATGAACTTAAAGTGCAAACAACAATATGTGTAGGTAAACCAGTAAAATTAAAGATGTTTATTACTCTTTTGTTGATGTATAAATAAATTAATATTGGATATCAACAGCTTGGTTATTAGGAGTCCGAAAAGGTTATTGCTTCGGTTGTGTGTTGTATATTGGCCGAAATATTTGTCGTTCTCGTAAAAGGATTCTCCATCGACTAACATTCCAAAATAAAACTTTTTTTTTCAGCAAAAAATCGACAAATTTAAAGATGGTTGCATTACTTGAAAATCGATTTTCGGAGTAAAAATTGATTGATCGGGCAAAAAGTTAGCTTAGGTCGTTAGCATTCCAAAACCGTTGCGTACTTCATTGTGGGTCCTGTCCGAAGCGAGATATCCAGCAAAACGAGTTTTCGGAGTAATTTTTTTGAAGCAAAAATTAATGTTTCAATCTGTGACCTAGTCTACCATAAATAATATTGAATATATAAAATATATAATACATCCTTAATCCTTGTGACAGATACAGAAGTTAAATATTTGTATCCATAAAATGATATCCCTATGAGACAAGTAAAAGTTTTTGAAATACAATATTACAACCTCTTTAGGGTTTATATTTTTTCCTAAGATCTTTGACTATCGTCTATTAATCAGCACATCGATGCGCACCCTTTTGCTTATCCTGGGCTCCATCTGGCTTTGAAAAAATAAATAACTCGACCCTAGAGGCTCTAAATTGATTAACAGTAGCCCCGACCAAAAGCAATCGGGTTGGGGATGTGAAAGAGATGCTGTCAACGCTTCGGCGTTCCCGGAATGCCTTCCATTTACATGCCATAATTCTTAAATGTCACCCGTTTACAAAAGCCTTGACCATTTGATTTCGGCCGCCTTCGTTTTGGCCCTCTCGGTCTTGGTCGAACAGGTTGAATCCCCAGGTAGATTTCCATCCGCGAACCCTAAATGAACTCATCCTTTTCATCTCTCCCTTTGTTCGAGTCATAGACCAGCGATATTATATTTACTTGGATCTTTATTGAGCTGTGCAACCTGTCGCGGTCGCTTTTGGGTTTCGGGTTTGGTTTCTACGCCCCGTCCCTCTGGATCTGACCATTTTGCTGGCAGATTTATGTTCTGACCTCCAAGCAGATACAGATCGACGAGATACTATCGAAGGGATGGCCAAGAGCAACTCTCTCTATAAGAACAAATACACTGAGATAATAATAGCTGGCGTAACTCTGTTGTCAAACAGTATATAAGTAACCAATCTGTTATTCTTTAATTTGTCAAAATAATAAATTTTTTTAAATAATTAAATGTGGTATTTATGGAGTAACATATTAGGTAAATAAGTATATAAGGTAATTCGATAAAAGGATTTTTTTTATTCAGCCTTAAAAAAAGTTATTTACAAACAAAATTGTTTTAATTCATAAAGCTAAAAAAGTTTTTTTTTTATTTTTTTTAACTGATTAAACTAAAAAAGTCTAAGAATTGGGTTACACTTTTTTTTACTGATTTCACAACTGTTTTCTCTCTGTGTCCGTTTTCTTTGATAGTCGAAAATTTCAGGGTAATTTGTTGGGTCCGTTTTCAGATGTTTTTGTTAGTCGTCGGTAAGTTTTCAGGCTGGACGTTTCCAAAACTGTTGGTGGCATGTTCGATTTTCTGCGGCTACCTTTTTCGACTTTGTGTCGCAGTCGCGCGTGTTATGAAGATGTTAAGATCCCCTGGTCAACCCCTGAAATATGTCTTAATTGTGTGGGGGATATAACCATTTCATAGGTAGGTGTATGTACATTCACCTACATTTTATTCCCGACTGTTTTAATAATTTCGGGTCAGTGCCTGTTTGCTCAAGTTATTGTTTTATGGCTGCCGTTTGTGGTAACATGTGCCAAAGGACATCATTTTGTGGTGGTAAACGACTGTCCAATGCGTTCTCATAGCCCATAAATCATTGGCCAAGTTGAGGGAAAATTTATGTTTAACGTCCGGAGGGAATGATAAAACCATAGGAAAAACATATTTTCATATTTTCCTTAATATTTCACTTAAATAAATAATTTTTAGGTTAGGAATTTAAGGGCTTTTTACACTGGTAAAATAAACGAAGTAAGTCCAAATATTCGAATTGTAATATTTTTCACCTTGGTTTTTAGTTATTTCAAATATAAAAATAATAACAATTCTTTAAAATTTTTAATATTATTATTTTCGGAATTGATTTTAATATCTGAAATTGTAAACCATATTTAACTAAGAACTATTTGAAATCTAATATGAAATAATGCATTATAGTATGCATTGTATTTAAAAATGTGATTTAAAATTTAATTTAAGTTTTAAATATAAAATTTGGAATTCAGTAGTCAGATTTTTATTTTTAGTTATTCCTTGTTTTTTAAAAATGTTGAAATTATTGGGGGTCGAAAATTATTAAAGTGATTATTTTGTAATCTGAAAAATTAAAAATTGAACTTACTTAATTCATTTAAATTAAACCTTTTCCCCCATTTAAAAGTCATATTTTTGTTCTTTCTCCTTATACATTATGTATATAATATATTTGTAATAACTCTCTAGTGTATATATAAATTAAAATAAATAAATACATTTTTTTGGTTTGTGGATTTTGTTTGCTATTATTTTTTTTGTTTTTTTTTTTTTGTTAATAATAATTATCATTACCATCATCATCATCATTATCATTAGAGTTATCCTCGTCGGTAAAAACGCCACCCACGTCCCATTATTTTTGTGTCTTTATCTCATTTGCATGCTTGGTTGTTCGAGTTGCTGGTTTTGCTTTTGCTGTGGATTTCTGGTTGTCGCGGTTTGGAGCTACAGTGTTTCGTTTACCAATTGTTATAACCGAAATATCATGATGCAGTAATAATAATAATAGTATATTGTATAACATATTACGCGTGTGTCCTGCCATTTCGTGCACATCTATCCCAACTATCTTCCCTCTAACCCACCCCATCAACATTCTTTAGTCGTCAACGATTTTTGTGGTTTTAATTAACAAACAGAGCAACAAACAAAGAAATACTTCAGGATATATTGATGTATTACTTTTTTCCCGGCAATCTAGCTACTCATCCTGCTTTTCTCGTTCGGGACTGGCCAACAAAGCGCATTCTGTGTGGTTCTCTGGTACAATACGGTTCGGTGCTTATAGTAATAAGTATCATTCGGTCTTTAGAATCGAATCTTGAGCAGTTTTGTTCACTAACTTAGTTGGTACTGTTTGTGTGTTATCGGCTATAATGCTATATATATGAGTTATCCAAGTTTTAAGCTGAGTTCCTAGCGCACCTTATCTCGAAAGCTATTTATACTTATCGTTTAGTGTCGAATGGTTCGGGATTGGAAAATGAAAAATGACCGACAGACCGAGGACTGAGTGAAGTCTTGAAGTCATGACTTTTTTGGCAGATCCCAAAAATTCCAGACTGTCCAGCACTAACCTACTTACACGCTATATGTATATCATATACTCGTAGTCGCGTCTCAGATTTTTGTGTAAATTATTGTTATATACATTTAGACATGCAGTTCTAGAAGGAAGTTCCGAGCGTAGAAATCCTGCCATTGCTTGTAAAGTTCGTTGTACAAAAGCGGAAATCAGGAGGAAAATCATAACCATTTGCTGTGGAAAGGAAAGGAAAGTCAAGTTAAGTCAGTAAATAAATAACACAAAAGGATAAGAAGAAGGCAACACAAGTTTTAACTTTAACTAATCATGTGGTTTCTCTTTTATTATACTTTTCGATTTTTGCATTTTGTTTGTTTTTCTTTCTTTTCACTTGCCTATATTTTATTAGATGGTACATATACATATGTAGTTTATACGCTAAGCTAATTATTTTGTTTAACAATAAATGTATAGCTGCTTGACTCCGTCTTCTCATCGTCTACTTATCATCCATCATAATCCACTGTCTGTTTTTTTTTTATTTTGCTTACGAATAACAACGAAATTTAGCTGCAGCTTTTCATTTGCATTAAGGAACAGAAAATTATAAGGAAATTCTATTTCGAAAGAACATAAACGTAATAGGAAAACATTATTCAAATCAAAAATCATATTTAACAAATTTTCATTAATTAAAATTACAAAATAATAATAATTGACTCTCTAAATCATAGATGTAGATGTATTTTATGCGTAGATTTCATGGGTCTTAAATAAACTGATTTAGTGGCTTGTTTTTCGAGATATTGTGTCGAAGAGCTTTACACTAAATTTTGCTGGACAAAATTAGATGTAAGACTCGCCCCAAATTCTGGCGGCAGATTTTCAAAAATCTTCAATGTTGTCCAGTCGGTCGATAGTTTCTGTTTCTGTTTCTGATTCTGTTTCTGTTCTAGCTTCTGCTTTCGTTTGAGATTTCTAACATAATTAAAACGCATTCAATTAAGCACACCAAAGCAAGGCGATATTTGAAATTTTGAAAAGACTTTTTGGTAGCAGCTTTCATCGGTTGAAATAGTATTGGAGAGAGATTCTCTTGCTTTAGCGTGCAAATAGTTGATTCCTTTTTTGATTCAGTCTATTTGCGGTCCTTTCGAGAGCTCTCTCGGAACTAAAGTCTACCTGAATATCCTATATAATTGTGTTTTTGCTTGAGAAAGGGAGTGGAAGTTACGTATCGGTCGATTGTTCAGTTCGAAAGTCCGTTTTTGGGGAGCCGTCGTTGTGTTTGTTGTTTTCTTGTATTGCTTCTTCGGGTACTCGATTTTCATTTTCATTTTCTTTTACTTTCTTGTTTTGTTTTGTTTATTAAAGACTATTTGTAATGGCACAAAATATACAGCATTGAATTCTTTCCTTCTGTCGCGGTCCAGTTATTGTAGCTATATCCGTACAATACTCCTTAACTTTATAGAGGCTATATGCTATGCTTTGTCGGTTGGTTTTCCCCCTTTCCCTTCGCTTTTCTGCGGAAGATAACAGTGATGGCTTCGCTCTGCTCCTGGATAGTTTGGTTTCGGCTCCTCTTCGGCTGACTCCTCGGAAGGCGTCTGAGTCCCTGCCACGCCCCCTTCCTCTCCAGCTGCTACCAATAATCAATGATCAATCTGCGGCCAGCACTCGACGAGTTCTATGCTCTTCCTGCGCTGCGCTCCTCCTCCGTTTCCATCCGTCTATCCGGTCCACTTCATCTGGCTTTATGGTTTTTATGGTTTTTATGGTTGTCAACTACTTTATGTTCCACTAGATTAGGTTGCTATTTATATTTATCTTAGGTATGCCGTTATGTGTAAGTAGTTTTTGTTTTGCTTGGGTTTTCTATATTGATTTCCGTTTCCGGCTGGCTTTACCGCGGCCGCGAACCTTTGTAGTTCGGGTTCGGATGGCGACTGGGATGACGCGCTGAAAGCAAAGCGAGCAAATCATGAGACTTTATTATTTCAATTTAAATAAAATAATTTGCTTAATTAGGATACAATTTAAAGACGTCGGATTCTCCAATTAATAATTTTTAGTTAAGATTAGATGGTGATAGGAACTTGGTTAGTACAAAAATCCGCATACTGGATAGTTCTTTATAATTTCCTTTTCATCTAATTTATAATTATCTTTAATCAAAAAAAAATTGTTTTATATATTTTTTAGAAACTATTTCCTACCCACGTTTCTATCACCATCTTATCTGAACTAAAGAGTAATAACTGAAAGAAGAATCTTTGTGAATCTTTTTTACTATTTTTATCTTGTTTGTTTCAAAAAATAAATCTTTAGTTCACATAAGATGTTATATAAAATAAATGTTTTTATTTATTATTATCATTAAGTAAGTAAGTAAATCTAATTATTGGGCTTACCTTGTATCATCATTGTGGGATACATGCCGGCCACCTGCGCCATTTGCGGCCGGATATCGTTCGACGGCGATCGTCGACTGTTGGGCAAGGCCACCGAGGGCTAAAGGATATCAAAAAAACAAAAGTTATAAAATATGAACAACTAGGTAATAAATATATATGCTGTTGCGGTCAAAACAATGACACTATTTAAGCTTATGGAAATAACAATCAACCAAAGCTTGGAAACATTTTTTTAACCATTTTTTAATATTTAAAGCTGATACTCTAAGCTAAATGGGGCAACATTTTTTAAATATTAAAATAAGATTTTTAAATAATATGTTTCTGAATTTTGTAATTTAAAAACATATCTGGTATTAATAACGTGTTTCTTTCCATGAGCAGATGAACGAGGATTTATGCTTATTTTCTCAAATTGGATCTTTCAAGTTTTATCTGCCCGTATGCAATAAACAAAGGATTCTTAAACCTCATTTCGTTTATTTCTAATTAGTTATTAAGTGGAATTGAAATAAAATTTGTCTCATGCTTTAGAGTTATGTCAATGCATACAGAAAAATAATGTAGTTAAATTTCTTCATGGTGATTTTTAAGTTGTTATTGATAGTTGTAGTCTAAAGCATGGGATTTAAAGGTATGTTTTTAAGCACTTCTATTATTTTCCACTACTATTATTTCGACCACAGCTGTATGTATATTGATTGCACTCACATGGGCGAAGTACGTCTGGCCGTACTTGAAGTACACGCCGGACGCCGCATTTGGATTGTAGCCGCCGAGGGCGGCAGCAGCGGCCACGCCGCTTAGCACCGCCGCCGTGGCCTGTTGGCTGCCAGCGGCTGCGGCGGCGGCAGCGGCGGCACTGTGGTGCAGCTGGGCAGTGGGAATGTGCGAGCGGGCGTTGCCACCAGCGGCTCCACTAGCTCCTCCTACACCGCCTCCTCCTCCTCCACCGTAAAGCGAGGGCGGCGAGGCGTTCTGATCCAGCATCACAAATCCTCCGGGATGGCTGACCAAAGTGGGTGGCTGTGGTTGCTGTGGCTGCTGTGGCTGAACTCCCGCCGCTCCTGCATTGGGCGTGTTGGCAGCACTGTTACTCTGGCTGCCCACAATACTGTTGGGCGAATTGTTGCTGCTCTCGTGGCTGCCACTGCCCCCGGCGCCATTCGCACTGGGCGAGTTCCGCTGCGAGACACTGCGTCGGTAGTCCTGGTTCATGGACTTCTGGCTGCGGAAGCTGGCCGCTCCTGCATTCAGACGCACTGGCGGCTTGCTGGTCTCGTAGCTGGGACTCGAGTTGGTGGCTCCATAGCTGGGCGGCGGTCCACTGATCAGCGGCAGCTGGTTGGGCTTATTATCCCGCTTCACACCCATTGTGTGCGGCGGCGGCGGACCACGGTGCTGGTACGAGGATGAGGACGAGGCTCCACCCAAGCTCACGCTACTTGGCGAGGCACGCGGCGTGGGCTCATTGTTGGAGTTCAGCAAGGGCGTTTTGGCTCCCGAGGGGGGCCCACCACCACCACCGCCGCCGCTGCCCAGGGGCACCGAATGCCTGGGATTGTAGCCACCACCGCCCGGGTGGTATGGCTTGCGTACGCCCACCGAGGCACCGCCTCCTCCATGGTTTCTCTTTTCATATGGCGAAGTGTAACCACCACCCTCGTTGCTGTTCTGGCTTTGATAGTAGTGCGGAGTGGAGCTGTTGCTGTGATAGCCACCACCTCCTCCACTACCTCCTCCTCCCCCGCCGGCACTGCTGCTCCCGGAGCTGCCGTTATTGGGAGCTGGCGGAGTACTGAACAGCGGAGCCTGTCTTCCCGGATTGGCCGGCGTACTGGGAGCCGACTGCGAGGCATCCGCTGGCTGGCTAGCCGGGTAAAAGGGTGCCGCTGTGATCAGAGCATGACTCTGTGGCTGCTGTGGCGGCGGCGCCACCGCCTGCTGCACCACCTGCTGGGGCGGAGCCGTCGGCGGACCTCCTCCGCCGCCTGGTCCACCAGCACCGCCGCCGCCTGCTGCTGCTGCCGCCGCCGCTGCCGCCGCATAGGGAAAGATATTCGTTGGGATCAGTGCGGTGGCATGTTGAGCGGGCAGCGCGTAGACATGTGCACCAGCCGCACCACTGAGATCCGTGCCCGCTGGCGCACCACCGTGGGCCAGCGTCAGCGTGGGCAGAGCATGATATGTGGTTGTGCTGGCCGCCGGCGCAGCTATGATCTGGGCGGAACCCGCCGACGGATGATGATGGGCATGGGCGTGTGCGTGGGCATGGGCATGGGCACCACCCACCCCGGCATGCACCACCGATCCACTGGGTGTGTAGCTGGGATTGTAGTGGATGGAGCCGCCGCCGGGCGTGCGCTTCACCCGGGTGCCGTAGCCACTGGAGTGGCTGGTCACCACCGAGCCGTTGCTCGAGTGCTGCTGCTGCTGCTGATGGTGGTGCTGCTGGTGCGGCTGGTGGTGCTGCTGGTGCTGCTGGCCTGAAACTAGGGGGTATAATGGTTAATATCAGGGTTTACTGTGATTACAACTATAATGATTAAAGGTTTTGTTTACTATTGTACAATTTCAAATTTACAAGAGAGAGTAAATTGTAAATTGTAAAACACGAAAACCACTAAGCAAATCTTTCTAAAATTTGGCCAACCCTAGTGATTTCTTTGCAAATGATTTCTTTACTAAGTGACTATTGTTATCCCTACCTGACACCACCGTGGGTGGACCAGCTGCTGTCCCGGCTCCCGTGTGCGCCGCCTGCTGCTGCATGGGGGCCACCTGACCCACCTGCGGCTGGGTGGCCACCATGGGCGCGGCGGCCACCGCCTGCTGGGGCACGTAGTACGAGATGGGGTGGTAGTACGGCGAGTAGGAGTATTGAATCGGATAGGGGGCCATCGGCAGCTGCTGCAGCTGGGCGCCCCCGCCCGGTTCGCTGGAGTAGATGAGCGGCGCCTGGTAGATGGGTCCCCCGTTGGGAGCGGCTGCCGCCGCGAACTGGGCCGTGGGATAGGCGGAGGCCATGGGCATGGCCACGGTGGCCGCACCCGGTCCGCCCGGACCCGCCGTCTGGTAGATGGCCTGCGCCGGGATGAGGCCTTCGCGCGGCTGCTGGGCCGGATCGAAGACAGGTATCATGTAGGTGCCGCCGGGTATCTCTCCGCCTGCTTCCGGCGAGGCGAAGAGTGTCTGCGCGGGCGGATGGCTGCTGGTGGTCAGCTGGAAGAGCGGCTGCGAGGCGCCACCGGCACTGGCCACTCCGGGCTGCGGATAGGCGGCATACACCATGCCCTGCGGCACCGCATAGATGCTGCCGTCGGGCTGGAGGGAGAAATCAAAGATTAGTCTTCAGTTTTAATAAAGAATTGAAACGATTATAGGTTTTTATAATACAAATGGGATATAAGGCTTTTCTAAAATAAAAAGTGATACATAAGTTGTATTTTAAATTTTTTAAAACAAATTGGTCTTCAGTTTTAGACAGAGAGTCACAACAATTAATAGTTTTTATAATATAAATGGGAAATAAAACTTATTTTATACAGTTAAAATTGGTAATTTTAATAGGTTTACCTGATTTAACGAAACAATAATAATCGATAGAAAGGGCTATATAACTGTTATTTAAGAGTTAAGATTCTTAAATATCCTAGACTTGGACTTACCCCCTGCTGATATGTGGTGGCGCAGTAGGGCGCCGCCCCGTTGGGCGTGGTGGTGGTGTGAAAGACGGTGGATCCGTCCGGCGCCTGGTAGCTCTGCGTGTACGTCCAGGTGGTGGCCTTGGGCTCCTCGACGACGATGCTGGCACTGGCACTGGCACTGGCATTGTGGCTCTGTCCGTGGCCCTGGATGGGTGTCTTCACCTCGCACTGGCTGTAGGGCGTGCTGCTGGGCGAGACGGACTGGAGGTCACAGTTCACCTGCGGCAGCGGGGTGACCATCAGGGGCAGCGGGGTCTGGCTGGATGGCTGTTCGCTGCTGATGCCCACGGAGGAGCTGGCCGAGCCGGATGAGGATGAGGGCCCCACGTTGGCCAGTTGCTCCTGCTCCTGCTCCTGCTCCAGCTGTTCCTGCTCCAGCTGCTGTTGGTGTTGCTGCTGCTGTTGCTGTCCAACTACTGCCTCCAGCTCCAACTTATCGACGGCCACGGCACAGCAGGCGGGTATGTTTGGACTGGTGGCCTGGTTCTTGTACTTCTGCACCTCGATGCGATCGTAGTTCTTCGTGGACGTGGAGGTGGTGATGCTCAGGCAGGCGGTGGCACTGGTCAGGCTATCACAATCGTCGCCTTTGACACTGCCAGTGTCGCCATTGTTGCCCGATGATAGTTGCTGATGCTGCTGCTGCTGCTGCAGGGGCAACACTTGCTGCTGCTGCTGCTCGTAGCTCTCATAGCCCTCGGAACACTCCATTCCCGGCGACTGGGCCTCCTCCTCCGCATAGCTCTCGGTGGAGCTGCAGGAAAGCTCAGTGGTGGCATATTGCTGCTGCGGTGGTGCCTGTTGTTGCTGCTGCTGCTGTTGCTGATGTTGCTGCTGCTGTGGCTGCTGCAACTGTTGCTGCTGCTGCTGGTGATGCTGTTGCTGCTGCTGTTGCTGATGCGGCGACGACTTGCGATAGTTGCTGTAGCCACCGGAGGAGGAGTTGCCCTGGTTCTGGTTCTGCGACTGGTACTGATTGCCCGTGTGCTGGAGCGCCTGGTTGGGCGGCAGATTGGACGGGTCGTAGTGGTAGATGGAACTGCAAAAGTCGTACAAACTGCATTAGCTTTTGTTGCATTTGTTTAATAACATTTTCACTGATAGGATTCGAGTGTGTTATTCGGGTATTTTTTCTCGCTCGGCAGCATGCAACCTTCGAATAGGATAAGTAAGTATAAAATAGTATACAACTGCGATTAAAATAATAGTAGGCTGCAAAGCAATTGTCAGAAAACATTAAATGTTTATAGGATTTTAAGAAACCGGTTTTTCAAAAACAATTTCGAAAGTTTTATCTATTTGTTAAATTTAGTTTGAATTAACAAAGACTCAGAGTGAGGAGATACAGATAATATAATTCATTTAAATATAAACCACTAATATAATACCGGTGAAATCCACAGCAATTGTTAAATAATTTTCAATGCTGAACTGGTTTGATAATTATTTAAGACTCGTTTCAAAATGATGCATATGTTGAATAAATTTGAGAATGTTTTATGTATTTGATAAGTCAGATAGTAGAAATACAAAGGATTTATTTAATTTAAATTTAAGTTACTTTTACAATTATATATTATAATATTCACAGCAATTGACAAAAAATTTTATAGGCAGAATGGTTTAGAAAAATATGCATATTTTATCCCACTTCTAGATAGTTTTTATCTGTTTGATAAATTGAGTATACTTTTAAAAAGTTTCAGCTACAGTCTGAATGTTACAGAAATAATTTTTTTAATTAAATGTTAAATTACTTAAATTAAATAATGTATTTCAAAATGGTAGATCAATATTTTCACTTCAAAAAACCCACTTTCATTTTAATTGCAGCTGTATAAAGTATATAAAAAGGAGAGTACAGTCGACACAAGCGGCTGCTGACAGAGTTGCCACAGTACTGCGGGTATTTATATATTCTTGTATGTTTTTGTTTTTTGCTGTGTGTTAACGACGCGACGGCAGCGACAGACATTTAGAATTATATAAAAGTAATTGAAAAAACAACAACAACAAATGGCTTGACTGATTGGATTGACACAATGCGAAATGCAAAAATTTAACAAACAACAATTAGGATATGACGACAACACTGGCAGACGAAAGACGATAACGATAACACACCATACATTCAACTCATTCATTCGATGGCTAAAAATCTTAAAATTTCGAACAACGCTGGAGAGGCAAGCTTGGTGATTTTTTGTGTTTTTTGAGAATGGAAAGTGGATTGGATTGGGATTATTTAGTGGAATAACGCCCATTTGTGTGGTGTTTATAGTGTCGATGAGCGTGAGAGATTAAGGCAGAGATCGAGAGAGATATATATAGAGAAGGTGGTGAGAGGCGAATATTCGATATTCGGTAGCAGTTGGTGTTGCACTTGGTGTTGGTTAATTTAGTTCGAGTTTAGGCAGATAATTTACAAAAACAACATCAACAAGTCTTCACGAAAAATGAAAAGCTAATAATATTGCATATTTCACATATATAATAACGTATTAATATTTATAGTAAATAATAGGAATAACATGGCTAAAGTTATATAAAGGATATTCGAAATATGGCTAAATATTTGGTTAAGCTTCAAGCAAGTAACTTTTGCATATTGAACACAGATAATTATGTAATTTTTCAACTAAGATATATAAAATAAAACTAATCTTGATATTGTTTAAATAAGCGTACATTTTTCTGAATTTAATCTCAATATTTTTGATGAGTTATACAAATATAAAGTTTTTCATAAAATGTATGTTACTTTATTTGGAGAAGTTTACTCAAAAGTTTAATAAGAAATGCTACAAGTTATTATTGAATATTAATTAGATAATAAAATTATAGGTACAGTTTAACAAAATTTTAAATATATATATTTTTTAAATATATATTATATATATTTTTTAAATATATATATAAAACTGTGTCCCAAAGCAGCACTTGTCGCTATATTATTTGGTTTGAGTTAATATATGTGTAAAATTACGGAAAAAATCAAATAAACGGATATACGAAAAGCAATTGCAGTAAACAATGCGATAATTTTGCAGCGATTTCTGTATTATATTATTTTTTTTAGTTGTTTGTGTGGTTTAATTTTTTTTGGTTTAGTTTTTGTAAATTACCCGTCTGCATTGACAATTGGTTGGAGGGTTTGCGGATCAATGAGGAGGCTGCCAATTGGCACATTCGAAATGTCTGTGACGGCCCAGACGAGTCCCGACGATCCCGACGAGGATGCGGATGCGGATGCGGATGAGCCATTAGCCCCGGTGGCTTCTGTTCCCAATTCCATCACAGGGGATATGCCGGCAACAATGGCGGCTCCAGATCCTGCACAACCACCGCCCATTGACACCATTGACATGGGCGGTGGGGCCACCACCCGGCCGTGATGATTATGGGTCACCATGGAAGGTGGCGGAGGTGGGTGGTTCAATTCCGGCGTCTGCCTGTCGCTGCCGTAGCCCGTGGGCGATGGAGTCACGGAATCGGAGCGCACGGACTGGGTGCGCGTCTTGTAGCTGGACGGGATTTCAGTTGGAGTTTGGTTTATATGGTGGTTGTTGGTTGGTCGGTTGGTTCATTTGTTGTTGTAATTGTTGTTGTTGTCGGGGGATTGCATACAAAAATGTTTTTTTGTTTTTGGATTTTTTTTGGGTATTTTTTTAAGGTTGTCAATTTAAAATTATTCATAATTTAAGAAATGGAGCGAGAGCGGTTTTGAGTTTGGGTACATGGAGACATGGTTTTAACAAAAGTTTATTTTTATTACCGGCTTCACTGGGCTTACGATACCCTAAATAAGTCGTTTTTACGCAAATAAAATAAAATGCAATTTTAAGATCTTAACATTTGAAATTATACTTTTTCCTGGCACCTAAAATATTCTCTAAGTACACACTTGACCATTTTCAAAAAACAGTAACATAATTTTAAGAATTTATTAAAAAAAATTTTTTCCAAGATTACTTTAAAAGTAAAAAGAGTTTTTTTTAAAAATGACAAAAAATAGGTTGTATTTTCTTTGAAAATTATGAGTTTAAGAGATGTAAGTATATAACACAATTTAAAATTGTTAACAAGAATTTGAATATTTTTCGAAAAGTCGCAAAGAAAAAGGAAGAGAAACTAAATTTAATTACGTATCTATACCTTAACCCAGTGAAACCGGTTTTAAACGATGTTAAGGAGACAAACTTTTGAAGTACTCACCCACTGCTGGAAGGAGACAGCCGCCATGGAGTGCTGCCAGTGGAGTCCTGCTTCACGAAGCCTCCACGTCCGCTTTTGATCGAATTTGTGGAGTCGCCACGCGGAAGGGAATTGTTGCCAGGCCCTCCGGAACTTGGCGGTCCGCCGTAGTTGCCAAAGTTGTGCGACTTGGGCACGGCTCCACCCGATCGCATACCATCGCGTGATTCCGTGGACTGCAAATATAATGATTTAGTAATATAATTGTAGGGCGTAGTTTTATAAATTTTATATGAGGAAATATAATCGACTTCAGGCATCTACCATATCTTCTCTAACATTTTTAGACATTAAAAGGGTTCTCCTTATTTCCCAAAAATACTAAAGTTTTAATACAACTGCGACTCTAATAAAATAATCCTAGTTAACTCATATAAGGGTATCTAGCTAAAAACTATTACGTGAAATTAAGTAGTAAACGCGATTAAAGCATTCGTAAGACATTTATATTTTGTTTATGCAAATGTCTAATTTAGCCAAGATTCAGGACACCTAAACTAATCATTAATAAAACATTCATATGAAATTAATGCTTAGCTTTTTGAAATTCTAATTTAACTGACACTTAGGTGACCTAAAGTAACTGAAACTGGTGCTGGTACTTAAAAAACTTCTAATAAGCCTATTTAAACCAAGGTCATGTCTGCACTGCTGTACAACAAATTGAGATTATTAATTGTTCACTCTGAATATAAAGCATCTTTCACTGCAGCTTTATGGATTTTGAATCAAGAATCTCCTGATTAAAAGTTACTTATTTCCCTGTCATTTAGAATACCTAAAGTAAACCTACTGCTTTATACGTTTTTTGAGTTAAGTAACTCCCAATTAGGTATACAAATTTCAATCTTCTGCCCATGTCTGCACTGCTCTCTAACAATTTGTCGTTATCAATCGTACATTCTGCATCTGGAGCATCTTTCCATTGGGCCTCTTGGGCCTGGGTGGCTGGTTCTGCTTCTGCTGCTGTTGCTGCTGCTGCTCCCAGCCGCCGTAGCAATCCTCATCGCCACCAGCAGAGTAACCGCCCTCGTGGTTCCCCCCCGTTCGACTGAAGATGCGGCTGCGCGCCCTATCGTAATCCTCCTCACGCTCCTCGAAGCTCTTGGCCTTGCGATCCATGGAAAGGGGGCACAAATACGGCGATTGACGCACCTCGTCGAAGCTGTGCGTGTCCCGCTTCAGAATTGACTTGCGTGCGTCGTCGCGCACCAGCGACTGGAAGCGGATCTAAAATACAGTATTGATTAAGCAATTAGTAAATGTTGTATATGGTCTGGATGTGTGTCTAAGCAAGTACCTCTGGAATACGCGTGTTCTTGGCTACGGCCACAATCACACACTGCTGCGTCTCCGTGTCCACGTTGTGCTCCATTCCGAAAAAGGCCGCTGTGCGATGGATCAGCATGCGATTGTACGATGAAGCTGGCGGAAATCGATACTCACAGCCGCGACTGCAGGGGAAAAAGTCCATTAGATTTGTATAAGATCAACATGTTATGTTAAATGTCTTTTAAAAAAACATAAATATAATAACTATAAATATAATCTGAAATCATCAGGGTTTTATAATCATTTATAAAGGTGTCTTAAAGTATGCACTTAAAAGTCTAACGCCATTTTCGGAATAAATCAATCGGACTTTCTGACTAAAAATATATTGTTGCATACTTTTGTACACTTTTATAAATAATCCCCTGGATTTCGCGGGAAATAAATCATTCGATTTGTTATTACATATAAAGGGGCATTCTAAAAGTATGCAGTGAAATATGTTAAATCATCTATAAAATGGAATCGATTAGACTTCCAAACTTAAAATATATTGTTGCATACTTTTAGACACATTTATAGGTAAACTTAGGGATTTCTGCTGCCCTACTTAATGTAATGGTTTCTGTGTTCTGTTCCTTTTTCAAGTCGCAAAGTAATATTCACCTATTTTCCTGGACGAACTCCATTAGATCCTTCTCGATCTTCAATAGGATATTGCGATCCTTGGGATTCTTGTTGAGCGTGTCCCGGAAGAAGACCAGCAGATCGGTGCCGCCGTAGTCCGTGTACTGTTCGCTCGAGTTCTCTGATTGATGAAAGACTAGAATCAGTGAGTGATGATGAGCCGGGGTATTTGGCCACAGACGAAAAGCCGCCACTTACCGCGCGATATGAAGCCCGAGGTATTGTTGCTCGAGTTGTTGGACATGGGTCCATTGTTGGACATGTTGTTGTTGTTGTTGTTGCCACCATTTCCACCGCCATTTCCAGCGCCGTTGCCGCCTCCTAAATCGATACTCCCAGATGAGCTGCCACCGAGATTCTTCAATCGTGGTTTGTTACCTTTGGCATTGGTGTTGGCACGATGCTTCTTGCCACCGCCGCCTCCACCTCTGGGCTCGTAATGGTACTGCTCCTCGTCGTGGTTGTTGCTGTTGCTCAGATTGCTGTTCTGGCTGGACATCTCGTGGCGTTCGTGGCGATCGTGTCGCTCCGCCGCCTTGTAGTTCATCCCCGAGTTGTAGATCACTCCCGCGGATGAGGAGCTATTGTTGTTATGTGACTGCTTGTTGTTACTGTCCAAACCATTGGCCTTCAGATCCACCACGAACTTCTTGTTGTTGTTATACTCCATGCCGCTGCCATTGCTGTTGGTGCGATTGTGCTGACCTCCGGATTTCTTTGGAGGCGATAGCTTCGGGAACTCCGCCTCATTGCTGAGTGGAACATTCTGTTGCTGCTGCAGCTTTGGCGGCACAACATTAAGTTGTTGCTGCTGCTGCTGCTGTTGCTGTTGCTGCTGCTGTTGTTGGGATTGCTGACTAGTGACAATCACGGCTGGCGTCTCCATCAATGGCGAGTTGCCCCTTCCAGTTGATTGTGCTTTGCTGTTGATATTGTTATTGTTATTGTTGTTGTTGCCGTGCTCGTGGGACTCCCCCTGGAGCTGCTGGTCGGAGGAGGCAGCCCGCGGAGTGGGCGTGCGAGGTGGCGACGTGGACTCACGCATCGCATGGCTGCGCGTGAGATGTTTGCCCTTCATGTTGCCCTGGAAAAAAAATAGTAATTAGTTTCGAATTAGTGGCAAACGAATGCCAAAATTGAGCAGGGGTTGGAGTTTGGAAGTCAAGGTAGCTATCTAAACTGATTTTACTACTGAAGTCAAGACTTTTGAACTCAATGTTTATCAAGGATAATAATTAAATACATTGAATGAGATTCGTTTTCTTCTTAAAGTGCAACTTCAAATTTTAAAGCTTCAAATTTTAAATTAGTCCTTTAATTTTGAAGAAATTTATATTTGTCAGAGTTTGGCTTTTATTTTTGGCTTGTTATTAAAAACTATCCCCAAAATATACTGCAAAATATTTTGTTTAACCATACGATTTGTAAATGACAATGGGAAACTATGTCGGAAGTCAATTAAGTATACATCGTTTCGGATTTGACCAAAAAAATGTATATACATGATCAAATATTTAATATTTAACCAACCCATTTAAAAATAAAACATGGTTTTATTTATATTTTCATTATACTTTAAATCTTTTCTTGAATTTTTCTGGATATTACTTTAAAACATTCTATTGTTTAATGATGAATACACTAAAACTCTTCATTCAAGTAAGAGTAAATGTTTTTCTTTTACTTTGTATGCCCAAATGAAATCCATAGAGTTATTTTAAAGAGGTTTCACTATACTAACAACAGGCAGGCGTTCACATTCAATCCATGATGCAATTGCTGGCTCATTGAAATGTGAAAAACAAAGGGCCCACTCACACTGGAAAAACCGTAAAGGTTACCGGTGAGTTGACTCCGCCTGGTTGCCGTGTACCAAGCTTATAATATACGAAAATACCCTTAACATATAGACATAGTATGGTATACTACACTCCAACCTACAAACGGGATTGCCTTTTGACATTTTTCGCGCTTTGAAGGACGGGACAGGACAGAAATCGGAGGATAAACGCAGTCAGGCGTTTAGTTTGTTGGCCAATCGTTCAAGTTTAGTCATCAGCACATTAATTTCGTGCCTTTGTTATTTGCTATTTGCTCGCCCCCCAATTGATTATCTGCTATACGAAAACTAACAGAAACTGACATCATTAATCAGCTGTTCAAGTCACTCAAGACGTGGCCAACAGGCTAAATTAACACTTGACGCTTCAATAAGTAGGTAAGGATTAGGAGTATTTGGTATTAACAGCTTTGCTGCAAATACAAACCACCCTTATGTTGTTAAATTCATTTAGATTTTCTAGGTAATTTAGCATACTAAGTTATTAATATTTTGTTATCTTTCTTATTTAATTAAACTAAATAACATAAATACAAACATTCAAATTGTTGTTAGAAACTGACAACTACATTCATTTTATTACAGCCTCATTAACTTTGAAAGTAAGCTAAGAATTTAATATTTATTTTAAATATATAAAATTATTTTATTTTAAAACCATATATTATAGTTTAAAGTCATTAAAAGTTTAACATCGCTGAACCTTTTTTTTTAACACTTACGATGGCCTTCAATCTTTAATAAATTAACTTAGTTACTAGTAACTTTTTGAATTTTTTGCATTTAAACTGTTAATAAGCTGCTTATGTTTTTAATACCCAGAAAGCCCCTAATTATCAAATTTGACACTTAAAAGAACGACTTAACTGGCCAGTAAATATATAGCAACTGAAAAAAGAGAAAAACGTGTCCCCCAACCCTAGCAAATTTTCCAATTCTTCGAACAGGGCTTGCAAAGTGATTTCCAGGAATCTGGTACGCCCATTTAACTTTCAATGTGGGAAAAATCAATAAATCGACCTTGGAGCCACGCAGCAGCACCAAAATCACCAGCAGCTGGGTGTTGGGCTGTTTGGAGTGCGGGTGGGTAGTCAACCACTTCTATCGCCTGGCACATAAACAATGATTGCCGATAAATCCTGCATGAGCAGTTAACCAAGGCAACCAAGGCAACCGAGCGAACGACCCAATCCAATCCAAACCAAACCACCCACTCGACAACTCACACATAAACCTTGAACTCTGTTGGCAAAAAGCGTTTAGAACTGTCTGGGATTGTGGGGCAGCAAGAGAACTGCAGCAGGAGCAATCAGAAACACGTTTACCAATTGCAACACTTTGGCCATTCTGGGGTCGATTGGGGAATTTCCAGCAAATGTGATTCGCAGAACCCTAATCCCCCCCCCAACCCCCTATGTATATATGC
Source organism: Drosophila gunungcola (assembly GCF_025200985.1). NCBI lineage: Eukaryota > Metazoa > Arthropoda > Insecta > Diptera > Drosophilidae > Drosophila > Drosophila gunungcola. Next base: position 4,253,836 of record NW_026453180.1, on the reverse strand, counting down.
AACCCCCTTGGACTGCCAGTGACCTGACCCAGTTTATTAGACGTTTTTTGGGCGTGTATCCTATGCTCGAGTTCAGTTCATGGCTGCACACGGCTGCACTTATGTGTGTGCATCCTGTGAGAGGAATTCGAGAGATGAGATACGATTGCAACTATAGAGACAACTGAGAGAGCTGCAAGCATCGAGAGCAAGGACGACAAGAGAACCCACCTGACAGGAGCTGACCTATTTAGGTCACCTCTATAACATCTGCAATTTATAATAACCTATTTTACTATCAAATATGTACAGCTTCTGAATATGCTTGCTATATACCACATTCTTTACGAGGAGTGTAGAAAGTACATAGTATGCGGATATATAATATGATACATATAAAGCTTTTTATCAAAAATGTAAATTATTACAATTAACTAAATCGTTCATTACAGAACTATAAAATAAATGTAGGTACTTTACTTGGATTGGAATATAATAATTGTTAAGGCTAATAAAAAAAGCTTTCTTGATCATTATAATAATTGATTGTCTTTATAGTCTGTTTACAAAAACTATTTCAAATTAATACTTTATTGTATTTCTGTTCTAATTTCAATTCTCTTTACAAAACTAGCTTTTTTAAGGTTGACTATTTAAAAACAATATATATGAGACCTTTCTTGATCAGTTATATAATTTAGATTCTTTTATATTTTATTTATTTAAGCTACGTGATTTATGACACCCATTTTCCACCTTTTTTTAGGATAACTATTGATTGATTTTTTGGGTAATGGATAATACTTACTCGTCTATTGCCGAAGCTGTTCTGGCGTCCCAAGTTGGCAGATCCTGCCGTCTGGCACTCTTCGCCGCAGTTGTTGTTGATGCTGCTGCTGCTGCAGTTGCTCGAGATTGTTGCTACGGAAGTGGAGGATGTTGCTGAAGCTGCTGCTGCTGCGACTGTTGATCCTGCTGCTGCGGAAGTGAGTGCTCCTGATCCTGCGGCTACAGTGGATCCTGATCCACCTGATCCAGATCCTGATCCCGATCCCGATCCGCCGGTTACTCCCACTCCGGATGAGTTAGTATTTGAGGCAACGGCGGCGTTGGCACTGGCACTGGCAACAACAACAACGGCAGCCGCAGCGGCCGCTGTTGAGGCAGAAGCGGCAGAGGATAAATTGGTTGGAATATTCGTAGCTAGGGCTACTTGAGATTTTGTGGAACTCATAATCACAGTTTATGTCAAGTGTACTGAAAAACAGAACAGGAAATCGCAAAAACAAGTTAGTTTATTAATTAAATACAGTTCAAAGAAGCCTTTATTTAAATGTAGAAATTCAAAAGGTTTTCTATTATTTACGAAAACAAAACACTTTATATAAAATGGAATTGATATAGAACATACAACAGATTTAGAATATTCAAAACTTTAAACTTAAAATTTAAAGAACCAAAATTTTTAAAATATGTGTATTAGAAAACCAAAACGGAAATTGAAAGGTCTATAAACACATAAATAATTGAATTGATTTTGTGTTTTTTATCGAAACATTTACAACTCTATTTCTCTTTTCAAGAAGAATAAATTGTTTAAAAAGTTGTATAAAAACAATTGAAAATTTTATGTAATTTAATAAGCTGTATTTTTATGTTAAAATAAAGAAAATTCATAGATTTCTATTTAAATAAACAGTTTGTAAGCCCATGATGATTACCTCAATATGTGAGTTAGACTATTGCATTTTGTTTACACGGTTTTATGTAGCTCCAAAAATTTGTTAACAAATTTTCGTTTATGGTTAGTTTTGTCTTTTATTTTCTTGTTGTTGTCTGCGGCTCATAAGAATGTTTGCTTAGTTTTCTTTAATATATTTGTACGAATATTTAATGTTTTTTTTTGCTTATTGTTCTTTCAGAAAAAAAAAATCATAGTTGTCGAAAAGTTTGCGGCAGTGCAGTTGAGAGAATTTTTCTTTCTATTAAAAAAGGTTGAACCGAAAAATCTCTGACGCTGTTGTTGTTTTCACTCGATTTGCTTTGGTTTTGTGCGACTTAGATTAGTTTACTTTTAGTTAAGTTTAGTTTATTTTGTTTATAAGATGCAAGGCTTAGTATTTGTAGATAAATAGTTATTGTATTGGATTTTCGTGGCAAAAAACTTTGCGAAGGGAGGAAAAATAAAACACTATTTTTGAGTATTTTTTTTTTCTCTTTTGTTATTGTGGTAATTGAGTTTTAAAACGTTTTGGTTGTTTATTTGTTGTTTGTTTTTTTTAGAACGTTGTTTATCACATTTACACCATATCACCGAAAATCAGAAGCTGCCTTTGCTTTTGCTTGGTCTATACACTTGCTCGATTTTCCCAGTTATTTTGTTTAAAAATTAATTCATTTATGCACTAAACACTTAAGTCGCTATCTCTATAATTAATTTATATATATATATGTATTGTATATTGTATAGTTAAAAATATTTTAGTTAAAGCTTTCTTTCTTTCTGGTTGTTTTGTGATTATTTCTCTCGCTGGTTTTTCCTTGTTTCTATTTGTTTATTGAGATATTTCCTTCTGGTTGTCTATATAGTTCAGGTTCTTTGAGGATTTCTTTGATTTCCTGTTGTTTCCTGTGGCACACATTTTACTATCTGCAAAAGTTGGAGCATATTAAGTCCGTTGGCTTTTCCCCAAGAGAAAGACGCGCAGCCCAGAGAGAGAAAAGCCGAGAAGAGTCGAGAAATTGAGAAGTCGAGAGAATTTCTCCGCAAAACTGTATATCCGTATCCGTGTGTATCACACACTCGTAGACAATATGACCTTGTTTACGATTTATTTTGATATTCAAAACTGCACGAACCAACAGCTAACCGAGAAAATTTCATGATGCGAATATTGCCCTCGGCACGATTAGAAGGGTGGTTACTTATTCGCCAGCTAGCTCTCTTTATCTCCTGGCGAATATCCTTATAAGGACACCCGACTGGTTCCCCTTTTCAGCGTAATTATCTGAAGTTTTTGATTGCCACAATTTATGGCAGTAGGTAGCTAATTTCGTTCACTTTTTTGTTTGCGTATTAAAAGGGTTGTGAGTGTTGTACATATGTCCAGAAAAATGTTTTTAAAATTTGATGTTTATCTGTCCGAGTTGAATGGACTTTGCATAAATTGCAGAAGTAAGTCGGTGTTTGCAGTGGCAAGTAAAGGAATCTTGGGAAAAGGAACCCAATTTGGGTACCCATCGTTAAAAATTAAATGTTTCCAAGTTCCCAGAGAATTTTTAAAAATCTTTACCATAAACCTAAGTTCTTATAAGTTATTGTTGTGCAATTAAGTTTAAAACAGAAGTTTTAAAAACTTCACATGTTTGTAAACAAAACGTTTTAAAATGAACCAAAGAAATTAAAAGAAAAATATGTAATAAACAATGTTTTTTTATACAAATATATATGATTTCGTCGCTTAAATATACAATTTAAAAAAGTAAATTAAAAACTGGTTAATGGCTTGAGAATTTAATGATTGACCATGAAGACATTTTCAAACAACCTTTGCCTTGTTGTAAATACCAATTATGATCGATTAAAATATGCCTTTTGTTTTCCCCAGCACTTTCTTTTGCAAATACTTGTCAGAAAAGCTGCAGAAAAGCAAGAAATGCTAATACAAACAAGGCAAACGAGAGAATAGATGAATGAAGGTTTCAAAGAGGGGGCAACCCATCCCCTTTTCTGGCCAAATGCAAATGCCATGACAGTCGCAGTGAATCTTTTATTCTGGGAAATACCCGCGAAAAAGGCGAACCGAGTGGAAGCGAGAAAAGCGAGATTTGGAGAATAGCAGATGGGGAAAGCAGAGGAAAAGCTGCAAAGTGGGCAGGTGACAGGAGATGACGTAGCCGCCTTAAAAAGAAACACGCATACGACGTGTGGCACACGACCAAAACGAAGGTGACGACGACGACATCGTCTTCGTATTCCACCGCCTTTTCCTTTCCCCGTTATTACTGCCTTTTTGGGTGCAAATGAGGCAAAGTTCGCCAACGAAATTTGGAACAAGAGTCGGAAAATTGCATTCGGGAGAGGAGTGTGGAGGTGTGGAATTGTGGGTTGCATGTGGCACGGTATTACGACTTGGCCTTCCTGCTGTTTAGCTGTTTACAGCTGCTCACTCGCTCACTCACTTACTCACTCACTCACCCACTCCCCCGCCCTTTGACCCCACCACCCCTCTCTTTCCACGCCAATCGGCTTCTCCTTTTCATCGGCCATTCGCTCAAAGCGACAAACAAAAAAGCTTCCTCGTTGTTCGAGTACTAGGAAATGTGTTGCGGTTGTCTAGTCTACGGAGAACCAAAATTCAAAGCGCCTGCGTGGGAGAATCCGAGAAAGAGAGCGAAAGAGCCTTTTGAAGAGTACACTCGAAAAAATGGTAGCTACCAAAGTCTACAAAGATTACCTATAGTAAAAATATTTTATTCCAAAACATATTTTTAAAACAAAACAAAAGAAATATTTATTTCTAATCGCAGGACCCAAAAATAAAATTGTTTAGCTTGTTTACAAATATTAATCACATATGACACCAACATTTCTTGTAAATATTATGTTCCAAAATTGGTTTTAAGAATATACAACAAATATTTTTTGTACGGAAGTACAAATGGTTTTAGAAACCACAATTATTCCAAGTGCACCCATTAGAGAGAGCGTGGCGTGCCTGCACTTTAGAAGCTCTCGAGCAGGAAGTTTGCTGCGATGCACTCGCAAAGGCGGCGAAAAAAAGGAAATGGGAAATGGAAAATGAGGCAGCGAAAAAACCCCAAAAGCGCAAAGAAGAAGAGGACAAAATGGGGCGTGCATTTCCACCTAGAGCCCAACGTTTGTATTTTTGTTGACAAGTCGATGATACATGGCAAACATGCATTTTTCAGCCTCTCTCACACGGAAAACTCTTACTAATTTGTACGCCAAAACGTCACCGAATTCAAAAAAGAATGAATATTAAAAGTACGAAATGAAAAACGAACCCGAGGAAAAGACCCGAAGTGTATTTGTATGTGTATGTGTGTGTGGGGGAAAACGTGTACGACTGTGTATGTATAATACACCAAAAAGGCCACACAAAAAAAAAAAATTTTCTTTAAACCAAATGAAAATTCCTCGCAACTCGAAAACATTTCTTTTTCGCTCACACATTTCTTTGCACTTTTTCTGCACATATATATTTTTAACACTTTCGGCCCGGCAAAAAGGGGCTTCCTTTTCAGCTTTACATATATCCATTTACCACTCGCGATGTCTATAGTTTCACTAAACCGATTTTTTTTTTATCTACGCGCGTGCCATTTGTATTTTTTTTTTGTATTTTCCTTTAGCGATTTCTTGCATGTTGTATTGAGAATCGAAGAAGAACCCCTACCATAAAATAATCCATTCTCTCGCTCGATTTTTCCCTTCCTCTCGCTCTCTCTCTCTCTCTCTTTTTGTTATTTTTGTATTTTTTCTTGAAAAACTAATTTTTCTCGGGCACCAAAATTTTGCTTGCCTCCGCTCGTTTGCTTCATTGTGAAAAATGTATTTTTAAGCTGCTGCTGCTGCTCCTTCGCTTTTTCTATATAGATGTTGCTGCTGCTGCTGTGAATGTTGCTGCTAGTGTTGCTGCTGTAGATGTTGCTGCTGCTGCTGCTGCTTTTTGTACGGATGACAATGACAACTTTGGCAACGGCTGCGACAAAAGCGACGACCGCTGGCGGACATTATGGGAACACGGCCGAATGGATACTGGGCCAATTCGCTGGCGAAAAGACTCTTTTTCTCTAAAATTTTCTCTCTATAGAATCTCTCGTCTAAAAAATCTCCTTCGTGCTTTTCCCCAGAAGGGTGGCAAAAACATAAAACAAAAAAAAACAGCGAGAAAAGAGAGCCCTGCGAGTGCGTAAAAGCTTCGTGGAAAACAGGTTAAAGCGTATGGGTCTCTCGCCCCCTCTCTTTTACTCTCTCTAGCCCCCTCGCTCTCACACTCTGACAGCCCCCTCTCTTTATATAGCTTCCCTACTATATAGTTCGCCCGGTGTCCCATGGCCCAGAGGTAAAATGCTTATTGGGGTGGCATTTGCCAGAGTCTCTCCACTCGCAATTCACTCAAAGAAATTTTGGTTTTAATGGGAATAATAGATTGCCCACATAACGTTTATTAAAATTCGTTGTTTAAAAATAGATATTTAACCCTTAAACAATTGTAAAAACTCTAATTTGTCCGATAAGTCTGTCATATTTTTTTTGTAAATTTTAAAAGATTTTTACTTAAAAAGCTTATTTATGATTTCAAGATTTCTTTCCTTTATAATAAATTATCAAGGTTCAATTGTTGACTAGAAAACCCATAAACAAAAAAACTTGGGACCTTAACAGCCGCAGTTTGGCTGTTGAAGCCTTGACAATATAATTTAAATTTATTTATATTTAAGTTGCTCTCATTAAATTAAAGATAATTACATTTTTATAATCTATTCTCATGAACTTTGTTACTCATAACTTTCAAATGAAATCTTGAACTTTTTATGATAATGAATTGTGGCACATATTTTTCTGAGTGTTCTCATCTACTCCTTCTTGTTGCTGCTGCTCCTGGTAGCTATTGTTGTTGTTTTTATTGTCCTTCCCAACAGTGCGTTTGTATACGTGTGTGATGCGTACCGAGTGCAGTTGTTGTAGTCCTTCTGGTTACTGGGCATCCCAACCTTTATGCTTTTTTCTGTGTGTTTTCCTATATATCCCTATATCACTGAGCTTGGTTCTGTGGCTTCACTTCCTAGCAGGCCACAAAAGGACCTTGGACATGTGAACATGAGTGCGTGAGAGGGAAAGGGAAGGGGAGAGAGAAAGAGTCCTGGAGAAAGAGAGAGCGAACAAAACAGGAATGTTTATGGCACAAAAACAACAAAACTTCACAAAAGTCGATGATGTTTTTTATGCTCTACCTGGAAATCGAATTCAGTTTTAATTGAATGTAAATGCCAAAAGAGATTTTCCATCAAAGCAATCTAAATCCGGCATTCGAACACAATTTTAATCAAATTGTTTATGCAAACGCCAGCAGATAGACGAATGGAAATAGTTTTAATAGAGCGATAACATATCAGAAAGAGGCCCTTTGGACTAAGGAATATCCTTTTGAGCTTACACAATAGTAACCAAATAGTTTTGAAAAAGAAATTTCTACAAATTGTATATATCTAGGAAGAGTATTGTTTCCAAGTCCATCATTATTTTTATTTAGATATCCATATATAGTAGATTTGTAGCCAAGTATAAACACTTATCCACCACTTAAAACTTATTCGCATAAATCAACATATACCCTATATCCGAACATAAAACTTTTCCAATTCAATTACCCTCGCAAATCACTGGCAAATTGACCAAAAAAGTGTCCATCAATTGAAGCTTCCTCCGTTTCCATTTTATTGCCTTTATCCTTCTCTTTTTCGCTTGCATATCTGTCAATTTAGAGACTGAAATTGCATTTGATTCCTGACGGGATACGCCAGTTATTTTATTAGCCTCCGACTCAACTCTCTTCTTTCCCCGATGATGAATGCATTCAGCATTTGAATGGGCAATAAAAAAGCTTTTAAAATCTCGTTGCTTAAGGGGCAACAAAGAATGTATTGGAGGGAGAAATGTTGGGATAAGGAGGCGAACAGGACAGTTTTTGCATTGTTCATATTAATAATGATAAACCAGGAGTAATCTTCATTTATCTTCCGTCAAAGTAGGTTTAAATATTGACGGGAGGTTGTATCCATTTAAGACGTAAATGAGTAAACAAGTCATTTTTTAATATTTATAGCACACTACTATATAAAGTTATAAAGAAAATAATCATTGAACACATTATGAAATCACTTAATTTAATTTCAAAATCATTTTTTTTTTAAATTTTAAGGAGTTATAAATCGATTAACCATTTTAGATATTTAAAAGTTGTAAGAGGGAAATAAAATAAAATCATTTATTTCAATTTCAAACATTTACAATGTTTTAATAATGATTTAAATGATTTATGCTCAAGTAGTTTTACAACACATTTTGACATTTATTAATAGCAAGGTAGTTTTCTAAGGCCATTTAGATTAAATGTGCTTTTGTAAGAACATAAAAAAAGCTAATGTGCATTTAATTCAAAATATGTTGAGATATTATATAAAATTACTTTCATGATACAATATTAGATACAATTTTGTTCAAACTTTTGTATAGTAAACTATTTACACAATTAAGTTTTGTCGTTTTCAATTAGTGATTTTAATTAATTCAAACTTAAGAAATAAATGCCATTTCAAACTATTTGAATTATATAAATCATACTAACACTTAAATACAGGACAACTAAATAAACTATATAGTTTTTGTAATTAATTAAAACCCTTTCTTGTGCATTGTGGCGTGCATCCCGCAACTTTTTGGATGAAAGTCAGGTGAAGCGTGTCCTAGATTCCACTACAACCACAAAGGCAACTAACCCATACAAACACAAACACTCATAGGGATTCCAACCCCGAAGTATGCAACATAATTTTAGTGCAAACAACGCAATAAGCTCGACTTTTTCTCTGGCGTGGGACCTTGAATTCAATTTAAGTTTTTATCTCGTTCTGGCTGCATATGCGCCCTATGCACCCTCTTCCTCTGGCAAATAATTTCCATCGATTAGCCAATTGAGTCCTGGGAATACCCCATCACTCTCTCTCTCTCTCTGTTTAATACTCTCAAAGTAATTTTTTGTCGCCTATTTTTTTTAGCATCTGGGGATGTCAAATACGTTTCCCCAAATGCGTCGTAATAAGTAATTTATGCAAAATGCTGAGAATGACGGAAATGAAATTTAAATAGAACGGGGAACGAGTGGCAACGGAACAGAGCGAACGAGAGGGAGGGAGAAAAAAAGACGAGACTGTTGCTTCTGTCTCTCTTGCTCCCCCTTCGCATAATGTAATTGCATATTCGTGAATGTCGCGCCTTTCGCCTGCAATTACGAAATCTTATTTGGGTCAAACACGGAGAGATAGCTTTCTAGAGAAAGAGAGGGGGCTACAAGGAACGAAAGAGAGGGCTAGATGGTAAGAAAAAGAGAGGTTTATACCGCTCAGAAAGAGAGAGGGTCCGCGAGCTTAAGCTCGTTGCACTTGTGAGCTTAAAAGCGCATCCCATTTCGAGGCCAAGTGCCGAGTGCGAGGATACGAGAATACGAGACTGCGAGGATTCGAGGAATCGAGGATACTACCAGCATCCGTCTGTCACTTCCGCAGCCAGCTGCAGTACCCAAAAGGGCTGGGTGCCTTTTTTTGGGGGGAGCAGAGGTCACCGGGACAGGGGGCGGTGTCCAGTGGGTGTGGTCTGCGTTGGCCCAGTTTAGATGGCCCACAGGCCAGAGATATGCAGATGCAACTGCACCGATTTCCTGCTGGAAATTCAATCTAAATGAGAAGATCCCTGTTAACTTAAGTGCACAGTGTTTTTAGCAACTTATTAATTCTTGTTTCAATGAAGTCACATGTTGTATAATGTAGATTTTTATTGGATTATGAATACCAGACCATTATGAAAACCAATTGCTTATTTATAATTCACAATTGAAAAACGTACATTATTTCTTATTGAATGAGTATTTACCTAAAAAGGTCAAAGTAAACTCAATCTAAGCATTTTAAAAGCAACCCAGAGAATTGAATAATAGCACCCAGATTACTCTTTAGTTACTCAGAGATTTTCGCACTAAAGTATGTCAGGGCAGAGCAGAGAAGATTGCCATTAAAGCCTTTTGTGACGATCCTGCTGGGGATATTAAGCAAGCAAATCTAATCTAATTAGCCGGTAAATGTCAAAGCAGAGTCAACTCTTGCCCGGTTGGGTATCCATCCGTCCACTTTGGACCCCCTTAACCCTCTGTCACTGTAGTCACCTGTTTAACACCTCGAAAACTGACTGCTGTACACCCCCGCCGATTCGTTTTATGGCGCAATTAAAATGCTAAATGCTTTACGACACCGCCCATGGGGGTCCTTTAATTAATTTGCCTGCGACAATGACTGTCTCGTGTCCTGACGACCATGAAAGGTGTTAACAACGAAACGCCTGGCCAAGAAAGGAGGTGAAAGCAGGCTGACAAGGACACCACCTCGCCATCGCCTCCTTTCACTTGACCCAGACGGAACGCAAGACAGACGGATGGTATGATGGCGGCCAAAGAAGTCTTCATTTAGACGCCTCCTCCTCCACTTCTCTAGCCTGATTATGCGACACTGATAAATAAAAAAAGAAAAAATGAAATAATAAAAACAGATCTTGGCTACTGATTTTAAAATGTTTTATTTTATATTTAAACTAAAAACCAAGTCATAATAATAAACATTTAAGTTTTATGTAGTTTACACTGAAGTTCAGTTTGTAGATTTAAAAAACAATTCTGAAATATTGAAATGAATAAATAAAAAAATATTAAATATTTCCCTATTTAAAATAACTAAAACCAGCTAGAAATGAAAATCAAATCAAAAAATATTTAAATTACTTTTAAAATTCTTTGATTTACTAAGTTTTTGTTTCCAGTGTATTTAGTAAGATTTTATGGGTTATTTATCATACTAACAAAAAGTGTTTTTCACCGGGTGCACATATACACAAATAATAACATACTTAAATAAAAATAGTAATTGTTTTTATAATAGCTATACAAAAAAAATGTAATTTCTCTTATCTTACAAATAAGTTACGGTAAAATTCAAAAGAATTCTTTCTATAACTACACAAATGTAACATAATTTTAAATGAATTAGGAATGAATTAGTGCACATTTTTCTTTAAATAAATTCATTTTACTCCTTCTGTTATTAAGCAAACAATCCAAAACATTTAAAATTTCAAAATCATCTGAAACTTTGCCAGCATTTCTCTCCTCTTTTTAGCTGACACACGGCCAAAACTTTTAAGGCCACGTTAAGCAACCTTCTGAGTTCTGCGACACATAGCGCAATAAGCCGAGCTAAGCAGAAAATGCAAGCCAAAAGGCTTCAGACTAGCACATGTCCTCCAGCATTCTTTTCGATCAGTAAAGTATTAAAAGGAATAGCGGGAAGGCTAGACTTCAAGTCTCTTTAATCATTCATTTGGCGTATGAAACATGCCCGTTGCATAGAGAAAAGGGCACTTGGGGGCCAACATTTGGGGCCACTTGATTGTTGTCTTCAGGTTTTCCCCGGCTTCACTGCCACCTGCGGGAATTATGAAATATGCAAAAAGCATATGCACGGGTCTAGGGGCACCACCCATCCAACCCATCATCCAAACACCACCCATCCACCTCCTAGGATCCGCTTTGCGGGACTAGAATTCGCTTGGCATCGCAAATTTGTCTGCAAAGTCTAAAGAGGAAGGCGGGAGGGAAAATGTGGGTTGAAAAGATGGGGCTGTGTTGGGCTTAAATTAAAATCAAAAACAAAACTGGCGTAACCGATGTGATGTGATGTGTCTGCTCTTATCACAGGCGATTATTCATAAGGTGCAGCAAAAGGAAATACAGACGAGCTTCGTTAGCAATAACTAACTTTAAAAATAGTAGTACATTATTTTAAAGTTTTTTACTTTATTTTACTTAATAACTTTAATTACTTTTAAAAATTTGTTATACCAAAGCCAGCCATACTCCTAAATTATTACACTTTTAAAAAACTAAATTGTTATTGTCTAAAATAGCTGTTTAAAAAACTACTATTTTAATAAAAATATGGTATAAATCCATAACTTCAAATTTCTTTTACAAAACAAAAAGAAATAAAGAATAAACTTTACATATGCGTAAATTTCTGTATTTTCTTTGTCAAAAGAATAAAAATCAAAAGAACTATTTGTATAACTTGAGTTCAGTAAATATTGATTGTGTCGTCACTTTATACATACTTGTAGGTATATTTACTAGGAAATATTAAAAATTATGTATTTAAATTATATTAAAAACTAAATCATATACAACATGTAATATTATTTATAAAAAGAATTTAAAATTTATAAAAAATTTTGACAATGTCAAGTTAAACAAATTGGTATAAGAGAAGTTCCTTATTATGGAAACTTTAAACAAGCTTTCATATTAGGGAATAAAAACAAATTGCCTAGCTTGTAAAAATATTTTTTTTTTTTTTAACAGTGAAAATTGAAACTCTTTTATCTAAATTATCATTTAATTTATTCCCAAATATTTTATATTCAACTGGCGGGAGTTGGCCTATCTAAGAAGCGAAATGTCAAATCAAAAGATTTGCGGCTGCCAGAATGTGTTAGAAAATTTAAATAAAATAGCATCCGATAGCAAGTGGCATGAGCAAAGGCAATAAATTAATTTACACAAATTCCCAAGATTCTCGAATGAAAAATGCTTCGGTTTCGCGGGTTTATATGCAGTAAGATTTTCCTTCAATCTTTGCTTTTGTTTTTTTTTCCTTGTGTAATGACTGCGAATCGGACGGGCGAAGCGAATCGGAGCGCAACAACAATCGACTAACTAAGTAGCAGCAACAACTGCACGAACAACAACTACAACATTGTGTTTCGACGACGACATTTCGTTTATAGCATCAGCCAAGATATATCTTCATCATCCAAAGGCATCGTCACCCAACAAAAACATCATCATCGAAAGCCTCATCGAATGCAAATAAACAAATAAAATAATAAACAGAGAAACACACAAAACAGCGACATTTAAGTATCAAATCGATGCAAATAAATATACAGTTAACACTTGCATTGAAGAACTATTAAATGCACTCATGACATGTGTGGTCCATAAATCAATCATAATGAATTTAAATATTAAGCTTATGGAAAAATGCAACGAAAGTTTGGGAAAACGAACTCCTTTTTATACAAACAACTGCTATAACTTTAAATTGAATATCCAAATAAAATCACAAACAGAGAAAAACATAAAACAGCTTCACAAATATGTTGTTTCTAAAGATGTAAAGTTAAAGATAAAGTTAACTATCTATTTTAATTATATTTAAAACTTTAAAGTTTAGAAGTCATTTATTTAGAATTTATTTCTGTTTATTCTTAAACCAGCACTGCCTGCTGAATTTATAAAAATTACAACAACAAAAATGCTTAAGTAAAGTACAAAGTAAAGTAGTCATTCTTTTTGCCCGGGTCCGTGGTTTTCGGGAGAGGGAACAAACAAATCTTACAATGTAAGAGAATTGGAGACAAATGAGAGATATACCCAGAGAAAAAGGGGCTGGGGGCGGGAAAGGGGGTGATATAGCCAGCCTGGTCGGATGATTCGCAAAATAGATTTTCAATAAAACCCACTCGAAAACGCCGACAATGGCGGACGCAGGCCAAAGAGCCATTCCGAATCTATTTTAAACACAAACAAAAGCATTCTCTTTAAATCGAGCAAAGGCAAAGAGGAAGAAACTTACAGAAACTGTAGGCTAGAATGCGATATATGTCACCAGAAGTTTTGGACTCTAATCGAACTGGAAGTAGTTAAATGTATAGAAAATTCGGTAGTCGTTAAAGATTGCTGGTCTTTTATCCAGATGTACCTGTGGTTGCTGAAGATTAGGAGACTATTTAAAATACCAATTTTTAAATTCCCTACAATCCCTTAGCCCATCTACATTTTTTTTTAATATCTATTTTGGTATTGCACTAAAATATAACATTCCATTCTCTAAAATATTCTGTCCAATCCTTAGCAAGTGGTTCAAGTTTAGGTGTACCATTACTAGAGAATCAAAAAATAAAATTTTTGTATGCGTTTTTTATCTTGTTTTGAAATAGTAATACGCAATCCTTTGCTATAAGTCCGGTATTATAAAAGTTAAGTTTTTTAAGTTATTACTACTCGAGGAGACAGTTTCATGTTTTTCAGATATAGAAACTCGATAATATTGTTATAAACCGGGCTTCGCTTAGTTTTAAACAAACAAAATATGAAATTCTGAGCCATAAATTTGATTGTTCCCAGTTTTATATAGACCAAGTCCATAAAATCCTGGTATTAGTTATGGTATAGCATTTTTAATGCCCGGGAAACACCCCTAGTTAACATAGGACTACAAAATCTTACAGTATTTTTTGTGTTGTGATGAGAAAACCTCTGCCAGCAGTCCTCTGCCTCAAAGTATTTTTAATACCAGGGCCATGTAATCCCAGTATTAACTATCCTAGTATTAACTATACCTTTTTTGAAACCCGGGAAATATCCGGTATAGTGAAACAAAATTCCAGGCTCGGATTTCCTTCACTTTTATAAAGAACACAAAGTTCACGAAATCCTGGTATTAGCGATGCTCAAGACCACCAAAGAGTGTATTCCGCGTAACAAAGTTCGCCAAGAATCCCAACCAAACAGCTCCAATTAGACACACACAGCTCGGAATCAGATAACGGGGCCTTCCCGGCAGCACCACTATATAGATATACAGTATATAATTTATAGAGTGGGTGATCCACACACATATGCATGTGCATGTCCATGTGTTTGTGTGTATATACTGCAATCCAAAATGCAACCGCAGCCGGCGCTCCAGAATCCGAAAATATTGCAATTGCGAGTTGCAGCGAAATCAATTGTTTAGATTAACCTTTGATTTTTCCCCGGCGATTACCGAAAATTCATAATTTGTCCGAGTTTCCTGGAAATTTTCCTTATAAAACTCACCATTTTCAGTTCTGCTGGCCATTTCAAGTCGTCGTTGTTGTTTTTGCTTTTCTTTGCTTCGCTCTCCTTTTGTCTTTTGCTTTTCTCCGCTTTTCCGGGTTTCCCGAGGGGACGAGGCAATCTGCGGGGGCGGCACTGCAGTTTTTTTGATGTTTTTCGCGGTGTTTCAGTTTGTTTAGGTTGTTTAGGCCTTTTTGGCACGCATTTTCTCGCGGCCCTATAACATATATAACATAAAGGTGGGGAAAATCGATACAACATCGTTGTCATCGATGTTTTCTAAAGGCCGGGGATATCGGTATTAGGCAGTTCATCGCCGATATTAATTTCTAACGAAGTTCCATTTCTAAGAAATATTAAACTTCACATTAAAAATAACAAAATTAACTGCCGAGATATATAGAAACACAATTGAAGTTTAATTCAAACAAAAAAGGTATACAAGCAAATACAACCGAACTCTTGAAATTAATTAAATGATAGCCTTAAGCTTTATTTTTCATTTTGAATCTCTCGGCGGTAATGATATTTGAAAAAAACAATTTTATTTTAAACATCGATGACATTCGCCAAAATGTTCGATACTAACAACCATCGATGCTTATTAGACATGGAACAAGCATTGATTTTGTTTGATACTATCGGTGTTACCAGAAAGCGCACGCAAATATCGAAAGTTTCAATCATAATAAAAAAAGGGTCAAACTTTTAAAATTTATGAGGATTATTGAAGATTTTTCGTGAATAACATTAAAATTATTAAATTATCTCCTTTTTTAGTTTAAACATTGAACATTATTTGGCACCAAGGGAATTCCCTAAAGTTAAACAAGGAAATCCCCAATATGAATTAAAAAGTAAAATTCAAACTCTTTCTATAACTGAAAAAAATCTTAAAAAACGGAAAACAAAATCAAACAGAAAAAGCCATGAGTAATTGAAAACCTCGTCACTTCCCGCATTTCTCTCCACTTTTTATGCATATTTATTACACATTAAATTACAATTCGCAATGATATTTCGAGCAAGTATTTTTAAACAAGGCAAAAATTTGTTCGCAAAACTAGTTTTAAGAGCCGAGTGCAGTAACATATTTTAAATTTTTCGTTAAGGTGCGAGTTATTTTAGTTAAACTTGGTGGTACGGCAGTAGTTAACTTAATTCTTGGAATACATGTCACATCTCAACAACGCCTATCGTTTCACAATAATTTATTTGGGTTTCTCTCGAATTCCATTTCGATTTCGACACTTTTAGCTTAACTTTAGGTTTCATCATCATGAGTTTGCGTATACGCTTTGATCGGCGTACGGATTCCGTTTTGGTAATGGCCTTTATTTATTTACACTAACTCCAGACGCTTCATCTCCTTGAAGAGCTCGTGGCCCATTTTGGCAGGACTCCTGGTCACAATAACGCCGGCCTTCTCCAAAGCGGCGATCTTGTCGTTGGCACCTCCCTTTCCTCCGGAGATGATGGCTCCGGCGTGGCCCATGCGACGACCGGGTGGCGCCGACACTCCGGCAATGAACGAGACCACAGGTTTGGCCTTGATGCCCTGTAAATAGTATAAATACAAAATATTTAAATAATAGTCGGCATAAAACAAGCCAAAAAACTATACAAATTTAAGTTTTCAACGGCTTTTTGTTTTGATTTCTTAGAATTTAAAAAATATAAGATAAACATGAAATATTCCAAAACAGTTTGCCAAGAAAACATAAACTTACCGACTTTTGTTTTGGATTTCTTATCTAATTATTTGTAATTTAAGTATCATTTACAATGTTTAAATAAATATTTAAAAACATATATGCATGTTAAAATATATATATATATATATATATATAACGTCCACAATTTAAATTATATCAAAGCAATATCAAAGCAATTTAAATGAACAATAAATATGGCGCGAAGATTTACAAAAATGTTTTGGTCAAACAATAGACCATGTAAATTAATGTTTTCAAGGTCTTTTGGTTTTAGATGTTTTACAATTTAAAGGGGTATCACAATAAAAACTATTTTTAAAATTAAATAAAGTACAAATTAACCTTACAATTTTACAAACAAACAAATAACAAATATTTTAAGTGAAGAACAAAGTCTTAGTAATGTATGACCCCTTTAGTAAGCTAGTTTTTCCTACCGAATTGTATTCCGTCAGGTAGTCGGCCGCGTTCTCCTCAGCCACGCCTCCGATCTCGCCGATCAGGATGATGCCCTTGGTCTCGGGATCCTTGAGGAAGACCTCCAGGCAGTCGATGAAGTCGGTGCCGTTGAACGGATCGCCTCCGATGCCCACGCAAAGGGTCTGGCCCAAGCCAACCTCCGTGGTCTGGTGAACGGCCTCGTAGGTCAGAGTTCCCGAGCGGGAGACCACGCCGATCTTGCCGCGCTTGTGAATGTGACCCGGCATGATGCCGATCTTGCACTGCAAGGATAAAATTGTAAAATAAGTTGAGAAGTTTAGGTGCACAAATAAATCATAAATATGATAAATCTTTTATTTATCCCGATAGCAGGTATTACGTTATTTAGAATGCTTATTCATTCATAATACTGATAATTTAAATATTATATAAATTGAAAGGTTCGATGGGAAATATATACACAGATAAGAATTCTTTACTATCATCTGCTGTTTATTATCACTTTGTGCGACGTGCATCACGAGATAAGAAATATAAGACCAAATTGGACTTTGTACCAACGCTAGGCTTATCGTTCAGGCCGCTCTGAAGATGTACGAACCTGTTCGGGAGCGATGATTCCCGGGCAGTTGGGCCCCACCAATCGCGACTTGCTCTGGCTGATGAGGGCGTGCTTCACCTTCACCATGTCGTGCTGCGGCACGCCCTCCGTAATGCACACGATCAGTGGGATCTCCGCCTCCAGGGCCTCGATGATCGCAGCCGCGGCGCCCGGCGGTGGCACATAGATGACGGTGGCATGTGGATCGGTGGCCTTCTTGGCCTCCGCCACCGAGGCGAAAACGGGCAGACCCAGATGCTCGGTGCCGCCCTTCTTGGGGGAAATGCCGCCGACCAACTTGGTGCCGTACTCCAGAGCCTGTTGGCTGTGGAACGTGCCCTGTTTGCCGGTGAATCCCTGGCAGATGACCCGCGAGTCGCCGTTCAGCTTCAGGTTGCCGCGCGTCTTGTTGTACTGCGAATTGCAGCGCACGCCGGCAACGAAGCCATCTGTAAAAAGCGAAAATCACTTTGTTATTAGTGTCTATATGATTTGTCAAATAATAATTAAAGCGATTTCATTTTGTATAACATAATAATAATATGGAGAAATGCGTACGCCTAATAGGTTTATTAACATCAATAAAATCTGAGCTTATGTTCACAAAACATTTTATTTTCTAATTATTTTCAAAAAAAAAAAACAACGAAAAACGATTTTTTTCACTCATCACTAAATTTATCTAAAATATGAATAATTGTTTACCACTTGATCTTGCAAATCACTTGGTTAAGAATGTATCTTATTTAACGTATAAGTGTCATTTATCTTTCTTATTCGATGCATAACTGTGTATTTTTAACATTAAATGCAAAATGTTCCGGTAATTATCTGCCTTGTCGTAAATCTAAAATATTCAATCTACGTGTGAGTGTCGTACTGTAAACACCATCATGAGTGCCTTTGTTTCTATTCAAAGTAAGTTACTAAGAATATAATTAGAAATACACTAATACTGTGCCATCCTGTTCGATAGCTATAAGAAAAAAAGGCAAGGAAAGTGAATTTGAAAGAGCTTTTCCACTAATTAGTGATCCTCACTGTGCATTTGCTTCAATCTGCAATTTCAATGCCACCAATAGTAGTGTCGGTGAAAAACAGGATTGTAGGCATAAGGGGTACTTACTAAAATGGTTTATATAAGTTTCTTGTTATGTGGATATGAGAGCTATTAAATGGAAATTTAATAATTCTAAAATATTGTTAAGCCTCAAAGCGGATCTTTACTGTACTCTTGGCTACAAAATACAGTTGCTTTTTCCAAAGGTCACATAAGATTCTTGTTATTTGGATATAACAAGAGCTTTTAAAATGCAATTAAAACGAAATACAAATTCCAAGACTTGGTAATAAATCTGAAACATTGTAGTGATCCTTGAAGCGATGTCCCTCTGTACTTACAGCCGAAATAAACGGTTGTTTTTTTTTCGGCAGGTCACATGCAAACGAACCTTGAACACACCCCCTCCGCACCCCTAAAAGGTATCTCTTCCTCTTTTCCGAAGCCACGTATCTGGGGGATTGCAAATTACCCTGATTGTTAATCCCAATTGAGGCTGACTAATCAGCAGATCTTTCGGAACGACAGGTGCCCTCTATTTGTTTGTCTTTTCGTTCTTTTTTTGTACCATAAATCCATCGAAGTTATATAATTTATTATGGCTATATCGCGCGAGTTATCCAACCGACTTGGGGAGTACGCACCTCGCACTTTCAGCAGCGCCCTCATTGAAGCAGCCATGTTATCTCCGTGAGGTGGTTGTGCGATGAAAACAGCTTTACTTAATTAAAACGCGTTTAATTAATGCGAAATATGCCGAACAGAAGGTTACGCCGTGCGATCTGGCAACGCTGAGCCGCCTACAAGATAGGGATGGGAGTACGGAGGGGCTGCCACCTGACTGGAATCGCACTGCAATCTTAACAGAAACTATCGAATACTGTTAAGTCTTCAAACAAAATTCAAAAATATTTTTATGTACAAAAAAGGGATTCAAAACCAGGGATCGTAGCAAACATATATTTTTATTTAAAAAAAAACTTTACATCTAAGACCGCCCATTAAAACTCAAAATATTTGTTCACTCAAACTGAACCTTTATTTCGAGAAATTAAAGAAAGGACAGATCAAATGTGCTGTATCGTCTACGTAAAATATATTGCCTCTTGTTAGACCTTTTAACGTCTAAATACTCAGATGGCTTACACATTATCAACTAGCACAAAGTACACACAAAATGCGCTTACGCCTACGAATATCAAATGTTTGCTCTGATTTGTTTCAGTTCTTTTCGCGCGACAACGTTTTAAAAACTTTTGCTAAGGCCAAAAATGGATACAAAATATACGTTTGTATTTTTTTAAGTTAAATTAAGTGTGTGTGTCATTGCTTTTTGCTTTTGAACGAAGGGCTAAGGTGGTGGTGGTGGTGGGTTTCGATTTTCCTCTCTGTCTCTGTTTACCAACTAGTTGAATAGATTCTCGTTGGCCAGAGGGAGATCCTCCAGAGACGGATGATCGTGGACATCCTGCTCGCGATGCTCCTGATCCTCTGATCCACGATTAAATGCATTCTCCTCGCCCTTTTTCAAGCGCTGGTAGACCAAAATGGAGCGACCGGTGCGCGATTGGCGATGCTGCAATAGAGAGGCGACATTAGGTGACTGGGCGCCCAGTGCCTGCGACCACTCGTCCACCAGAGCCTGTGAGCCCTCCAGCCGGATTACCTCTGCGTGCTCGATGCGATGGAGCAGCCCGTAGTTGCGCAGGAATACGCTAATGCTCTCGGCCAGCGGATCGAACAGCACCACATGGCTGGGCAGAGCGGTAAGCGGATGCACGGGTATGTGCGAGTTGATCCAGTGCACGGGGTCCTCAAAAAAGCGATCGGCCTCGTCCTTGTACTGCTCCTTCTTCTCCAGATTCGGTTCGCAGGTCAGGAAGCGCATCGTTACGTTCTGGTGGATGTGGCTGGGAAAGATAAACGAAATTATAAACGAATTACAATTTATAAATACGCAATACATCAATGAACAGGTGTTTAAATAATGGTTTATGAACAGAAGGCTCTTTAATTTAAAAATACATTTTTATTGCACATTTATAAAAAGTGTTCCAAAGAACTAAAAAAAATGTAATATTCTCTAATGGAGATGTATAATAAGAACATCCTAATGTTTGGACTAAGTCATACTTGTTATCTCTCAAAAGTGTTTTTTTAATAACTTAATTTGTAAAAATAAAAGTACTTTTTAGTTTGTAATACCTCTAATTTTCGGTACCAGCTTAAAACATTATAAATTTCTATTTTTTGGTGTAGGCCTTACCTGTAGTACGGCGTCGAATGGCACGGCATGAGGAACAGGATGTTCGCCTGGTGCTCTCGTTCATCCCTGTATTCCTGGGCGATCTCCCTCAGCTTGGGCATCAGCTCAATGGGTCCCTTCTGGTGGACAGTGCTCAGATACCAGGCGGGCAGGACATTGCCCACCAGGATCACCAGGGCAGTGGTCCAGAGCATGGTGCGTGAGGCTCTATAACTCCATCGCGACAAGGCGTCCGTTATCACATACAAGCAGAGGGGAAGCAGCGAGGACACAAATCGAAACTCCTTGTGCTCCACGGCACTCAGGACAACCAGAGTCAGAAAGATGGTGATCAAGAGCTGCTTGCTAACCGGATACTTCTCCGACTTTCGCACCGTCTCCATTATGCCAAAGATAAAGGGCAGCGTGTTGATCCCGAGGACAGTGGGCAATCCCACGGTGAAGTACCAGTGCCAAGGATGCGACCCATAGAAGCTGCCGATGTTGTTGAAGATGTTGTACTTGAGGAACTCGTACGGGGTCACAATCAAGTGACCATGCCAGTAGGTGTCGATGGCAATTCCGAGTCCAGCTACGAGTAAACTGAAATGTTAAGAGGGAATGCATTAAAATACTGATCATTTTTAGGGATTACTTAGCTAACTCCGAAGTTTAAATTACTATAAACAAATCTAACAAACAACAAAGTTAACTAAAAAGGAAAAGAACTGGTAATAAGAATAACACTAGACCGGAGTTTTTTTTTTTGTGCAGGCCTATGAGCATTAAGTTATGTAAATAGAAATTTTTGTTATCTTATCTGTATCCTAAGTTTTCGCTTTTTTTTTTAAGTATAAAACAACAAACTTAAAATATCAAGATTTGAACAGAAATAGCATCTAAGCGAGATTACAAAAACCACTACAGAAACGAAAACTCAGTATTCAGATGTGTTTAGATAAGTTTCTATTTTTAGTTAGATTAAACCTGCACCTTTTTGAGTCTCATTTTGTTGTAGTGTAGAATAGTAAACAGCTTTTTGTTGAAGTTACTATTTCCAAAAAGAAATTGATGTACACTACTCTAATAACTCAAAACTCACCCGATAAGCACAAAACGTTTGAGGATCAGTTCCAGGACATTCTGGCGACTCTTGCGCAAATGATATAGGGATAATGGAAGCCAAATAACCGCCGCCGTGGGTCTCAAAAAGCAGCAGATGGCAGCTGGCCACAGATAGACAGTGGATTCGCCATACCAGGGGAAGTAGCTCAGGGCAATGGTGGTCAGAGAGGCCTCCAGGGTGTTGGCCAGAGTTCGGGAGCCCGTGTAGAACCAGAACCAGGGTACCAGTACCAAAAACAGAGCCCACTTCCTTTTGCCCGTCCACACAAAGAAGCGATAGTCGGAGTAGGCCGATAGCAAGGCCTGGAGAATCCTTGGCAGCAGCACCAGAAGTTGAGCACTATCCAATTGCAGGAGGGCAAGGATTTTGTACAGTCCGGCAATCAGCAGGGGATACACATAGCTGCGAATGCCCTGAATCCACTCCCAAGTCAGGTAGCCATAGCTGAAAAATACAGAACCCAGAAATATTAGATCATTTTATGAATGTATGTAAGCTCCTTTCTGCTTTCACATTCAAAGAATTGGTTTGTTGACTATTCAGGAGTTTTTAAATATTTTCTTCATTTAATTTATAGTATTAGCATCAGGAAAATATAAAACATGCTTCAAAAAATTACTAATATTTTGAACACAACTGTATATACAAATATGTAAATTCCACGAATGTTCTATGGCTTTTTATGAATGAAGTATTGAATGTAAATGATTGAAACGACCACAAAACCTATGAACTGTCGACTGTTAATCTATATCTACCAATTCTTTGAAGATTAGCCCAACAAATGGAACGTAATCCCTGAAAATTGAACCCACCCAAAGGTCAGTTTGTGGGCCACTTCCAAACTCTGCCAATATTCATCCGGAACGTAATATGTTTGTACCACAAAAACAGAAGCCAAGCGTACGGCCAAAATTGGTAGAAATGCGTAGAGCAGCCTCATTTTTTTTAGCGCTGCGTGGGTCCCGAGATCCAAAAATTAGTCACCCGGAAAACCGGATGGCGTTCCCTAAAAATAAGCGGAATTAATATAAATGATTATAAGCGTTTTTCAGGCCGGTTCTAACCTTAAACGTGTTGCGTGTGTGACGGACTTACCAACCGGTCCAACTTGGTCGAAATTCCGGAGTTCTTTAGCCAACTTTTCGGTAAACGAAAAGGCGGCCTAAAAATAACACGAATAACACGAGCAAAGCAAAAATGAAACAAGTAAAAAGAAGATGGGAGAGCCGCTCACGGCGTTGCCAGATCGCTGTGCGATAGTAATCGATCTTAATCGGAATGGTCGTGATATCGATATTGATACATTTAAATTTTTATGTAAAGTCAATTAATAACGGTTAATATAAAAAATAAAAGATTTAAAACAATTATTATCTATATTTTATTGAAATTCCATAGGAGAATTAAATTCACCCGATTTTGTAGATAAAATCAATTAAATCAAGAAAACTGCTTTATATATAATTCTAAAAGTCAGTGGACATATGAACAGCAAAATTGAAAAAGGTACAAAATTCATAATAATATTTGTATATACCACTTAACAAACATTTACAATTGAATTCCTAACCTTCGAGGCTTTGGGATCGTATCGGATCACGATGTATAGCATTCGCCTTTCGAATCCGCTAAGGATGAGTTTGCAGGCCATTAGCTACTTCTCGATGAACTCCCGAATCCCGCCGAATACGAAATTCTGGTCGAAGGTGTTCGGGAAATACCTGTTGGTAACGAATACTGTGGGATCGGGGTTCCTTCTCCCTTTTGGAGATGCGCTGGCCCAACAATACGAGCGATTGGGTGAAATGAAAAAGCCGTTTGACTACTCCCGCTCAGGATGTATGATGATCACGGGACTGGTGATTGGGCCCGTTCAGCACGGTTTCTATCTGCTGTTGGAAAAGCTCTTGCCGGGCAACAATCGATGGGATATCCTGCGAAAGATCCTGGCCGACCAGCTGATCATGTCCCCCATCTACATCGCCTTGTTCTTTCACATAAGCAGTCTTCTGGAGGGCAAAAGTATCACCGAATGCAATGCCGAATTGTACGAAAAGTTCCTCTACACCTGGTTGTTGGACTGCTGCCTGTGGCCGGGTCTCCAGTACCTGAATTTTCGCTACTTAAAGGCCCTCTATCGCGTGGTATTCATCAATGTGGCCAATTGCATGTACATCGTCCTTTTGTCGCACATAAAACACGGTTATCAGTAGGTCGAAATTACAATCTTCGGCTAATACTCCATAATAAAATCCTTTAACTAGTTTTTCTCTGAATTCTGGGATTCATTATGTAACTATGGACAGTTTTTAATATACAAGCTTTTTTAAGGGTTGTTTTATTTTATTAATTTATGTGTTCATGTATCAATAAGTTTTTTGATTCAATTCGTCAGAGAATCCAAATATTTTTATTTTAAATCAAACGATTTAATTTTTATTTAGCGATATATTCCAAAATAGACTATCGATTTCGAACTCTAGATGTGTAATTGGCAATCGGGTAGTTGCCATCCCCAATCAGCTGTTCGTTTAACGTCAAAACAATCGTGTCTTTCGTAACGTCATTTTCAAACACTCGGGACTACAGTAGACCTCAGATATTGAGGCTGCGGGGAGGATGTTCAGCATTCGCTGCCTGCGCTTTGGAATCCACCAGAATCCATTGATCTCTCGAAAGACCCATGGACTCCCCTTTAATTCCCAAAGGGATTTCAAGGTTCTCTGCCGGGTGAAAATGGAGGAAAAAGGAGGAGTCCGTTTGGCTCATGGAAAAGGGGAAACGGAATCCCACGGCTTGCTACTCCTGCGATGGACGAAAATGGCCTGGAGCAATATGTTTGGAAAGTATCTGCTAGTGACAAACGTGGTCGGATCCGGACTTCTAATGGTCGTGGGCGATGTGATAGCCCAGGAGTACGAGTACAGGCGGGGATTACGCCACCAGGATCGTTTCGATACGGACCGCATGTACAGGATGTTTGTGGCGGGGGCTCTGCAAGGACCACTCCATCACTTCGTCTACAACTGGATGGACAGGATAATGCCTGCCCGCACTCCTAAGAATATACTCAAGAAAATCCTGATTGATCAACTATTCATGTCCCCCGCCTGCATCTTCATCTTCTTCTACTCCATCTGCTACCTGGAGCGCCAAACTCTGGAGGCCACCAACAAGGAGCTGATCAGCAAGTTCCCCTATGTCTATCTGCTGGATTGGATGACCTGGCCGGCGGCACAGTACCTGAACTTTCGCTATCTGGACACCAAATATCGCGTTACCTTTGTCAATGTCTGCACGGCTGTTTATAATGTTTTAATGTCCTATATGAAACATGATTTTGGTATCCATTTGCCACTGGAAGGGGATTTGGTGGAGTCCTCCGAAATGACCTTCGCTCCGCCGAATAACCCAACAAGTCCGGAAACCCAGAAAAAGGTTTGAAATGTGATATTGATAACTAGTATAAATTACGAAGTCATGGGTGTTATTATGTAAAATGAAGAGGCTCTTAGTATGAATATATATATATCTGTTTAGTACAAAAACTAACCGGAAAGCTGTCTATTTTGTAATCCATGGGCTAAAAACCTTATCTTCATGGTGATATATGTATTTTTGAAGTGTAAGTTATAATTTAAAAGCTTTTAAGGTTTTAGCGGACATTCATTGATATAAAGAAGAAATGCAATTGCAGTTGCAAAATGCAATGCAATAATAAACTAAAGAAACGGAAACATATCAAAATGTAGCCTCAAACTAGTTTATCAGTTGCAAAAACAAATATATTTGTAATATATTCATAAGAAATAAAACATCTAGTCGTTTATATTCTAAAAAACGTAAACTTTTAAATTTGAATTACTCGATGAAACACAAGTAAATAAACTAGTGGTGAAAATGGAAATTCTCAATTGACTGCTTTCTTATCAGCTAAAATATTGATTAGATTTGTAGTCTTCACAAACACATTTACAATTTCATATTAAATCTTTGATTATAAGTAGTAAAACTAAATTTAATCGAAGTCATCAAAGTGTTTTAAAAAACAATTATACACTGTTATCTTATATAAAAAAAGCCCCCCTTAGTCACTAACTATCTCGGGAATCTTAATTCCTCACTTAATAACAATCGTTTCCACGGGCTGGGTGATACCGAAGATGTGCTGGGCCAGCATTAAATGCTCCTGACTGATGAAATTCGCCAGCAAGGTGATTACATTCTCATTGCAGCGGGCAATTTGCTGGCGAGTTATTGCCTTGAATTCATCCCTGGCTCCTTTATCCGCTCCGCGTGTTCCAATCCTTCGGGTTTGGGATCCACCACCTGCAGCTCCACTTGGTGCTGTTGGTGTGCCACTGGAAATGGGTGAGCTGGTCAGCTCGAAATTATCCTCCTGCTGGGAGTTCCAAATGTGCGAGAGTTCTTCCAGCAAATCGATGGCAATTATATAGGTTGAAAGGGTGCGCAAATTGAACGATTTGCGTTGCTTAATCAAGTTAAAGATTTGTTGGGTTAGCAGCACATCATTTAGGAGATTCAGTTGCTGTAGCACCAGCAGATCCCCAAGCAATCGATCTGGGCAATTGGGTTCGTAAACCTTCCGACTCAGTCTGCTGATAATGGCGCCCACACAATACTGAACCAACGCGGAACGAGTGAGGGGCAGGAAAACCATGTGGCGATGGCCTTTGAGCGACATGTTCTCTAAAAGTTGACCCTGAGTAGCAGGCAGTTCAGAGAGGATCTTTAAAATGCACTGGAAGCCCTGGAGCTGTTAAGTAAAACAGGTTAATGTAGGTCTGATTAAGTAAAAAAGTTGCTTACGGTCATGCTGCCCTGCATCAGATTAAGACTGAGAATCTGGAGACTTTGAACCAGGCTGCTTTGTGTGGTCATGTCGGCCATTAGCTTGTTGGCCTCATCGCGGTGCCCGAAATATATGGCCAAATCGAAGAGAAACCTTGAGATCCAGGGCGCCAAGGGAAGAGCCAGCATTAGTTGACTGAAATCCCTTTGAAATTGATCTGTATTGAGCAACTGCCAGCATTGGGCGGCATGCAAAAAGGCCTTGGACAGCTCCGGACTTAAAGCGGTGGTCAGGGAGAACTTCGGCGGCTCCATGCTGGGCACTTCGGAGCCATCTGCTGCTTCCGGCGACCACTCGATGAATCCCTCGACCAAAACGTGACTAATGTCCGCATCTTCGATTCTCAGCTTGCAATTTCTTATATATCCGTGCAGGGAGTAAATAAACAAGGTGGTGGCATAGAATAAAACCTGGGAACTGCCTGCCGGACTGCCAGAGAGAATGTCCACCAGCTTTTCCCAGTAGACATTCTGGTTTACATTCTTACTGAAGGGCAGAAAGGGTTCCCAGCCCATCATCTGGCCACAGATCATCAGGACCTTAAAGATGTTCTTCCAGGCATCCGCCGTATCCGATTCATCCATGATCTGGCGGAGATAAAACTCCAGGGAACTGGTATATAGCCGGCAGGCAAGATTTGGCGAGAGTTCGGGTGGCTTATTCTGAATCATGGGCAGCACCTCCTCCACCAGAATCCTTTGATAAAGTTCCGGATCCGTTTTCATGCCCTCGGCAAGCATTTCCAGTAATCTGGGCGCTTGAGTTACGGCCGATTTGGGAAACTTATTGAACATCAATATGTAGATATAGACGCACTGCTCCAGATTGTCGCCACTGTGATTGATTGTGTGCATGAATATATTATGCTGAACCTCCGGTGTTAGATGTTTGTACATTTTCACATAGAACTCCTGTTCCGGAGTGTTTTCATTTTCATTTCTCAGCGCATTTGTAAGGGCGTTTATCTCCTGCCATAATTCTGTATGTTGATTGGGGAAATTGGTGGCTCTATAACGGAAATTTATTTATTAAGTAATTGCATAATTATTAAGTTATATTGTTACATGACGCTGAAACACTTGGCCGCCTCCTCGTAATTTTTACCATCCCTTTCCAGTAAATAAGCTTCATATTGCAAGTTAAAGGAATTTGGATACATGGTCTTCGCAGTGATTATCCAGGCCATTGCCGCACATGGATCGCTTTTTCGAAGACTTTGCGCCTCCTTCACCATGTACAACTCATTTTCCTCGTTGTTTGTCATGTTTTTTTATTATTTTCTATCGTTTTACAATATTTTTCTCAGTTTCAGCAAAACCAAAACATTAAGCCGGCAATTAACGGGGTGTTTATCAACACTGTTTAGCGAATAGTGCTGCAACTACAGCGAGAAATAGCAAATGTAGCTCTTTTTATAAGTCAGCTTTTTCCAGCTGATTAGTGTTTTAAATCTTGTAAATAATAATTTTAATATATTGTGATATAAATTTCACATCAATAAGTCAATAAATTCTTAAGATACTTATAGTTTTTAAAATTTCAAAATGTATTGTTTAAGCCATAATAAAACAGCCATCATTTAGCTTTAAAAAGCTAGTTTGAAAAAAGTTGAACCCTTTCTATCGATAGTTCTGCCATCAACAAGTGTTGCAAAGCGATAACAGTAGTGTTGCTCAGCGGCAGCTTGCCAGCTGATTTTTCGCGAAAAAATTTTCTTATTGTAAATTTACTTAATTTCTGTGATTTTTGCGTTTACAAAAAGGAAAACTATATTTAACTTGGGATATATGGATATAGCTGTTGCATATGGGAAGTGTAAAAGTGTGACTAAGCGGAATTCGTAGAAATAAATGCCGACGCGGCGTTTGATTGTTTTTGTTGCGTGATAGATGCGGTGATCTTATTTGGAAATTCGCAAATTAAATAGTAAATAAGATAAACAAACTCAAAGTGCCACATCTGCTGCAGTTTCGCTTAAAGGAAAAATATAAGTGGAATTTCCCCTATGAGCTACTATAAATACGGGTGCACAAACGCAGTATGCTCCATATTTCAATTGTCATTGCAAGCTGCCCGATAAAAAAACCATGACAGTCAAAATAATACTTTAATTCAAAACGATTCAGGACAAAATTCGTACGTAAATAATAGAAAATGTCAGAGGTCAAATCGGAAATTGAGGATATAGCCGGTCCCTCAACATCGGGCGAACAACAACAACAGCAACAGAATGAGCAACAGGTTGTTGCCACGAAGGATAAAAAAAACCCCGATTTGGGTAAGTTCTTCTGAACTATATACAGTATATATAAAAGTATAAAAACTGAATGACTTAAGTTAAGCCCACCAAAAAAATGTATTGATAAATGGCTTGCTGGTCCCAATTTCCCCTTTATTTACTCGTAATCTACACTATTTATTAATGACTTGGCACTTATTACAAGTTGGACACTGCCCTATAAATCATCTAAAACCGAACAAAAGTTAAATGTTAAGTAGTCTATTTAAGTAACATGCAAATAATACTCGTTCACACTCCAAAATTTGGTTATAAAGTATAACAAACCATGTTCTTCCATATCGTATCTCATATTTGATCGTTAAATAGTTTTTTTAAAGTGTAAGTTTAACTACTACCAGAATAATTTACTACCTCTACAGAAAGTAAACTAAATTAAATTCTTCTTTTTATATGATATATACGAATCAAAAATTTTCAAAAGCTATCCGCTTTCCCATAAATCATAAAAAGAACCATAGAAAAATATTCAATAAATAATGTTTAAGCAATATGCAAATGATAAAGTTCAGTTTTGCTAAAACATTTATGAATACCTGTTCCCAATCCATTGTTTAATTGTATATTGAGAACCATATTCAAATCCAATGACTCACTACAAATTGTGATTCTTTTTTATACTAATTTTGCAGTCCCTTTTTCATTTTATAACTTGATGAATCATCATTTAAGCCTTCGTTCACCTCTACAAATTGATAATTAATTTAAAAAAAACAGTTTTGTTGGGGAGTAAATTTTTATTTTATCGAGAATTGCTCTTAAAAATTAAATACAGTGATAATCTATTTTAATAAAGTTTTATCTTTCACAGCATTAGGTAAACATTCTATTGGACTTTGTTTAGTTTATTTGGTGTCATTTTTTTTAACCTTACTATAATATGGTGGAAATGGTTCATAAACATCGTTTAAGAGACTCCAACTAAATCTATTTGCTGTCAAAGCTTTGCTGTGAATATGAATTATATAATTAATAGATAAATAATTATTTAAAATATTGGTGTCGCCATATTTAGTACTTGTTCAACCTATTGTAAAATTGTTTGTCATACATAAAACTTAGCAAGAACGTGTTAGAGTAAAGATTAAATTTAGTTAGTAACCATGTATTTGTAATTAAATTTAATCTTGATTTTAATATAATTTATGTAACTTTTCTAGCGCCCTTTTATCGAGTTTTGTACTTAGTTGCAAGTGTTTATTTACCTAATTTAAGTTTTCATTAAAAGTAAGCGCGAGTTTTGAGTTGAATTATGTGTTTGATATTCGTAGTGTACAAAATGTATTGTATATAACCACCAGTTTGAGTTGTTGCATCCCAAAACGCACACAGCAGGTTAGTTGCTGCCTTTTATTGAATCTTTTGAATTTTCACCTTAACCAAAAGCACTCACAATTTGACTAATAACTTTTTTGGGATTTTCTAAAAATAAATTAAAACAAAAAACTTAATTACAGTGCCGAAAAAGCATCGACAGCGATTGACAGAGGAAAAGAAAAGCAGCTTTGAGGCGAATCCTTTGATCCTCGAGCATGCAAATCTGGAATCGGTGCCCGAACATTTGGAGAAACTAATGAAGCAGTATGAGGAAAACCGGAAAATGCCAGCTGCCGAATGGCTTACTTTGCTGATTTACTTGCTGGCCTTGGAGTGCGGATTTGTGGAGGAGGAGATTTATGCCCAGAAACGACACCTCTTGCAACCCGTGCCATCTTTTAGCAGTTTCCATGCCTTGAATGTGCGACTCCTAAGCGAGCAGCCAGCCAAATATGAAGTGTTATTTAATGACACCGCTTATTCCATGCGATTGCGAACCCTACTGGACAAACATGCTCCGGGGGAGACTTCTCTGGTGGCTGCCCTTCAAACACGACTAATGGCCATCACTCTGGGGGATCAGCTAATGGTCACCTTGTCGCCAGTGCCACCTTCCAAGCAACCGGGCTATAGCATCAGCCTTTCAATCGGTCGCTATGTCCTGAGTATTCAGGCGAAGAACAAACCCGTTTACCATCGCTTTCGAAAACTTAATGAACTCTCCTTTGAACTCAAACAGAATGTTTTCCAGCCCATGCGATCGCAGCAACTCATGCAGATGGAACACAAGCTGCAGCCATCGTTATTGGGTCTGCCGGATGAACTATACCATGAGATCTTTAGACATCTCAACAAAAGCCAACTGAATGTGGTGGCCAAAGTCAATAGGCAGCTAAAGTTTTATAGCAAAGAAGTCGAAAGGAAGAGGCTACAGGGCGGCAGGGGTTAAGGGTCAAGGGTTAAGCCTCAAAAATCGATTTAATTTCCATGAAATTTGTTAGCTCTTTGTTTTGGCTAAATCCTACTAAATGTCGAGTCTCTTTAGAACAATAATAAATTAAAAGTGTCTTTCATTTATGGCGAGTAATAGTTTTGATAATAAATTAGCATGGAATGTAAATAAGATGCTTACGATCTTTAGATAACATTAATTTTGCTTATAAAATAGACATTTTCAAATTATGGTTCATGAAGTTTTGTTCTACAGAAGGAAATCCATATGAATATAGTTTGGGGATTTACCTAAACTGATTTATTTAACTCAAAAAAATCTCCATTTGACAATATTCAGCACAAAAACTTTTTATTTATGAAATGTACATAACTTTTAATATATCTGGTTATAATAAATTATCTTATAATGATAATTGGAACTGTTCGTTTTTTACTTGGTGCTTAGAATGGGTTTTAAGTTGAAAAGGTAAACTAGCAACAAGCAATATTTCAAAATATTATATATAATATATAAATTGAAAACATAATTTTAAAAAGGTTTTTAGTTAAGTTTACTACTTCACTATTTGGGAGTTCCCTTATGTTGTTTTTAGTTTGTCACAAAATATTTATCTTATTTCAATACAAAACTTTTGCTTGCAAATTTATGATTTCTGATTTTCTTTTTATACTACGCATTCCGCATATTTAATGGGCTGCAGTGGCATCTAGGATAATTGTGGCACCACCGACTCCATCGGCTGAATCCTGCAACTCCTATGATATTTTTGAGCCGCCAGCCACGCCTCTGGATTCCATTAGCATTAAAAGCAGTGCCAGCAGTTACTTCTATGATCGTGATAATACAGGTGAGTCCTTGTGACCATTTACCCCCCTAATGCCCCCTTTTCGACGAAAAGAGGGGTACACGCCCCTAAACGAGTCGGCCCTCAACCACAGAAGTGCAGAATGCGAAACAAGCGGCTCCAGCAGCCAAAAACACGCGCCGAGATTGTCGCATCCACACAATCCCCATTGCGCCCTCCCAAAAAAACCCAAACCCAAACCAGAACCCAGTCCCCAATTCCTCACCTCGTCGGCTCCGAATCTCCAACATCCCAACGTCCCGGTGCCCACTTCGATTTTTTATGCGCACGCAAAATCAACAAAACCAACGCGAGCAAAACGGCACCCTGATAACCCCTATATATGCCACATCTTCATACACTGGGAGAAAACCATAAATAATTACACATAAAACATATAAATACATGCCAGTAGGAGGTGAGAATCATTTCACCAGCATCATTTCGTCATTTCACCCCCTAAAAGCTTATTTAGACCTACAATTTTAGGTAATTATTGAATTAGTTATAGGGACTCATTACAAAACAAATGAATAAACTACATTTTCCAACATAATCCTTGAACTAAAGGTTTTGTCTAACCCTATCGTTTATTTTAATTTTAAGCCACATATAGTTTTTCAAGTTTAAAACCATTTTTTTTTCATATTAACAATGTTAAATTAATGTTTTTGTGACTAGGATAGGGATCGAACTCACAATAATAAATTACCTCACAAAAAAAAAAAGTTTGGGAAATAGTTTTTACGCTATATATTTTAATATAATTCAAAAAATTATAAACGATGTATTACATTTAACATTTCTTAAATTCAGAACCTATTTAAAATTAAGTTTAAAGGGTGTCACTATAAAATTAATTAGAGTTAAATATTTTCTCGCGGTGCATACCCCTACGCCTCCTCGCCTTTTTGGTTTTCCTGGCGGATGGCATCCACAATTTGGTTTTTCTCCCTCAACTGCGGGATGCTTGCTGCTCGGTGCTGGGCTCCTATTTCGTGTTTATATTACGATATCGACTTTCTCGAGCCGAGCCTTATCACTAAAAATAAAATAAAATGAATACAGGCTTGGAGGAGAGATTTCCTCCCTTGAAAACCTTATGTTTTCGGGTTCCCATGGGTCCTGTCGAAATTATCTGGCTACAACTTTATCAAAATAACGAAAAACAGTGACAAATGCATAAATAAATTATGGCAAAAGCAAACAAAGCAAAACATATTCCGTTGGGCTGGCGCTCTCGCATTTATTTTTAAATTCGAGTCGTGTCTCCTGAAAAGCTCCTGAAAAATGAGAGGAGCTTTCTTTCGAGCTGCTCTTGAAGAGCGGTTCTGCATTTCCCAGGAGCAGCTGTTTTCCCCAGACTCGCCACCCCTTTTCTAGCCGCCCACAATCTGGCCGAATGGTTGGGTGAATGAACCCACAAATGTGGTCCACAGTGGCTTAAAATTTTCCTAAAAAACATATATACTAAGATAGATTTGGTATTTTTAATTGGGTATTTTAAAACAATCAAAACTTCGGTATTATCGATAATTTTTGGTAAAACGGTTAACTAGTAATTTTTGTAATATAAAGGCATTGATATTGGTCATTTGAAAGCTGATTGCACTACCATTTGAATCATTGTGATGATTAAATTTCTTTAAAAGGCCGGTTGTGTCCGGATTTTTTATAAGCGTTCTCTCCCTGCAATAAAGTTTCAATTGCATTTCATAATTGGTTGGCAATGTGTTGTATTGCTTGATTTGCTACTTATCTTATCGCGAATAAAACAGTTTCAATTTCTAGAACATATTACGAGTGACCTGGCTTTGTATTTCATGGGGGTGGTCATTTCTTAACAATGAGTCAATTAAAGAAATTTTACTTTTTTTATATTATTAGTTATAATCTGTTTATCTTCATAGCTATACAAAAATTTCAAATGTATATCGATTGTTTTTTTATTGGAAGTCCCACAAATATACTATTCAGTATGAAGTACTAGTACTAGGACAACAAGAAAACATTGTCAAATTTGAAATGTTAATTACAAATAGATCTTAGGGTATATTGTTGTGGATTATTGTTTACTAGTTTTAGTATTAATATTTTTAAGTTTTCAACCTTGATCTTAGCTGATGTACTTACGACTTTGGTCACACTGTGCGCTCATCTGGGATGCTAAACTGTGCCAAACTTTTCATTCTGCTTCTCGTTTTAGTGGCTGTTGTTGCTTATCCTTTTCTCCTACTCTTTCTCCTCTCTTGTGGGTGGGCTAGAAACGGTAAACAGCAAAGAGGAATCAAAAGAGTTGACAAAACAAACGGTGCTCCTCTTTCTCCCTTTCTCCTGTTTGCTTTCTCTTTTGTGATGCAAGCGAAAGCAAAGACCAATTTTCTAATATGTCCTTCTCTCTTTTACTCTCACCTGCATTGAGAAAAATGTTTGTATTAGCTAGCGTCTAAACTTTAAATTTAAATCGTTTTCAAAATATTTAAATTTATTGAAATTGTTGATGTCAAATTTGAGTAAAATTTTATCATTAAAATTTTTGAACGACATATTTCTCGAATATATATTACTTTGACTAAAATTAAATCTGAAACATAAAAAAAATATTAATAAAAAGAAATATTAGCAGGCAAGCATACTTTTTCAACTTTAAAAGGTTTATTTTGATTCCATAAAAGAATACCTTGAAATAAAATAAATAAATGAATCTATTTGAAAAAGCTAAAAAATACGCAATAGGAGATAATTTCCGATTTTAGAATGTAAAATATGTTTTAATGTTTGTCCTTTTATAATTAAAGTGCTCAAAAGAGTAAAATTAAAGCTTGGTATGAGTGTTTTTTTAGATAGACCCATTTGTTTGTTATCTGAGCTTTTTTCGGCACTCGCAGAATCCAGAATTTCTCTGCAACTTTCTCTCGTTTTTGGTGAACGCTCTCGGCCGATTGCGCTTTTGTCCTGTCGCTTCTTGGACGACCGCTTTTCCAGCTTTTCCGCAGGATAACAAAGCTCGGCGCAATCAGTCGTCGTACTTTGCCCAGCGCCTCTGGTCGGAAAAGCGGAAAAGCGGGACTTTTCACCCGGGAGAGAGTGTCGCGAGTCCTCGCTCTCGCCCAGATACCGTTAGAACCCGAGAACCTGTTCGAACTAGGTCCTTTTTTGGAGTGACATACATATGCATCGCGAATACGCGTCCTCCGCGACCGCGTGTGCCCTGTGTTTTTATAAATATAAATAAATAATTCCTGGCTGGTCCAGAATTTAATGCCCAAACAACACAGCTGTTTTTTGGAAAGCAGCGCTGGAGATTTTAATAAAAAATTTCAAGTGGGTTTAAGGAGCTGCCAAGCGACCTTGACGTCGCAGTCATTGGTCTAGTTAGCGATTGTATTATCTTTGACATACACAAACCAATGTGAAATCAGCTGGCTTGTTTTTAATACATTTCAAGTGGTTATATTACCAATGAAAAACAGCTGTAACTTTTTGAAAAAAATTTCAAATGGATTAACAAGCCCATTCCAAAAATAATTTATAAAAAAAATGAGGAAAAAGAAATAGTTTTACTTTGACATCGACTGTTATTTTTCAACATTAATGTTATCAGACTTGATTAATTTTTGAAAGTACAATACTTTCTTGAACACAAAAAAAATGTGTATTTTTTTTTACATTTTCCCCTTATCATAATAAAATTTGAAACAAAATTCACTATGCTAAGCTTCTCAGAAACTTTCCTAAATTATTAGAATACAAGTTGAAGTAGAAGAAAAAATCTGTGCTTCTTTTTAATGTTGACTTGGATTGCAGATATCTTTTAGTAAAAATCTTTTCTATCTATCTCTTTTAAAACTGGAATATTAAAGCAAGTTTTTAGAGTTTTTATCTTGACGCGCTAGACTATTAACTCTTAATAAAATAATAACAAACAATTTCAAACAGTCAAATAAACAGCGACCTAATCGCGATGGTCTAGTTTAAATTTGTACTATCATAAACTAAAGAAAATCAGCCTCAAGCTGGATTACAGCAGCGATAGCAACGGACCCTGGGAGAAGCAGAACCCAAATCCGCCGAACCCTCATCCGGAAAAGGACAGCAATGGCAGGACCAATGAGCAACTGCAGCACGATCTGTTGCAGCAGTTGCAGCAGCAATTTCAGATGGCAGCGGTGCAGCAGCAACAGCAGCAGCAGCGACAGTTGCTGCAGCACCAGCACTCGCATCCGCCTTTTCAGACCCCGCAGCAGCAGCAACATCAGCCCGCACAGCAGCAGCAGCAGCAGCAGCAGCAGCAGCAACATCAGAGTGCACAGCTGCAACATCAGTCGCTGCAACATCAGCAGCAACACTTGCACCATTCGCACCACCCACCTCTGCAACACCACCTATCGCTAGGTGGCTATCAGCAGTTGCAATTGCAGATGCAGTCGAATCGGAATCAGTATTCCACGCCGCAACATCACTATCGAAATGCAACAGCAACAGCTGCAACATCTGCAAATACAAATGCAAATGCGGCCACCATAAGACGTCGCACCTTGAGTCATGTTTCGCGATCTTACTCCCTTGGAACATCTGCTGCAGCAGCAGCAGTAACTGCAGCTGCAACTGCGGCAGCAACTGCAACAGCCACACCAGCAACATCATCGGCTAGCAGCAATAATCAACTGAGCATCCACAAAACTGGCATTATGGTCGCCGCTTCTCGTTGTCGCAGTCCCATTATGTTGTGCCACAGCCACAGCGACGGCGAGTTTCCACTGTACAGAGGTGAGTGGCTAAGGAAAACCCTTCTGAATTTTATCCGAAAACACAGCTCTTTTTGAAATAAACTCTTCTTCGGTTAAAAAAAAAAACCGGATCATCTTTTTACAATCCCTGTGTCAAGACTCCAAAAATGCTGAATGCATTGGTATATTATTTGTATGCCAATCATTTGACTGAATTTGAAGGATTTATATGCCACTTTTCTTGGCATAACCACAAACTTGGAAAATAAATGTAAAAAACGTCATTACTTTTCACATGAATTTTTCTATTTTTAGATTTGGATACATTTCTCCAGAAATGTTTCAACAAATGAATAACAAGGGTGCTTAAATATTCTGTTTTTTTAAGAGTCTGCTCAAATACTTTAGGTGAATTTTAAATGTCTGGCTTGTTTTATTACACCAGCAAATTGCTCTCTATAGTTTTCAGTAACGAGTTTCCACCGTAAAAGAGTGAGTCCCCAGGTGGACTGGCGGACATTTTGATAGCTTAATTAGCCCCTGTCATTGTGTGTCATTCGCATGTGCAGAGTGCAACAGTTGACGGCATCAGCAGATGAAAATGAGATGAAAATGGGCTGGATGTGTGGGGAAATTGATGGGCGGTCTCACGGAAATTGCGGTGTGCTTGGGTATTTTCCGGGGATTGTGCTATTGTCCTGTAATGCTAACAGGTCGATTGTTGTGTGCGGTCCTTTCGGGCTGCACCGCCTTTTGATTGATTACTTTGCAATGATTTATTAATTGGCCTACATTTATGCGGGCTCCCTTTTATGTTCGCAATTAACTTTTTAATTAAATATTGTTGCAATCTCATCTTTTATGTCTATTTTTATGAAATTATCATCTTTAAATGAACGAAAAGAAAGAAATACAATTGCTTGTTTGTGTGAGTTTTTTGGTTTTTTATTTAAATAGGGACTAATAAAACTGATGGAAAAAAGGAATAGTTATATTAAATATCCGACTATTGAATTGAAATTTAATTTATAACTTAAAATAAATATTAAAACATTAAATTAATGTTCAAATATAGATTTAAAATTGATTTAAGTATTCCATAATATCAACTTTATAAATTATGAAAAACATATACTGGTTTATATACTGTCATTTACCTTTCATAAGCATTATAAGTAATTCAAATAAAAGCTCAATTATTAGCGTTTTATGCTGCACATTTTTATTCCACGTAAATTACTCAATTACTTTTTAATCATAATTCGATATAAATGGCCATCATTTCCTAATCCGCACAACCTTAACAAGCTCTGCAAAATATCGCACTTAATTTTCGTATTTATGACGCCAATTTGCTATAACGAGTGAGTTTCATTAAAATTGCACAGAATTTCGCGGAA
The DNA here is from genome assembly GCF_025200985.1 of Drosophila gunungcola. NCBI lineage: Eukaryota > Metazoa > Arthropoda > Insecta > Diptera > Drosophilidae > Drosophila > Drosophila gunungcola. The sequence goes on along the minus strand of NW_026453180.1, from coordinate 4,215,519 downwards.
AAGTTGACTTTCTGCGCAGTAATCAATGTCCTTTTCTCTGCTCTTTATCCTCCCCCTTTTTGCATGCAATTTTCCTGGTAATTATTATACGTTTTCTTCGCCTTTTCCCTTACTTTTTATTTGCACTCTTGTTCTGCTTGTCTTCTGGTGCGAGACTTAATTAAATTACGACACTTCGCCAGAGCCGTTTTTACGGGCTTTTCCTGACTGAAGTTCAAAGCGCAGAATGTGTCGCACATCTTGCCAAGGATTTCCTCCTGCCCTCTCCTTCTATTCTTTTCACTCTCTCTTTCCCCCACGCACACACACTGTGTGTGTCGACTGGTCTAATATGCTTTAAATGATGGAATCGATTTGGAAACATTTGATGAGCTTGTCTCAACGGCGACAGCTGCGAAATCTTTCTCATCTGAGTCTGCACAGAAAAAAATATTAAAAATTTGAAATGTATTCCCTTAGCATATATAAAAATTTAAATATTTTTGGAGATAGTATGAGAGAGAATATATTAATCTGAGATCCTGCACAAAAAAATATACACATGAACAAATTAGAGTAAGCCATCCTTTTATTAAGAAAATTTGTACATTTTTTGGATTTAAAAAAAAAGTGTTGGGTAAATTTTATTTTGAGTAGCGGATTAGAAAAAGACATCAACTTAAAAAGTATATCTTGTAACAACACAGTGTAATCATCGATAAAAAAAACTTGCAAACTAATTTGCATTAAAAAAAAAAATTTTGCAAATAGTCGTTAAAAATTTGACTTAGGAAAAAGAATTATAGAATTAAAAAAATAAGTAAAACTATTACAATAAGAGATCAAATCCATGCAAAACAAAAATCGAACATTATATTTTGTAAATCCCAATGAGGTACTTTTTGTTCAGTGTAAAAATATTGTGGGTGTTCGTACGAAATGAAATTAGCAGACTGATGCTGAGATGGGATGGAGGGGGCCAGACAAACATTTCTTTGTCGTAAAATGCTGTGCGAAATGTTTCCCCAAAAAAGCTTTTTTTTTCAAAAATTCTCAAGTGGAAACCTGATGTAGCTCACACATACAATTTATGAGTTTCATTAATATCTTTGACATGTTTTATTTTCGAATTTACTTGATTGTTTAAAAAGTTATTGATTTGAAATTTATTGGGGGCTGGATTTTTCGGTGATTTAGCAGCTGGAACGATTGGTTGGTTAACTATTCAGGCGGCATTTTTGTTTGGAATTTAGCAAGCATAAATTTCTTTGGGCACGATATATGGGTAAGGAATTTTATTTGGCATTTTAAAATCAATTATTCATTTACTTTTTCATACTTTTAATACAAAAGTATTGACTTTTAAATACGAAACTCATCGAACTAAGAAAAATAAAGTTGTTTATGTATACATACATATTCGTTGATAAAATGGATATATCTCTGCATTTAACAGAAATTTATTCACAAAACTATTTTTATCATCTGTAATCCGCTTTTTCTCCTTTATAGTTTTTATTTTTTCCTCCGAACTTTCTGGTTGAGTAAATATTGACAAATATTGATAATATTTCATTACCATTCTCTGTAGTTATTTCTTGTTCTCTTTTTCACTTTTCTCCCTTTATCCCTGTCAACAATTTTTGCAGTTTTGCGTTGCCCTTTTCAATTTTTTTTTGCTGTCAATATGGCGCCGTTTATGACAAACTGTTCGATGATGGCGGCGACAGCTTCCTCCGCTTTAATCACACCAACATAGGAACCCTCTCTCCTTTAGTATGTGTGAATTCAGGCACTGAAAAAAAAAATATTAATTTTTTATATAATGCTGTTGGCTTGTATCCAAATTAACAACTCTATATTAATAAGATTTAAATATATTGTTACATTCTTAAAAGACAATAAAAAAAATACAACAAAGTTGAAAATTGTGTTTATTAAAACAGTTTTGTATAAATTTCTGTTGTAATACATTTTGTAATATATAAAAATTTTAAATTTAAGAAACTTTTGGTTCATGATTGTAAGGGACACCAATTTCTCCTCAGTGTTTCTCATGGTGGAAACTTAATGACTCCGTGGCGTGTCTTTAGTGCTCGAGTTAATGTTTCGCGTATTGATTTCGCTCCCTTTCGCCTGCAACCTCAACACTCGCTCCCCTTTCTCCGCCAAATGCTTCTTGGCATTTCTCCCACCGATAAATGGGGCCGGGGGTTGGGGCGCTAAGAAGGGGGCGTGGCTGGGGGACAGCATCCGCAGCAAGTTGGCCAAGTAATTAAGGTTCTTGTAGCGTTTGCTGCCTCAATGGCTCCCCAAAGTTACGTGCATGAAATCTAAATTTAATTTGCAACTTGTGCCAAAAACGAGAGCGAAAAGAAAAATTAAATGAAACATTTCGCTGCTGCATGGGCTTTGCTTCTAGGCCTTTTGACGTCATTAGCTATATATTATAGTGTGGAAATAAATAACAAAATAGATAAAAAGATTGATAGTTAGGGGAAATTAGGATAATTAATGGGTAGAGAGCTGTACAAATTAATGGTGGATAAAAACCATTCAATATCATGGTCTTTATTTTAATAATGATTAATAAAGTTGTTAAATAACATTATTTGTGAAGGTCTACCAATTAACTATTCAATATTTAAAAAATAGGTAAGGGTAATCCATTTTTAGCAAGATCATTTTTAAGCAAAACTGTTACAATTAATATCATAGAAAATTAATATCATAGAAAGATCTAATTTTAAATAAAAACAAATGAGTAATTTAGTTGTGTAAAAGTAAATAAAATAAGTTTTCAATTTTCATCATCAAACTTTTTTAATATCACGGTTTGTCGTTTTTTTAATATATGGAAAACGAAAAGCCATTTTTGGCAATACGATGACAAACCAATTGAATGACCAACTTTACAAACTCAATAAAAGTTACCGAAATCAAATTCCGTGCAATCATATAACATTTAACTTCCTCACAAACTGTGTTATGTACATTTACAAATGGAGTTTAAATTTGCCCCCCATTTAATTTCACTTACAGAAATCCTCGCAAAATCAATTTCGCCGCCAAACTTTTCCTCTCAAAAATTGAGTTGCAATTGTTCCCTGTTTGTGCCGGGTTTTTTGTTAGTTTTTTTTTTTTTTTTTTGGCTTCTAGGCCAAGAAACAACTCAATTTGAGTTTGAATGCGGCTGCTTTACACTTGGCACTTGCTCGAACAATTCGGCATTGAATTAAGGTTTCTTCCCCCCTGACTATTTTCTTTTTATATTTTTTTGGTTTCACTTTTTGGCAAAAAACGAAGCCCATGAAAATTACCATAAAAATGCGCAGCTCTGGGAAAGATTATCTTTATTTGCAGAACGAGATGCAGACATACAAATCAAATGTGAGTCCTTGAACCTTTCCGTCCACCTCCCCCTCCCCCTCCCCCTCCCCCTCCCCCATAAAAAGCACTTGAGTTTTCCCAACAGTCACATCAGACTAAACAAAAGGCCGGGGGAAAACCTAAAAGAAAACACACACACACACAAAAAAAGAAAACAAGTCAAAAGGTAGCTAAAACAGCAACGACGGAGACAACGCCAACCGCAAATGACCAACTTAAGCCTCAATTTGGGTCTGGTCAAAAAGAAAATCTTGGAAAAGCTGGAAAAATCGGGGGAGGTGTGCTGGTTGGTGGGAAAAACTGTGACCACCTTCCTGGCGAATTGCCTGGCTTAAAAATTTAATCCTCCTCGCTTATTTGAAAACAATCAAAGTTCCAATTTCGTTGTTGATTTTTTGACTGCACAGGAAATAAGTTTTCATATGTTTTTACTTTACAAAAATAAGTTTAAATTTGGAAAACTATGATATTCAACAATGCACATTATGAAAATGATCTTTTAAGTTATCTTTTTCCCCTTTTATTAAAATTTTGCTTTGGAAGATCTGGTATTTTAAATATTTCAAAATGCACAAATGAATTTCAATTTATTAAAATTGGCTTTTCAATGATAAGGTATACATTATAAAAAGTATGCTAATATAATAATATTCAATGATTAAGTTAGGGTATAATTATTTATTAAGATGCTTGTTGTTCATATAACATTTTATAAAAGGTATGAATTTGTACTTTTACTTATATTTTTCAGTGTCGCTGTTTACTTTTTTCTTGTTTGACTCGCTCGCTGTTATTTATTTATGTTTTATTTGCTTGCCCCACTTACCAGACATCAACCCCTGTCCGCCGCATCCTTCCGACTTCCTTCCTGCGTCCTTCCGGTGGTTGTCCACCTACATTTTCCACCTATATTTTCCCTATGTTTGCCCATATTCCCCCTGTTTCCTTGTCATCTCTCCAGTGACAGAATTCTGGTCATGTGCTGCACATAATTGCATTCAAAGCTCTGCAAAACCAACCACGGCCCCGCCCTCACTTTCCACGCCCCTTTATTGAGTAGCGCGGCAAATGACAATAAAAGCGGTTACTTATACGCCATGTTGTCCCGGTTACTTATACGCCCTGTTGTCCATGCGGCAAGTTGCTCATGTAATTACAGCCCAGTTTGTTGTTGCGGGTGGTCAGTTTCACAGGCAAAAAGGGAATTCTTTATGCAAACTTTCAGGTCATGCCGTTCGGACATGGATCTGGCCAAATGACAACTTGAACATGGCAAAGTTTTGCGCAAATTTAAAGTTCTGCCAACAGAAGAAAAAGGTTTTTTAACTTTGTGATGTAGGTTGTTTGTGCTGTCTCGAAATGTTGAATTTGATTAACTTGGTAAAAATGTATTATTAATTTTTGATTTCTTTGGGAAACATAATATGAACAGAAATTTTAAAATTCATAAAACTTACTTATAACTAAATTTTAAATAAATCATATAATTAAAAGCTTACTTGTTTTTCTTTCAAAATTAGCCACTGTCTTCAATTTTTTTTGTACTCGTAACCATTTCTAAATTGTACTCATCTCATTCCATTTTTTTTCTTGCCTTTTCCACTATTGATTCATGTGGGTTTTATGTTTTGGTGTTCCATTCTTTTTAACGACCTTTTTAAGCTTCGTCCCACGTTGACTGAATGGCTGACCAAATCACTTGGAGAAAATTCTGGGTCTTATGTTTTGTTTACTCGCTAAAAAAAAGCTACAATTTGCTAGGGAAGTTAACCTGGAAAATAAAAGATAAATGGTTTGTTCAGAATAATTAAAAGATTTGTTAATTTACCTTAAAAGCCAAAAATAAATATAAAAGCCATTTTTTTTATAAATAATCTTAATTTTCTTTTCAAAATAATTAAGAATCGGCTAAACAATCAACAAAATCATTAAAAAAATTACTTATTATTAAACTCATGTGTTTTACATACCAAACACCTTTATTTTTATTTTTCTCCGTGTACTATTCAACTAGCAATAGTCATTGTGACAGTTTTGTTTTATTTTGACCGCGTTTGCGATTGATTTTAGTTTTAGTTGAACGCGAACCTTAACCAACGACAGCTGAGAAAATTTTCAAGTCTGAAAAAATAATAAAAAATTATATACATATGTGTGCGGAGATAAACCGAATAAAAATCGATTATACGCCACGTTGAACGCGGTGAAAAGTTCAGAAAAAATTGTGCCGCGGATTCAATTTAACGCCAGACTAGACTTTATCTTGCGTTTGTGTGTAATCAGAGAAAACGGCGAGATATAGGGGAAAAAAGGATATATCGAGAGTGGGAGGTATTCAAAGGGAAGGAGATATATATATATAGACAGCGAAACAGAAACGAAGTGCCAATTGAGATGTTCTGTCAGCGCCAAACGATTTCCAGCTCATCAGGACTTTGATTTGGGCCTTTATTTTCTGCATTTTTTTTTTTGGGCTATACTACATTTTTGGGCCAGGATGTTCCGCAAGAGAAAGCAACAGCAGTTGAGATTGAAACATCGTCCCGGCGACAGGAAACGGAAATTGTTGTCCTGCATTTTTAACAGAGGTTGGCTGGCAAAACTCTCCTTCATTTCCACACTCACACACTTAAGCCATGAATTTTTAATATCTCCGGGAAAAAAGAACAAAAGAAAAGACCTTATCCGTTGAGGGGTTAAATATGTTTCCCAGAAAAACAAAAATGGGCAAAAAGGACCTCGAAGAAAGGATAGCGTGGTGTAATCACTTGTTGAGTGCTTTGTTGTATCCTTTTGTTCGTCCTGCTAATAGTCCGGCAATTAATTGCGTGTCTGTCTTGAGTCCTCGCTCCTGGCCATCATTAATCAGGGGCGAAAATGGATAAGCGCAATGATTTAACAATAAATTATAACCAGGGAAACGTTTTACTTGAAATTTAGTATGCCTAATGGTGGCAACAATTTTCTTGAAACCTTTGAAAAATTTCGATTTTTAGTTGATTATGGTTATATCTAAAGGGTGCAAATTACTTTCCTTTTTGCAATGATTTAATAATAATATGTAACCAAGGAAACGTTTTACTTGAAATTTTATAAGTCTAACAGTGGGACCATTTCTTGAATACTGTGAAAAATAATATTTTATTGTTGATTTTATGGTTATAAGTTTAATTTTTTAATTTAAATTAATTATTTATAAAGAATGCAAATTAATTTCTTATATGCAATGGCTTATTAATTATTGTTAAGCAATACTAATTTTCAGTTTATTTTATAATAATAAATAGCGAATATCTTAATCTATAAAATCTATTTCTTTAATGGTTAATTTACTAAAAATATACATTTGTATTTCTTAAGTATGCAAATACCTTTTTAAATAATGTTTGTAAAAGTCACTTGAACACAGTTAACTTTGACTAAAACTACTTTCTGTATAGGTATAATTAAATATGTTTCTTTGTCTCCTCTGGAAAATGTAATCAACTACATTTCTCCAGACAAACGCTGACATTAATTTTAATTTAATTTGACGTGCCACTCACTTAGTAAGATGGCTCAAAACAAAACATTTCAAGAACAAACATTGCGTGGGCAGCTTAAAAGGCCAATGACGTGACAATGTCGCATACTCTTGAATTTTGGGAAAATCACGGGAAAGTTAATATATTTAATATATTTTTTTTTGGAATAAAACAAGTACCAAACAGCTGGATGAATTTAAAATTATTATACCTTTTACTTTATTAATGCAAATGTAAAAAATATTATACATATCATTTATTTGGAATTCATTGTGAGAATGTAATAAGAGTGAACAGAAACCCAATTCCCAGAACACACATTTTTTATATGAAACAGCGTGATAAAGTAAACTTTAATTAAATTTAAGTTTATCTTTGGTTTCCTTATAAGTGTACCTGCAAGGCGTATTTCCTCCGAGTTTCCCATGTTTCTGATGGCTCATTTGATATTGCTATTTACCTGAGGGGCCCATACAAACACTTAACTTTATTTAACCTGAATTATTCCTGCCATTCCTCAGACCACGAATTCTCTTTTATCTCATCCCATTTTTTTGCTCTTCTCTTTTCTTGCAGGTAAGTTTGACATTGATGGACTACACAACCAGGAAAATCGCAGGATTTGTGTGGGAGGATGAGAAAAAGAAGGAGCTCGAAGGAAATGCTCCCGAAAAATTTGCAATGACTTCTGACATTCCCTTGCGTGTGCGTATGTGAAAAAAATATGGTGGGGTGGGGTGGAAAATTCGGAAAATCGTGGCGCGTGGGCTGTTTCTTTCCAAATCAGCGCCTCCTGTGGCTTACCATTATCCACCCCACGATGCAAATTAGATTTAGATTTTGCCAAATTTCCCTCCATCTATTTTTGTTTTTGTTTTTTCATAAGCACATACACATCTTAAAGTTTGCTCTAAGCTCAAAGAGAAAATAAAAAGAAAACAACAGTTTTGAGGTGGGCTCCCTGCTGATGACAGATTTTTCCCGCCGGTTTTCCCTCCCCTTCTTCCCTCTGCAAATACAGTGGTGTGTCGGCCTGGAAAAACAGTTTCTGTTTGTTCTTTGGGGCGGCAAAGTCCTAAGAAAACAATCGAAAATTAATGGCAAGTTAAGTGGAAAGTTGATTGCCATTTTTATTTCTACCTTGTGGACATTAAAGGTGGCAAATTAAGGCCTTAACAGCAGGGGTAAAAGGCCAGTGTTGATATTTTAATATTTGACAATGGTCTGTCAATTATACAAGATTGTGCAACTTAACTAATCATTAAACATTATTTTCATGATTTTAGAAAGACATTTCACAACAATTTAATAAAGCATGAATTTATTTTTTTTAACAATTCTTACCAAGGTTAAGGTTATTGATACATTTAGCACAAGCATATTAATTTAAATAGGCATTTACGTTTGTAAAACGTAAATTGGTTTTTCTTAGCTCTTTTTGGTTTTAAATTTTTATTCTTCAAGTACAAAGCTTAAATTTCATGTTTATTTTTCATGTGTCTCCTTAAAAAAAACCGATTGAATCAATTACAGTTTTAGGTATATTAAAAAACTATTAGACTTTTAAACATTTACATATTTTTTTAAATAAAAGTCCTTAAGCGTTAATAAAATTATTTTTTCAACAATTTTGTGGTATATTGTATTTGTTCAACCATTTTCAATAAACTTCCTCGATTTTATTTAGTATTGAACTTTATTTGCTTCGACTTTTAATGAATAGAAACAAATGCCTTTTCTTTTGGTTCCTTCGTTCCTTCATATTCGACTCTAAAATGCCTTTGCCTTGGGCCAATCAACTAGAGAACAGCATTTGCATAAACATTATTCAACATTTAACCACATTTGCCCTATCTAAATGCATTTATTCAGGATGTTGGACATATTTTTCATTTCGGGCCAATTTCCATATGCATTTTGATGCTCTTTTTTTCGCAGGACCACGGTGCACAATTGCGCCTGAAAGGATGCTGCAAACACTGCAAACACACTATATTATAGCACACATGCATTATGCAAATGGCGACACTGAAGCTGACGTCTGAAAGTGAGAAATAGGAATAAAAGGGAGAAAGGGAAAGGAAGGGAAAGTGTGGACAGGAAATGGGGGGGAGTGTGTGTAAGCGCGGCAGCGGGGGAAAGTGAAACAGTATCTTAAAGAAAGTTCTTTGCAATACCTTCACTTGTATGTATTTCCTTATATTTTTATTAAATTATTATTTTTTTTTTCCATTCTATAATATTTTATTAGAATTTATGTTATCTGTTTAATTATAAATATATTATTGACTAGCATTTCTTTAATTGCTATAATGCCAATGATTACAAAAACTAATTTCTATGGAATTTAGCATACAAAATTCAAAAAGCTGTTAAAAAAATGTTTATGATTTCGAACAGAGAAAACAACATAGTATGAACAAATTATGTAGGTTTTCTAAATCTTAAATGTATTCATTATAAAGTTCATTTTCACAGTTCCTTCTCGGTCTTTTATAGCTTTTTTTTGAGTGCATTCCACTTAACCCATTGCGTGTTTGGGACAACATGAAGCAACTTAGTTGCCATAATTTGCACATTTCAGCAGCGATGCAAATGCACGCCGACGCATGCCAGCGACAGTTTCAGCGCCAACCCCCTGCCCCTCCCGGGCCACGCCCCTTTTTACCGCCCCCTTAACCCCTTTGGGCCAAACACCCCTTTAACCCGACATGAAACATGATATACGAGCGAATGCGAATGTTTTTGATAGCTAACGGAAATTGCCAAGCAAAACCAGCAACAACGAAAGCAACAAATTCGTAAATATTTTAAAATACGCCTTTTTCACTCACACAACCACTGTGCATCGCGAGAAAAATTAGCAATTATAATAAATTTTGAAAAAAGAAATATTTAATTTTTTTTTAAGACCTGAATCGATTCATCTAAAAAATATTAAAGAATATTTAGTTGCTTTGTTTTATAAGCCAATTTTCGGTGAACTTATAAAAATGTACCATATTGAAATCTTTCAGAAATTTTTAAAATAATGTAAAATGTCTAAAATTAAAAAGATAGGTGTATTTGTATTCAATATTTCAACAATTTTATTAACATAAAAGGATAGAATAGAACAAAAAAACGTTAAGAGTTGAACAAGCTTAGTTTCAATTTTTCCCTTTTTTTTGTATATATTTTTTTAAGATCTTTCAAAGGTGCCATATTATTAAGTGTATTTTTTTAAGTGTGAGCCCGTGAACCGCCCATTTTGCAGCCCTTTTAAGCTGCAGTTGCTCAAAGCAAATGACAGCAAAAAGCTGGCCTTTGGATTGCGAATCTTTATCTGTTTTATCAGGTTTATTTGTTCATTAGGACGTCGTCATCAGCAATTATCGTTGTACAGTGTTCACTCGTTGCAGGGGATTATTCTAACGTCTCAGGTACAGGGAACTGTAGGGATAAGCTCCGTAGGTGTAGGGCGAGGCATAGACGCCACTGGTGTAGGCTGCACTGTACGGCGAAGCATAGATTCCGCCGGAGTAGGCGTAGGGCGTGGCAGCCACCACAGGCGAGGCCGCACTGTAGGCGGTCAGGAACTGCGGCTTTCCAAAGGCGACGGCCAAAAGAGCGAACACACACAGAGCGAACTATTTGAAAAGTTGGGGGAAAACCAGGATTTGATTAGCCAAGGAAAATAAATAATGTTTTAAGACTTTAAAGATAAAGTGAAAAGTTTGCACAAAGATATTATGATTTTAAGTCGGTTTTTTTTATATTATCTAAACAATTTGTATGGTAATTGCCCTAATTTTTGAGGTTTATCTTTAGAATGAATAGTTATAAATTATGTTTTAAAATAAGAATTTAACAAATCTTGCTACCAGGATTTTTTAGATAAAACCCATTTTACTTTTTCATTGTGAATTTGTTGATTCTTTTGCGTTATCCTTGATATTACAAGCTTGTCCTACTAATTTAATTCGTTTAAAATAATTTTGTTTACTTTTAAAGTTGTTTAGTTAAGATTTTTGTTCTATAACTTGAATATGGTTACTAATTTAGCATAGAATAAATGTAAATTGGTTTTTGCAAAAATATTTAACAGTTTTCTTTTTAAACAACAACCTACATTCTTATTTCGGGCACCTCATTTTGTTTTCGTTACAAAACCGCCTTAAACTCTTTAAGTCAGTAAAAGTTTGAAGTCATTTTCAAAGGATATTTGTAGCAAATTTACTTTACGTGTATAGTTTATCTTGTAAAATCCTTTAAAAACATTTTCTTAGGACACCGGAGATACTCACAAACTTGAACATCTTGGACTGATTGTTGTTTGGTTGTATATCCGCTGATTGAACAGAAACTGATATGATTAAACAAACGCAAATTCCCTGGCTTTTATAGTAAAACTTTAGTTGACTTTTGGCCTTACTAGCGGAGTGGGTGGCCCACGAAAAGGGGAGGACGGTGGGTTAGAGGTCACTTTTGACCGTGGCACGTCTGCTCATTTTCTGTTTTTGTTATTTTTTTTGCTTTCTGTCTCGTTTTAATTTGGCTACTGCTTTTGGCCCAAACGTCTTTGTGGCCGCTTTGCGCTGCGTGCACTGCATTTCTAATAAAGGTTTTGTTTACCTATTTTTGGGGCAGGGGTGTTCGAAGATATACATTAGCAATGGGCCACAAAAAAAACGGAAGCAATCAGAAATTCCCCCAGCAAATGAAATTTGACCTTTGACAATGTTAATTTGTCTTGACCAGATTGTTAACTATCGTTATGACTGCCAGAGATTCCTCGATTCAGAAAGGGCAAGGAAATACCAAGAGTATTCCAAAGAGAAGGCCTTGCAAACGGGTTGTCTTGGATTCCCTTTGTCAGAACCATTCTTCTTACCCCTTTTGCATTCCCATTGTTTAAATGCAACTGATTGAGCACTGCGCGAAATCATTAGTTTTTTGAAAATTACTTATTCGGGATTTAGAAAACATTTTAATCTCTTAACTAGGTAAAACGTCGTAAGGATCGCACCTTCAAGCCTTTGTGACGAAAAATATAAACAGCATTTGACTATATAAATACACTTTTAAAATGTTTCCGTTCAAAAACTTTTCGAAGGTCTCAAACAGGCCCTTAAATTTTCTTAAAACAGACAAACAAAGACTTAAAACTTGTAATTTTAAAATATACCAAAACAAAACATTCCAATAACTCTTGAACAAAGAATAGCATCGTCACTACATGTAAAAAAAATTACCGTCTAATTTTAATGTCTCTACACTAATATTTTCGTTAACAGATAACAGATATTTTGTAAATACACTTTAAATAGATTTAAAGATATCACTAATATCAACTGTATTTTTTTTCAGTTTAAATGGCTCTCCTTTATAGTTACGCTTTTCCCACTCCGCAAACATTCAATTTGTCAAGTTGTAAAATTAAAGCAGCTTTTCAGCTGTGCCCCCGCCCACTTCTCCACATTCGCCCACTTTTCTTTGCTCTCTACTATTGTTGAATGTTGTGCATTTTGCATTTTAAATACAATATAAATTAAGTTGGCAGCTTTTGGCATTGAGAACAGTTTTCGGCAAAGCAGCTGAATGAATGAATGGCAGCCCTTTTATCAAGCTTCTCAAGTTAATTTTGCTGAAGGATAAGAAGGTTGTGTGAAAATGCGGAAGGGCTAAGAAATTGGGGCGAAGAAGTCGGGAAAACTCTGGCATTGAAGACGAATTGTTCGCTCGGATGAAGTGGAATTTTCTGGGGGTGGGGTGGGTAAACTTGCCTTGTCGTTTGAATAAAACGCTGAACTATTTGCTGATTTAATCAGTGTACTACTATTTTGTATTCAAAACACCATTTAATGTCAAACCTGGCTATCTTTTGAGAAGTTTGTTTAACTGTATACTTATAAGTGTTCAGCACAAAAAGACAAAAATAAAAATTTACGTATATTTTATAAATTTTAAATAACAGTCCATCGAGCTATTTAACTAGATGTAAATTCCCTTAAAAATAAATAAAGTTGGTTTTACCTTAAAAATGTAATGTATAAACGTATAAACAGTATTTGTTTTGTTGTATAATATGTCTCGAGCACTTAAATTTCCATTAAATTTAAAATCATTATCTCTTTGAAAATGCTAAATGTCGGTTTTAACGGTTTACCTAAACAATTCTGTTACCGAAAAAAATTAAATTAATGGTCAAATTGTTGTGAAATTATATTTGTTTTTTTTTTATTTAAATACAATTTTTTTTTATTTTTGATAACATCAGCTTTTAATGATTTTATTTTCTCAAAGTTTTGCAGTCCCCAAAAATTGCTCGCATGCTATAAATAATGCACTGCTTGAAACAGTGCTTCGAAAACCTCCTCCAGCTGCTTCCAAACTATTTTTGTTTTGCTCTCTCAATGAAAAAGTATTTCTCTCTGGATTTCCCTCTCTATTTTTAATTTGTGGACCTGCGCTTTTCATTTGCCGGCATTTTTGGTGCAACAAAATTCCTGCGCTGAGTTTTCCTCCTTTTCCCTCCCTTCCCATGACTTTTTCCCTCTTCTCTTTTCCCCCTCGCTATCTCTCATAACAAATATCCAACTAGAGCAAATGATGCTTCCGTTTCCTGTTATATATACTAGGTACATAGTGATTACAATACATAAAGTCTGTATGAAAATATATATTTATTTGTGAGGCTTTGTTGTTCGCTTCAAACTAAATCCAAAATAAATGAGTTCTGTTTAGTGGTTGTTGTTGTCGTTGTCTATAAAAATGACTAGAATAGTTTGATTTATTGGTTGCTTATTAAAAATATAATAAAATATATAAAATAAAATATAATTTTCCAAAAAATTTTATTAATGGTTTTCAAGTTGACATTTAAAACCGTTAGGAAACTAACATAATTTTACACTGAGAAAACAAAGCCTTTCAATTTAGGTGCAAAAATAGGTTGACATTTTTTGAAAAAAAAAATTAAATAAAAATGTAAGTAAAAAAAATATTTGCCAAAAAATATTATAAATAGTTTTAAAAATATTAGCTTTTTTGTAGCAGCCAAAATTTTTTCTTATATACAAATAAAACCGAGTGTTCACTTGTTCGAATGAGCACTGTTTGGTGTTTTTGTAGTGGGCCTAAAAATAGGAGACGCCACCACTCGTGAAAATTCTTGAAGAGCAGTTTGGGAAATTCCTTACCGAAAAGTAATATACGACCAAAAGAAGAGATTTGCCTCGCGCCCATTGTTTATCCACTATTTTTGTTTGTTAGTGTGTGTGCTTGGGAAAACAAGGTGAAATTGCTTTTGAAGTGCGGTTTTTGTTTTTCTTTCGTTCCCCGAAAAGATTTTCATTTGCCGATTGCCTCACTTGAGGGCTTTGAGGGATTTAAATTTGTCAAGAGGGAAATTACCATTTGGATATTTCCGATGTGGAATGCAAATTGATTTTCAATATTTTCCCGACACTTTCCAGGCCCCAATTGCCCGCCCGTTTCTGTTTTCCATTTAAATTGGCAATTATCATTGGGTGCTGGGTTTTATTGCGGGTGTGAATTGCAAATCAATGGGCAAATCTAATTCAATTAAAGTTCTCATAATTAACAGCGAAGTATGTGAGTCCAATCCGGTTAATTTCAGTGTAATTACTTCTTATATGTACATACATACATATATATTTATTAATTAGTAATTTACATGTTGGAAATCTAAGCCAAATAATATTTAAATATTAATTTTCAAAAATTAGTTAAGTCAATCCCATTTGAATTTTGAGCTAAACTTTAGGAAATAAATACAAAATAAAATTCTTTGAGTAAATATTTTGTTGGTTAATAAGAAGTGTGCTTTATCTTTAAAAAAAATCACTTATAAATCAGAAATATCAAGTAGCATTGAATCTAAAATATGTTTGGCGCCAACATAAAATTTAAATTTCCATCCCCAGTAGCTGCACTCTTCCAACCAACGCTTGCTGTTTTTCTCTCTCACGAATATCAAATGAGAGACTGCAAACTCTAAAAATCATTAAAAAACAAGATAAACTAAAAGAGAACAAATGTTAAATAATAATAATAAATTTGGCTCTCTGAGATTGAGAGAACTCAGACGATCTCTCTCTTTCTGTTTGTTCGACGTTTGGCTAACATTTCACTGCAAAACACAAACCCACCACAAGCTAGAGATGGGAAATATCGATAACAACATCGATTTAACCGATGTTTTAAAAACACCGATGGCATCGATGTTTTCGGCAATGTTTGCCCACCTCTAGTGGTTATTTTTTCGACTGGTGAGCATTGCCATAGAGTAATGTTCAATGTTTTGAATTTAGCGCTTACTAGCTGAACTCTTCTTTCGCAATCAGCTCTTACGGCAGTTGCATCCTGTTGCTGGTCGCTCGCACATGTTCGAACAGCTGATATATTCACCACACTGTTCAAACACCGGCGTCACGCCAACGTCGAGAAATTTGCGGGCAGAGCAAATGGTGCGTTTATAGAGTGGTGAGCATTGCGCGCGGACAAATCGCTGGATCCACAAACATTAAAAAATACAAATAACGCCGTGCAAAAACAAAGAAACAACGCGCGAGAGCCATTAAATAAACATAAAACCTGGCTTGTTTTCTGGCAATAATTTTAATTTTCAGCGTCGAGACGAAAACAACGTCTCGGTCCCTCCGCAAAAAGCAAAAACAAAAAAACAGTAAACATAAACAAACACTCGGATCAACAACGATATTAGTTCCAATTTAGCTTAATTTCGCAGTGAAAAGCAAAATATTACAAAACATTGCTTTTGTTTTTCGCCGCTTTTTTTTGTAGTTTTCTGTGGTTTTTGCGGCGCGTCGCTTGACGTTTTATGTGTGTGCGTGCGTGTAAATGTAGGTACGTGCATTTGTGTGCCTGTGAGTTTGATTTAAATGAATTATAAGTTCAACAAGCAAAAGTAAAAGAAAACGCAAGTAAACTGTGAAAAAATAAAATAAATTAAATAATCAACAAGTGTAAGTGTAAATTAAACAAAAAAAATCAAAAAGAAAAGTAAACAAAACGAAAATGCTAGAGAAAGAGCAAATGGAAGAAAATTGTTTTAACATTTAATCATACCAATATCAAAATACAGTTTTAAAATCGAAGATCGAGACAAAGTGCAAAAGGCAACAAAAACTACGAAAGCGCCCAAAAGGAAAATCCGGTTTTACAACTTCTCTCTCCACACACACAATACACATACACACAAACGACCAAATTCTCTCTGAGAAACTTAAACTAAAATTCCATTGCTTATATTAAATGGTTTTTCTATAGGAATTTCACCCATGAATGTTCCCCAGACAAAAAAATAACAAAGAAAAATAAATATTGTGAATGAAAAATCAGCTGCGACAGGTGCTACAAAAAAATTAACACAATAGCCAATGAAAAATATATTTTAATGTGAATTTAATCACAGTGAACTCTCAAATATATAATAAATAATTTAGATATTCGAGTTAAATTTTCAACTATAAAAACTAGATTTTCAAATATGTATATTGTCTATAACTCGAGAAAAACAGATTTGTCTTATCATTCAAACTTAAGATCATAAAAAAAATTGCATACAAAAATGTGATAATACATTTTTAAAGCAACTTGTTCAAGCAAAAGCACACCAAATAAAAAACTATAAAAAATATATATAGATATTTTAAAATAACTGTATACCGTTACATAAATTAAAACCAATTTCAAATGTTCAGATCATTTAAAGTGCTATTTTGTGTATACATATATGGGCTAACCAACCCATAATTTTGTTATTTATCTAGCTTCTTGACTGTATCTCTGCTATTTGAAAAACCATCCAGAAATCTCTCGTAAAAAGTGAAATCAATAACACAAAAGAATGTTAAAACGGCAAAAAGAGGGGCCATAGAAATAGCATAAACAGAAAATAACAATAAACTAGGCAAAAATAAACAGTTAGCTCTCTCACTCTCTCTTTTTTCTTTTCACCATTTGGGTAAACAAAAAGTACTTTACAGTAATTTCAGGCAGCTGTTTTTTGTTTGTATGCAGAAATATGTTAAATATGCATAAATAAATTAATTTCCACCAGCACACGCTTGTTCGCTAAATTGAATTTCCACACAAAAAATGTGAATTAATATATCGCTATCGTGTGTTATCTTATCCGTAAACACGATTTGGATGATGGTGCAATTGAAAAAATAACAGAGAAATGTGCTACAATTGCTTCCTTATCAAAAACAGTATTACCTGCAAGAAAGAGATAGTGATAGAAGTGGAAAAAGAGACGGGTAGAGTGGGTAGGAAATTACATACATATTTCATTATTTCCTTGGGTGACTTTTCCAACCAAATATTTTTATCTACTTACAATGTTGTCTAGACAGATTCCTTTGCTTTTCTTCTTTTTCTCCACCACAAAGATATATACATAACATATAGGAAAAGTCTGGTAGTGGTGTGTATACTGCAGGATTTTCGCACCCTCTCTCCTAGGCATTTTCTTCTTCTGCCTCCCTTACTACTTTTTGTTGTGCTCCAGACTTCAGTTTACTCCACTTTGCGTCCGACTTTCGACCCCCCCACACCCACATAATCCCACCCCCTTTTCGGAAAAGCCCCCTTTACAGCATCCAGCAACCCCCAAAAAAAAACGCATTCTCTTGCTCCCTTTTATTGCCTTTCCTTGTTGAACAGTGGAACTTCATTAATTGAAATTTAATAGGACATATAACTAACGTTTTTGTAAAAGAGATTTATATTTTATAAATTCAATTTTCTTATTAAAAGTAAGGGAAACTAGTTTCTTAAAAATGTGTAGTAAATTATGAAACAATTTTATTTTAGTGAGTTATTTGGAGTTTATTAAATTTTGTAAAAATACCAATTAGGATAG
The DNA here is from genome assembly GCF_025200985.1 of Drosophila gunungcola. Lineage (NCBI taxonomy): Eukaryota > Metazoa > Arthropoda > Insecta > Diptera > Drosophilidae > Drosophila > Drosophila gunungcola. The sequence goes on along the minus strand of NW_026453180.1, from coordinate 4,197,732 downwards.
TTGATTTGAATATACATATACATACATATCTTAAAAATTGAGCTTATTACAGAAAATGGCCATAATGGAATGTTCACTGTTGTTTGTATATTTTTTCTGGGAATTTGTGGGCGCCGTTTGCGCGCAAATTTAAATTTATGCGAACTTTCTGTGGAACGCACTAACTGCCGGCAACTTTGCCTCTACACCCCCCTTTTTACCACCCCATATATACCCATCTCTTTCTCTTCTCCGGGGAGTAGAAGTTTTTACCAAAACAACAAAAACCAATGAGGATGACGACTCTTGGTCCACCGTTTTGTTGTTGTTGTTTTTGTCCCTTGGTTTTTGCTGTCTGCCGCTGTTATGCTTTTGTTGCCATTGTCGTTGCAACGAAAGAAAGAGATGGGGGATGTTGGCTGGAGAGGAAAAAAGAGGGGTGAGAGATAGAGACAGCGAATTCTCAGTGAATTGTGAATTGTGTTCCATTAGCAGCAACCCCGAACACTTGTACTTATGGATTGTACAGCATGGGCACAGTGGGATGGCATATAATATTCAAATGGGCTTATAACTTTACGTTTTTGAAGGAAATACGTAGACTCAATTTTAGAAACAACGCATAAATAGTGATATAAACAAACAAAACCGTTTATCAACAAAAAATTGTAACTTAAGAATAGGTTATTTTCTCTATCAGCTCATTTTAAGGATCATTAGAAAATTTTGATGTTGCATAGTAGGTTCAATATCTGAAAAGCACTACAGAATATGTAAAGTAAAAGAATTTCCCCATCTTGAATTTGAACATAAGTTTCCGTTTACCAGTTTTCCTACAATATAGCCCACAGTGCAGCAGCCCACTGTGCGACAGCTGGTCAAAAGAGTTGATTGTTGTTGGTTTTGCTGCTTTGCTGCTGTTTCGTTTTTCGTTTTTGTTGCCTTTTCTGTTTGTCGCTGCCTCCGTTTTTCCTTCACTTCTGCCTCTGCCCCTCTTATTCCATATATTTCTTATGGAGTTCGGACAATTTGTTGTATAAAACTCGCGTGTGCTGGAAGTTGTTATTTTTTACTCTTGTTATTTTCGTTGCTCCTTTTGCATAAACAATATTTTTTGTTGAAAACCAAAAAATTCTGCTTCCACCGTTTTATCTGTGTTTTTTCTGGATTTTTTTCCTGCTCTTAATTGGATTTGATTGCTTTTGGCTGGCGGCGCCGCCTCTCAAACGAAAAACGAAAAATCCATGAATCTCTTCTTTTTGCTGATGTTGCTGCCGCAAATCGCATTAGTTTTTGTTACTATTTTGTTCCCAACGCTTTCCTTTCTTGTCTCACATATATTTGTATTTTTTTTCTGCAAACCATTGTTTGGTTTTTACAGGCGAAACTCCCCAAATGGAAATTCTCATAGGATGAACTATATTTAGTACTTGAGTTTATTTTCTCAAAATAAACTTCAATTTTTTAAAAACAATAGTATGTTATAATTAAAAAAAAAAATTAACTTATTTGTAATGTAGAAAATTATATATGAAAGTTTGTTTTAGTTGTGTTAATAGAAAATATTGTTGATATTTTGAATTTTTTTTTACAGGGAAATGTAAAAATTAAATGAGTATGACTATTTAAAAATGTACTTTATAGAAGTTGGACTGTTTTTAATTTATGTTTTTGCAAAGCCAGAGTTGCCCCAAAAAATAAAAGTCGGGCCTCCCTCTCAGTCCGTCTTTGTCTCGCGCCCGCCCGCTTTTCCGTCTCTTTCCCATGAGAATAAAATCGCTAAACTACTGAACTGTAAATGAGGTTCAATGAACTTGCCACAAGGCGAGTGCGAAAGGGACGGAAGACTTCGAGCGAGCGAGAGGGGAATAGCCACTCTTTGTTGAAGCTTTTTTTCCTCATATATATATCTATTTCTTTTTAATATGCGCCTGCTGACGTTGCAAGTTGCTCGCGTCGTTCCACATGTGCAATGTGCAATATGCAATATGTTGCACCCTATCCACCACCCCCCCTTCACCCCCTGAAGCCCCCTTTCCCCAACCCCCTGCGCTCAACGCATTTGCTAATTTAATCGCCTCTCTTTCTTTCGGCGCCGTCTCTTTCGCACCGCGTTTCAATGGACGTTCATTAAAACAAATGTTGTCGACTTAAAAAAAAATTTTCGTTTTGTAATTGCAACTGTGACAAAATAAATAGATAGATTTTTATTAATATTTCAAAACATAGTAAATATACTTTGTTACGCCACTAAAGCTGTCATATTAATAATACTGTTTACAAATTAGTTGAATTCCATAAGCATAGATATAACCCTAATTTAATGACATAGCCTTGCTGATTATTAGATTTTATTAGACATATTAAGATATATAAAAGAAAAAAGTAGTAAAAAAATATTTTAAGGGTCCCGATAATACTACAATTTTTTCTGTGTGTACTTTTTGTATTGCCTTTAAGCAACAAATGCTCCACATTTCAAGCTCCTCCCCCGTTTTCCTTCACTTCCTGAGTTCTCTTCAAATTCTCGCCTGGCCGCCTTTTTAATGTGAGTCGCGCGCCAAATCCACAAAACTGGTGAAAAAAAAAAAATAGTTAACTAACAGCCGACTCAAAACAGAATCGAAGCTAACGAGCCAAAAGTCATTGCACTGGAACAACTAAAAGCAAACAACCACAAAACATCGGACAGCAGACCACAAAAGCCTAGTTACAGTTACTCTTAGCCAAGATTTCGCCCAACGCTGTTCTGGTTACCAATTCTTTTTTTTTATTGACTTTGTAGGACAGCAATCCAAGCAAGAAATAAAAAAAATTTATATATATTTATGTTCATATATATATAGACAAACTTTTACTATGGGCGGTCATTAAAAGTAGGCTTATAAGGGCCTTAAGTTAAAGAAATGGTCTTAGAAATTGTTCAGCTACTATCTGTATTTTTTAAATGATCCCCTTTAAAATTTAATTTAATTTTAAAAGTAAGTTTTAGTGATATATTTTTATAATAATAATTTATTTATTTAAGAAGTTTCTTTATCAAATGCAATTATTATAACTAAGGCAATTGTAATATTTAAAATATGTTTAGTTTAATATTTTAATTTAATTAATAATTTGTTACTAATTCGTTTTTAAAGATTTTAAAATTTAATTCAACCATTTCTTAATTTTTATTTCGAACACAAGTTTAACTAATTATATACTCTTCAGTATATGAATTTATTATCAAATGCAACTATTATATTTAAAATATTTATTGCTTAATTGTTTTTGATTTTTAATTTGTAATGAAGAAGAAATTTGCGGACGATATAAAGAACTAATTCGTGCTTTAGGATTTTAAAATTTAATTTAACCATTTCTTAATTTTTCCTTTAATGTTTGAAAGCAAATGTTGACATTCAAAGATCAAGAAAAAGCGAAAACAAGTAAAACCAAAAGCAGAACGAGTCAAGAACGCACGTTGAATTTAAATTGGCCGCAGCTACATATAATCTCCGCTTCTGAGCTGCCTTTTATTTTCGAATTCCTCTGGAATCCCTTTATAACTTTTCTGTTTCAGCTGTCGTGCAAGGTTTATTATTTTTTCTTCGATTTCTCGTCGGTTCCCTTTTTGTGTATCCTGTCATCATCATCATCTTCATCCGTAATTCCGCTTACCTGTGCACTTTGCGTGTCTCCAGTTCTCCTTTTCCCTTTTCTCCCTTTTTCTCTGCCATATCTTTTGTCTGAAGTGAAGTTTTCTACCTGCGTTCCGGTTCCAATATGCATTCTAATAAGATTTTCTCCAACTTGAGCTGCCACAACTGGTTGCCCTTTGACCTTCCCTAGAGTGTTTAAATGGGAAAAAGCAAGGTGGACAGATTTTAAATTCTGTGGGGAAACTTTTTGGCTTTCCATTTTAGTTTGGGTTTCAGTTTGTCTGAGCTGCAAAAAGGATTTGTTTTACCAGCGGGACTTAAATGCATTTTCCCACTTGGTTTTGCGGAGTCGTTTTTGTTCTTTTAAGGATTTATTTTATTTATTTATTTTTCAACTTTTTCACAATGCGTTGAGCCATTTTCTGTGGATAACAATGGTCAACAGTCCAAATTCAATGTGATTATTTTGTTTTTAAGTTAAGTTTTTTGGTTTTCAGCTATTTTCTTTATAAGATAATTTTAAAGTCCATTTATTAAATGCAAATTAAAGTTATCAGTTTTGTTGTTAGTTTCTATGAATTAATTTGTTCTAATTTCATGGAAAATATTTGTTTTTCATAAACATTCTGTATAAAAAGAAAAAACTCCAGGTATAGATAAAAAAAAATAAAAGAATTATTTTAACAAAAGTTTAATATAGGTACAATAAAAAAATAAAATTGTAATATTTTTGTAAGATTTTATCAAAGTTTTACTACAGATCTATAGAAGTTTGTGAACAAATAATTATAATATGTTTTACTTTAAAATCATTTTATATATTTTAAAGATTTTCCTTCAACTTTTGGATAATCGCAACATTAAACCGCTTTGCTTATCTTTAAGAGCTGGAAATTGCCTCGGCAAGTAGCTCCTCTCGTGCGTTTGAGCCCTTTTCCTTAACCCTCTCGGCTTGGTTACACTCGATTTCCCCACGGACACTTCAATTTGGAGAGCTACTCTCCCTTTGGATCCCTTCGTCCTGCGTCCTGCGTCCTTCGTCCTTTTCCATTTCCTTTGTTGCCTTTGGCCGTCCTCCAGAAATCCTTTTCGTTTTGGCTTCCTTTGTCTTTCTGCTCAAGTGGTGCAGCGGTGCAGTGGTGCAGTGGTGCAGTGCACATGATGATGCTCCATTTCCTTGGATGGATTTCCCATCTACTCCATCAGTGTGTGTTTCTCACTCTATTTTCTGCCCCCGTTTTTCCCATCTTTTGTGGATGGAAAAATCTTCACCAGCTGTCGGCTATTGCAGCGTTTTTGATGATGACAACGACAAGTGGTTGGGTTTTGTGTGTTTTTACTGTGGCTTTTGTGGCATTTGTGGAAATAGAAGCTGCATTTTCAGTTAATTTTCTCGAAGGGAAAAACCATGTGGGGAATGTTGTTGTTGATTGTGTTACTGAATAATGGATGGCACGGTGATTCTGAAAATGGACCAGTGAATTTATAAGAAGGATGTAAATATGTTGTATTTTACCTTACAACTTTAAAAAGGGAAAACTTATCTGATATTGTTTTGTTTTTCACAAATTTAGTCAATTTAGAATAAAATGATCTGAACATAATAAGATTCTTACGTCGACTTGGAAAATTAAAAAAATTAAATTACCTTTTAAGGATTTAAATTATAAGTGTTTAAAACATTTAAACTATCAAGAAAGCATAAGTTCTTAACAAACTAGAGTGCTAAATAATTATAAACAACAAAATTAATGAACACAAAAATATTACGAAAGTATAGGAGTGCAAAATGAAGTGTGAAACTGTGGTTTTTGTTGCCTTTTGCCTTTAAATATTAAAAAATATTATCAAGACAATTAAAGCCATATAAGTACAGCACATTAACACAGCAGTAACTAGAATATCTGCCATTAAAATCAAGTGTAAAGTGGTTTTTGTTGCCTGCTGCCCCAGAACAACACACACAGCCAACATGCAACATACAACCATGCCACCTACAACCAGCAACCACATTTTAATTGCAGCTATCAAGGCGCCGAAACGAAAGTGAAACCCTTGAAAAAGTGACACAAGAAAAGTGAAGTGCGGGTGAAGAAAAAAAAAACAAAACAAAACCAGGAGAAGCGTGTTTGCCACCAATTAGCTGAACCACCAAAGTCACGTGACAATGGAGTAAGAGTCTTTTTACTCGACAATCATGTCGCTGCGAAGCAACAAGTTGCAGAGCCAACAGTCGACGGCCAGCAACAACAGCAACAACAGCAACGGCAGCAACAACAGCAACGGCAGCAACGCACAGCAGCAACATCCGCCGATGGCGTACCAGCAACAGCAGCAACAATTGCTGCAACAGTTGCAGCAACAGCACAAATTCCAGGCGCAACAGAGGGGCAACACAAGTCGAAATAATCTGGCCACTTTGGTGGCCGCCATCAATGGACATGATGGTCAAAACTCGCCCGTCAGCAGTGCTGGCTATCAATTGTCACCGGCCGCGGCTTCTAGGGTGGCCCATGCCCCACCCCATTCGCCATTGGGTCCACCCTCGTATTCGGCGGCCACTGCCCAGTCCGCATTCACATACTACGGGCAGCATCAGCAGCAGCAACATCATCAGTTGCAATTAAACCACAATTACCAGCAACAGCAGCAGCAACAATTGCAGTTGCAACAGCAACAGCAGCAGCAGCAGCAGCAGCAACTTCCACCGCCCGATCTCACCGATGGCATTGATCATCCCTCCGCCCAGGCTGCCACGCCCCCGGATTCACCAAACGCCCAATCTGCCGGCCAATCGGAACTGGAGCAACAGCTCTGTGTCGTGGCCAAAATGCAGAAATCGGTGACCATCACAGTCACGCCGCAACGCAGCAATTCCATGGATTTCCTCAACTTTGAGGAGAAGCGACAGCTCATTGCCTCGTCTTTGTCTCTGTCGGACATATTGCACAGCAGCAATGCCCAACAGCAACAGCAGGCGGTCAAGGATGGACTGGCTCTCAATGGCGGGCAGTGCGGTAAGTTGAAGATCAGCGGTTGTCGGGGGTAAAAACTAGGAGAATTTATACTAGAGAAAATCGACTATTTCAGTATATATTTTTAGATATATAGATATAAATATATATAATTTGTACCCACCTGTATTATTCCGAGCTGTAATTAGGTGATAACAAAACTGAAGTGTCTATTTTGTGCATAACTATTTAGTGAAAATTGGTTTTAAAATTAAAATATAAAATTCTATGCAGTTTCCTGGGCACATACCAAATGATTAAATATTTATATTTGTAAGTTAGCATTCCAATTATTAGGATCGTTTTTTTTTTCGCTAATACAAATCTTCTTCAATTGTTGTTATTAAACATTCAAATCTTTAAAGTTCTGCAATTCAAAAGTTGAACGACATTCCATTGGAGCTACACCCTTTGAACCGCACCCTCGCATTCCCATTTCCCTCAGCGTATGTATGTATCTATATTTCACACCTGATGTGTGTGTGTGTGTAGGCCCCACAAAAGAAGAATTAAAGCTGTACCCTCTGCCATACATTTCCCCTGTCGTTCGGCATATTGTTTCGCTTTAGGCATCAGATAAAAGCGTTGACAAACCCAGTCCCCGACCATTCGCAGCCCCTCCCTTTTTTCCCCATCCGCCCACAAGCGCAGAGTCAAGTGCAGTGAACCATTTTGGGGCCCGTCGTCGGGCAAACAGAAATGGAAAACAAAAAACGAAAAACGATGGAAAAAAATCACATTTCCGTTCTGCATTGAAGTGTAAAAAACAAATTAAAAAAAAAAAAATGAGGGGACTCCCTTGCGTTTAGGGAAGCTTAAAACTTATTAACAGAAAACTAGGTTTTATTTAAAAATAAGAATATTTTCTGGAGGCAAATAAGATTTATTTGAAGATATTTTAAGCATATATATCTAAAGTATCCTGTGTATCAAACACTGTAATGTAGGGTATTTCGATTTTTATATATATTTTTGAAATAATGTTTGTGAACCCAGTTGTGCAACTTTAAGCTTTAAAACCATTATTTATTTCCATATGAAATGAATACTGATGAATATGTATTTTATTTTTTTTTAACAATGAGGACAGTTTGATTAATGCTCTTTATTTATTGTACGTATTTTCATAAGACTCTTTTATTTGCCACATTTTGTTAGTCTAACTTTATGGCGTTCAACAAGTCATCATCGCAATAATTTCTGCCCTATATCCGATTACACCGTGACATGTCAATACAAATAAATAAATAACTTAACCCACTTACCCACTGCGCAAATCTCACCGTTTTTTCTCTATTTCTCCATAATATATTTCGAGTTGAGTGACTCATAATCGGGCATCATCAATCGAAGCAAACTTAATTCGAGCCGCGAGAGAAATGCCGATGAAAGCAAAAAAAAACAAGGGTATAAAAACAACAGTTGAGTGAGCTTATTGACTATTTTTAGCGAAATTAACAAAGATTCGAGGGAGATTCTCACATTATTGGCATTTAAAGATGCAATTAAAATGCTTTGCATTTGCCTTTTGTCTCTGCTTTTAGTTTTTCTCTGGCGATTTCAAGTTCAAGTGGAGAATTGAAATGTCTTTTTAATGCGTCTGTCTTTGAGGGCACGTGTCTGGGAAAAATTTAATTAAATAAAACCAGATAGGAGATGGAGTGTGGGCTATTTCAGTGTGTCAAACGAGAGTCGATGATTCACTTTAGTTATGTGAGTAGCTTGTACGTATAAACAGGTGTTCGTCAGCCAATACACCGCAAAAAATTCAAACCTTTAATTACAATTGACAGGTTTTGGGTTTTTTAAAGATAATTTTCTGATTCATTGATGATTTTGATCTTGATTGATATGATAATAATAATAATATAATCAATAATATAATTTTTAATTTATAAGAAGATTGCCTTTCAATAAACAATAATGTACAAATACTGTGGTTAACCACAAAGTGGTATAAAGTTTTTCTCTGTTCATGTGTCGAAGTCAACGGCTTTGTTTTTGTTTTCTTTTCTTAATGTTGTTTGACTGCTTTTGGTTTAGCCGCATTCCTTGAATATTTTTGCAATTATTTTATTTCAAATTGATGTCGATTAAATCGGCCTGTTTGTTACTTGTTACTTTCATTGTGTTGTGCACTGCGATGTGTTAAGTTGTCAAAGCATTTATATAATAATAGCTTATATAGTCTGGTCACCCTCCAAATGACTCGTGTATTCCCATGACTTTTTGATCAAAATTGTAAAATCAATAACAAAAAAAAAAAACGTTGGGAAAAATGGCGAAGGCAATTTACGATGTTCAATTACTGGCTCGCAAAAAAAAAAGGCGAACAACAAATTGCCTTCAATAAAGCATAAATCGAACTAACTGCCGATCCCCTTGCACTTTTGCCACCTGAAACCGTTTTTCAATTTCGTTTCAATTCATCAAAATGTTGATTTCATTTCCCCCTGGCGGTTTCCCTTTTCTTAACACATTTTTCTTCGCCCAGCTGTGCTAATCAATAATTTGTTGTTCTAGTAGATTTTGTTTTCCATTTTTCTTTTTACGCCTATCTGTAATCTGGCCATATAAACTTTATACAACTCTTCTCCTAAAATTGCATTGAAGTCAGTCCAATTCTGTTTTTTTTCTTTTAACGCTTTTCTATTTTCAATTTGCACGCCAATTTCGCTGTCAGTTCTACAGTTACTGCCCATTAGCCGTAAAAAATACAGTAGCTATAAAAGTGGAGTGCTGAAATGAGGAGGCAAGCCGAGTTGAGAGCCGACAGACACAAAAAGTAGTCAAATTGGTGGCAGAAATAATAACAACAAAGTCAGGCGAGCACATGGGCGAGGAATAATCGCTTTTAACCCATTGGGTGACGGTTTAAAAATTGTTCTAAAGTTACCTAAATTTTTGGATAAATAGGTAAAAATATGGTACTAAGATTATGGACTTCGATTGGGAAAAACTTACTCAAATAAAAATCTATAAATTGAAATTCTGTGAATAAGGTACTTAGCAAGCAAAAAAATCTTTTGGAAATGAAATATGTCAGTAAACAAATTAAATCTTTGTCAAGTTAAAAAGGTCTTTAGGTATGAAATATGATTATTATTTGTACTTTTATTCTTTATTTTGTGTAGAACGAAGCCCCAAAATCCGTTCTAAATGACATAAATATAAATGAATTGGCAAAAAACAAAGGGTTAATATGCTGAACTCGAAACTTGACACATGAAGTGGGCAAATAGTGGGATGAAAAGAACTCTCAATGCTTTTGTCAGTGCATCATTATTTTTGAAGGGAGGTGTGTCCTCTGTTTTGTTATTTATACACCATAAAAGACAGGTTAATTTGTGTACACAATAGAGCCTGCTGGAATCTGCGTATCTTCTTTTACCCTCTCATTTTTGGCTTCCAAAATTAGTTTTTTCGATGACGCTTCGATTGACAGAGCCATTGGCCCAAAAATTTGGTCATGGTTCTGTCTCTTTTCCGTTTATGAATTTACGAGGCCCTAATCGAACGGCAATAATCAATATGTTGGCGTCAAAATGTTTTGGTTGATTAAAATTCTGCTATTTTTGGTCTGTCTGCGAGAAGGAAGTGGGCGTAAATTATACAATCTGTAGACTCTTACGTAAGCCTCGTTTTCGTGTTTACAATTTTTTTGCTGTCTTCTGTGTGTGGGCTCCAATCGAAGGTGCTAATTGGTTTAGGGTAGAAGTGATTACTGAATGATTACTGTAGATGATTATCAACTTCATCAGGAATGTGGGAATTATTTTGCACTTCTATTTTTATTTTTTTGTGGTTGTCGTCTTTGGTTTCTATGTGCGATAAAATATCGTATTCTTTAATTTATTCGGCATTCTTAGTCATCCAACGAAGTTCTTTGCTTTGCTTTGACTTGACTTTTGTTTTGGAAATGTGGTTTTAGCTATGGCATGATAAGAATTGTTTGCATAAAACGTGAGTTTACCCATGATTGATAAGTATTTATTTGCCGGTCGATTGGGGAATTGAAAGATTGCTCATTGGTTATTTTATTTTACTTTGCTAGTTGCCTGAAATTTTGGTAAAATTTATTTGGTGGAGATTTAATGAAAAACCCAAGATACAAATTTCTAATTGTATTCAATTGATTTATTCCATTACAACCTGACACTATCTTTCAACTCTATTAATTTCAAAGCCAAAGTTTAAGTTAGCCCCAGCTTAAACCTCATTTAACAAGTTTTGAAAGCGTTTTAACACATTAACCTGACAGCTTCTCGAACAAAAAGCCTGGACGATAAAGTTAGAAACCCGGCAACAAATCGAAGCCATGACCCATTGATGATCCGAGGAATATGATTAATGGACTAACGTCTGTAATGACCCTCAAACCAACTCGCTTAGTGGCACTAACTTGGCCCAAAGCCCGATGAATACTATGAGTATGTGACTATACTATATATATGTATGTTTATGTCCCATAGTTCAAACGAACAATAATGACCGATCAAAGTGATGGACCGCACCCAATACCAAATAAAACATAAAGCCAACACGATGGCCATTAATCAGAAAAATGTTTATGTTAATCGGTCAATCGACAAAGTTCAACGTAAAAAGTTCTTCAGTCAAAAGAACTCAATTTCATTCAACAAAGGTTGCAATTTACTTGTTGTTAATGACTGAATATGTATGAGACAATGTAAATAAAAGTGTGTGAATATGTATGGGTGTACAGTAATAAAAAAGCTATAAAAATAAAAATAAAAAATACATAAACAAATGCAAGTGCGAAAAGTGCAAAAAAAATTTGTGAGAAATATTTTTTTATTATTTTAATTAAATATACGAATATAGTGGTTTCAATTCAAGAAATGCTTGCCAAATTTTGAATATAATGTGTTTCTTAGTGCAATTATGTATTTATCGATTTAAATAATGTGTTAATAAAGATTTCTGGAAATATTGAAGATCATAATTCATTTAGCAATGCCTTTAAATAATAAATATTTTCAATTCAAGAAATGGTTGCAAAATTTGGTGTAACATTTTTATCACAGTGCATTTATGTACTCAGATTTGTGTCTGCCTTTTTTTTAATTATGTGTTAATAAAGATTTCCAGGAATATTAAAGACAACTATAAAATGTGTTTTCATATTTGAATAACAATATATGCATTTAAAGAATTAATGAGTAAATGCAAAAACAACTTTCTGAATTGGGGTTCTATTCTTTCTCAGTGCATTTATGTATTCGGATTTGTATCTGTCAATTTTCATTTGGCTGCTGCGCTTAATTAATGAGTAAGAGCTGCAAGTGAAGGCCAGACAGAGGAAGCTGCATTGCAGGTCAAGAGTTTTGGGGTCCAGAAAAGCATTTCAAAATTGATATCAGTTCGCTGTCTCCTACATATTTACCCTGTCCATCTCCTTCTAAATGGAGAAAATACATCTTTGCTGGTTTACAGTACAGTCTGTGCAAAATGTGTCAAAGTTTGCTGCTCATTTCCGTCGACTGTCATCATCGTCATCGTCTTCGTCAACGTCGTCGTTATTATCTTCCTGTGCAGACATCCGACCAGACATTGTCCAGGTGTCGGATTCTATTTGAGGTTCCCCTCCCATTTCTCTCCTTCCACTTTTCCACGCTTTCCCCAGATTTTCCCTTAGCTGTCTGGCTGTTGGCCAATTTGACAGTTGGAAAGTTTGCCACTCACAAGAGGACAAAGTTTTCCTTTCACAATGCTAACAACTGTTTGCAGCAATTGCAGAATATATCAATTAACTGTAGTTAAAGTTTGCTTTAAAAGTTATGGATTTACATTCAACAAGATTCATTCAACAGATATTGATATTTAAGTTTCATTTAGTTGGCTCAAAGTTTTGTAACTTATTCAAGATGAGCAGTACACAATTTAATTGGCTCTACTGCGACTTTTTAGGCAAAGGAATAATTTGATCTTGAGTATTTAAAGCAATTTATTCTTATTGCTAATTTGTTATTTAGTTTTAAAGACTAATCTTTGTGACCCAGATTTGTTAACAAATATTTTTATAAAATCATTCAACCACAGTGTACTTTTTTATCTATTCATATAAGGACCAATTACCCAAAAAACTAAAATATGCTTCAGTTTTAAAATCTTTATAAATAATGTCCAATAATATTTTAATGGCAAATTAAAAATGTTAAGAGCACTTATAAGCTCGTAATGTATGTTAAGAACCCAATAAAAAGCAATTCCAGCTTTGCAAAAATTCTCTGTTGTTGGCCAGCAAAAACCCAACATGTAAATTAAAAAAATATTTAATAACCCTGACATACATTTATGCAAATTATTTTGCGAGCTGCAAAATAACAGCGAAAAATTGTCTATGTAAAAATGGTTGTGGGACCAAATTGAAGTTCAGTTTTTTTTTCTAATGAAATTCGTTACACACAAAATATTATGTAAATACAGAAAAACAACTTTTGTTTGTCTTGCTCGGGGGTTTTATTTACATTATCAACTCCTCTTGTAAGCTGTGAGCAAATATTTGCCTTAAATCTGATTCGGTTTGGTAGACAAAAGGCCATTGAACCTTTGGTTGAATAAAAATATAAGAACAACAAACTACAATTTAATCAGAATAAAAATGTGGAAATTTGAGCCTGTTCACTTGGGATTTTTCCCCTTTTCATTCTGCTGCACAAGTCAATTAAGTCGATGACGATGTTCATTTCTATTTTTAAACCCTTCGAAGATGTCAAATGTCAATGCAATTAGCCGCGTGCATTTTATAAATGTCCAACTTGGAGTACGAGGCATTAGATCACAGATGGGGGGAAAAACGAATCAGCTGCAAAGTCTTCAACGATTTATGGCCAAGCTTTTAATATGCAATTTGTTATTGTTCATTTGTTCGATCGTCGCATGATTCATTGCCATTCCATTATTTATAAAGTCTCTTTCTCCGCTTAATTTCAGAAATTGTTAGCTACACGAATTTCGACCAATAACGTGCTTTCGTACAGGGAGAAACAAATACAATGTTTATGTTGTGAATTTCATGAATTTCCAAATACTTGAAACAAAAAAATATGAAATAATATAAGCAGAGATTCCAGACATGAAAAATTAAGTACCAACCTATTCTATTTGTCTGGCAGCTCTGCTGATATTATTGTTAAAGCTGATTGTTAATACTTTTACTTTTAAAATCGCCAAAAAAAAAACAGTAAAACTAATTAACAATAGAACCGAGTAAAGACAAAAACAATAAATAAACAGAAGAATTTCATTTAATTTGTTTACTGTTACGTCCGGCGCTGCCACCTTATTTATATCTTTTGTAAGCTTTTGAGTTAGCAATTTCATGATATGGTGTTTATACCCACACATATTTCCCCATTTCATAAAATGATTGCACGAAATGGCCATCGTATAAACACACTAAGAGAGAAGTAGAGAAGCCGGGAATCATTTCTGAAATTGGTTTCATAATTGACTTTGACACAGACGCCGGCAATTTGCTTTTGCCGGGAAATAATGGGAATTGCGCCTGCAATAGGGTACAATTAGTTGCAACCGAGAGGAATGTGTTTGGGTAGAACTTTGATTGGCTGGGAGCAGGTGAATAAGTTGGCTTGAAATGATTGCTATTTATGGGTACAGCGTTTTGAATTTGATGACAATAAATCTCGAATGATAGTGATAGGTAAAAGATAAAATTAAATATGAATGGTTAAGATATACATCAATATTCAAACGTTTTTAAGTCAATGCATATAAATAAATAGTCACAAGTTAGAGATGATTATCAAGTGAAAAAATTCCACTGTTAGGTTAATAAATTAAAATATTATATCAAACTAACGAAAAAACACCACATTCAATTTTTTGTTAGACTTCTTTATAAAAACTGCTCAAACACAGTTTATATATCAGTTTAAATCGCCAAGTGTCTATTATTTTTATCTCTTTATAATCAGTAAATAATAAATGTTCATAGTCATTGCTGTCACTCTGCTCAATGTCAACCACTATCGATGGGTGATGTAAAGTGAATCGGATTTTGTCATTGGCTATGACTACGTTATGCTTCAATGCTTTTTGTTTCATTCACGAAAACGTACACACTCACACACAAAGAATAAACAAATCCCCCGCCCTGTTTCTCCCTTTGCTGCGCAACGTTGCGTATACGTAATGCGATTTTAAAATTTTGTGCATGTGCATTTGACGCTGCTGGCGCTTCGATGCTTTTTTGATACCTTGCTCAACCAACTACGTGCCACGAGGTGTGACCTATCCCCCCTTTTTTCAACCCCTTTCACTTGCCATTTTCGATTGCACACGATTACATTTAATTTCAGGCTTCATGTTGCCATCAAATAGACATTGGACCTGGCCCACAATTTTTGCCTTCAATTCATTTGTAATTGCCTTTTTGCCTGGCTTCAATTAGCGCGCGGAATAACCTTCATAACAAAAACGACACACAAAAAATCTATTTTATAAAAATTAGCATGCAGTGCAGAGATTAGAGAAAATTCCAATTTATTTTTCAAACAATTTGTAACACTTTTTCTTTTCTTTCGCAAGTGTTTTGCTTTTCGCCAACGGCTTCAACCCGTCTGACATTTGACTATGCTTTTTCTCCCTGATGGCGGACTAAGCTTAAGCCTAGAGATGAGCCCGGGTTTTAAATTAAGTCTTAACGATATTTTTTTTTCATAATAAATATGACAATAACTGGTTGTCAAAAAAATTAATTAATCTGTTATGGAAATTAAAATGGAAATTGCGCTTAAAATAAATGTGAACAACTATAAATATAGAGATAGTTGCATTTAATATATACAATTTCATTAAAATTTGAATTCAGTGAATGTGTACGCGATAAATAAAAAATTTTCTCATGCTTCCATCTCCAGTACATCGCATTTTTTTTCGTTGTAATTAACTTTTGGTTTGTTTTTGTGGGATTTCATCTTTGACATGTTGTGTCAACCTCTGTCTTCTTTTTTTTATCACTTTACTTTTGCTTTTGCTTAATTTATTCGCCAAAACAAAAATTTATACATATCTTTGACTTTGTTAGGTGCAAATCCCCTGGTTTTAAGTTTTTTTCTCAGCTCTTCTTTTTTTTTTGTGTTATTTTAACAAATTGTTGAGCACATCACGTTGCGCAAATAAATTCCCCCATGTTATTGTTAGCTGTCCGGTTTTGTTGTTATAGTTATTCTTCGTGTTTGCGGTGTAGTTATCAGCGACGAATTTTGTTTATTTATAAGCGAGAAGTGCGCTTTAAAGTGGAACACGCCAATTGGCATTTTTCATAGAACTGAATTTGTATAACTGCCTTAGAAATCTTATAGATAGGCGAAATTTTGTAAATAAAACGAGTTTTTTGTTGGCAAAGTCAGCTGAGTGTTTGTATAAATGAATTCATGGAATTTAAATTGATAAACATACCTGAAATGCAATGAAATTACAAATAAAATCCTTATACAAGTTAAATAAATAAAATCTTTAAAATAGGCACATATTTAAATAAAACCAAAAGTAAGCTGTTTCCATACTTTTAGACTAAAAATGTAAAAAACAAAATATTTTTCCCCACTTGTAAATGCAAATTCGAGCGGAAATCCATATTTCGTGAACCCTTTTACATAATTCCGTTTTGGACAATTCATAATTCTTGCTAGTAATAATTTATCGAATGGATGTTTTCATACTTTTACTCCTGGACTCTCATCCGGCTGCCAGTTTATGGCATGTTTTTGCCAAGTACCGTGTTTTTTTTTCGCTTGGTACCCCCTTTTAGGTTCCTCACAGCTTGTAAACCTACAACAATGAGAAGAAAACATTTTTCCAGCCAGAGTCAGCCATATTTCTTTGGTTTTCTCTTCGTCTCGGTTTTAACCTCCTGCGAATCTGGCGGGCGCCCCGAAAAATTAGAAACCAAATACAGTGGAGCTTCTTTGAGTAACCTTTTTTATTGAACTAAAACAAATGCATTAAAACATCGAAAGGAAAATATTTTAAAATATCTACTTCTTTAAATGAAATTACTATAAAATAACAAATGTATATAACGAAAAATATTTATAAAAAATTAAATAAAAATGTTCAATTTGTATTAACTGATAGATAGTTATATAAATTGGAAATTGAATTATGGATGAAAGAAAATTTTAGTTTATTAAAATAATTAAATAGCCTATAGTAAAAATTATACAACAAGAATTTTTTTTAAATATAAAAAGTTTATCTAGGTATTTCAGTTAAAAAGTTCATAAAATTCACACAAGCCAAAAATGTATTTGAAAATAAAAACTTAAAAAGGGCGAATTTTATTTAAAAAAAGTATTACATCAAAGGTAATTTAAGATTTTTTTACTGTGGCGCTGAAGCGAGAATAGCAGCAAAAACAATAATGGCAACAACGAAACGAACAATGACAACAACTTTCGCGAAAACCCGTTTTCCACGCGTTCGCATAGCATTACTTTTCTCGATTTTTTTTTGTTATTTTTTTTTTCCTTTGTTGTTATTGTAGTTGGGTTGCCGCGCCCTTCACTCGCTTGATGTTGTTGTATTTGTTACCGCTTTTTTTTTAAGCCAAAATCTTGGAAGCTGCATTTCATTCAAACGTCGACTTTTGAAGCTTCCAAAAAACCGGTTTCACCCACAGAAAAACGTTGAAATACAATTATTATAATGACGACGACAACGCTTATTTTTTTGCCTTTGCATATAGTATGTTTTATTTGTTTGATTTTGCTTTTGGTTTTCCCTTCGGGCCATTAAAAAAAGGGGAAACAGCCGCGGAAATTGGGGAAGACGCATTCGAAATTGCCATTTCGCGTTAACATTTTCTGGTCTCGTGCTGAGATTCTGATGACTTGTAATTTGTTTGCCCAGAGTCTGGGTATACTCGTTTTATGGGCCTTTGGCTGGGAATGATATTATTTTGAAACTAATTAACTGCTGTGTGGGAAGATGTTTGCGGCTATTTTGTCTCAGCCAAATGAATAATTGAGTCGAAAACAAATAACAAACTAAATGAAAAGCACTTGAATAATTTTGGTTCTTTTGATTTGGATGTGAATTAAACCAATTAAAAATTTATGGATATTCTGATATATTAAAGTTATTCTACGTTTATTAATTTAAAACCATAAAAAATCTTAGTCACATAGAACTTAAAAAAAGGGAAAATCAGATTTTGAATGCTTTTCCAACAAATATTTGGATTATTTGGACTTAAGAAGTTACAATTAAACTTTTAACTTTTCAGTTTTTAATTTTGGGTATAAAAGTATTTATTTAAACTACTTTTGCTATTGAATGTTTCTAACAACTTTTAACAAGAGCATTCAACAAATTAAATAATGACTGGTACAATTGCTTTGTAAATAAATATGTTCAACCCAAAAATTTGTCACCCAATTTCCCGGGCATTTTCCGCATTTTCCCCCCTGCCTCCCAACGATTTTCTTTTGTTGGCGCCATTCGAAATGAGGCAAAGATTTTCCTCGCTGTTATTCTTTGTGGGGCGTCTGTTGTTGGCAAAAGTAATTCCCTCAATGTGACACACATCCACGAGATACATAAAAACCAGAAGTAAACTTAAAGATGCTCGCTTTTATTATGTAACTTAGCTGCTGCTGTTGACCAACAATTGACCACAATTGGAGCAGTTTCTGCTTGTGCCAGTGGGAAGCCCAGTTATGGTAAGAAGATCACGAAGCCAAATAGTTGTTAGCCCATTTGCAGTAGGTTTACTACACAGTTGTGGCCCCTCTTATTTTTTCTCCTATTCTCAGGTAGCCTAATTTCAACGCTTCAATGCAGGCAGCACTTCAAAGTTGAAAAACTTGTATGTGGGTGTAGTTCTTTATGACCCAATAGGTATGCCAAAAGCTTATCTGAAAAGCATCATCAACAGGAAAAGGGGGAAAGTCCACTGTCGAAAACCGTAGTAAATACAAATAAATTTTACTCAATTTAAATATTATTCACTAGTATTTATAACTTTTAATTAGACAATTTTTCGGATTTGATTTTAATATCTTCAAGCATATATTAAATTTAAACCAAAAAAATTTTACATTAATATAATGCATTTAAATTAAATAGGAACTATTTTCAATGGAATATTTTATTAATAATAATAAATATAAAATTTCAAATTCAATAATCAGATATTTATTTTTTATATTCAATTTATTTTTTGTCAGTGTAGGCCGGTCGGTCCAACCTGGAATGAGACGACATATCTCAAGCTGTTTTTGTTGACTCTTCTTTAACCTTATCTGCAATCCTTTTGCTTGAAATTCTCTGAGTATTTCTCCCATTTTCCCCGCATCATCAATTGTTTGGCCAAGAGATTTCCCAAAGCAAACTGACATGGAGCTTCAGATGGCAGTAAATAAATTTAAATATTTGTCCAGTTGGAGACAAATAAAAAGGTTCCCCTGGGAAACTTTTTTCGCTTGAGTGACGAAAATGGCTAAGAATAAATTGATAAACCTTTTATATTCAATACGTAAACGCAAATTGGTAAAAAGGAAAACTCAAAATTAACTTTTTACAATTTGGTATACATTTTTTTTGTTTTGGCTTAAATATATTCATAATATTTGGGTCTACCACACTCGCTTAAAATACTTATTTTTAATAACCTTACTAATAGCATTTTACGCATCATTAAAATAGCATTTTGTTTCTGGTTGTTGCGGGTAAAAAAACCATTATTAAATTCCAAATGTTCAAAGCACTTCGTTAAATATTGCATTATTGTAAAAAATGCAACAAAAGCATTAATAGTTTACCCAACAGTTTGCAGTTTACGAAAAAAACATAAATGAACAACCACATTCCGCCACAATAGCGGTAAAAGTGGGCGTGGAATGCGGCCATTTAATAACCGGTGGCCCAAAATGGGGGAACGCCTGCTTCCGTTTCCGCAGAGCATTTCCCATTTCCATTGAAATGTTTGCGATGTATGCTAATTGCTAATTGTAGCCTAGCCTAGCCCTCTTCGTTTAGATTTTCGATTGCAGCTGAGATAGCATACTTTTCTCAATGTCATTTGTCTTTGAAAAGAGTCTGTTCCATACTTGAAAATTAGATTTAGTCTTGGACATTCAAAGATTTCACGATAAACATGCCCAGAAATTTAAAAATTTGGTATAATTGGAAGATATAAATTGAAAGAAAATTATAACTTCGCCGATTTTCTATTCTTACGAATAAACTTTTAAATGAAGTAAGATTTTACAATTTTATTATCTGGTTTAAATAAAACTATGACAGCGAAAAAATGTTTTTCTTCCTTGTTTTATTAATAATTAAATTTTTATTTTTTTAATTCTTATTCTGCAGCTAAGAAACAGAATGGAGCTGCCATACGCACAAATAGTTTGGGATCGGGCACTAGAACACCGCCCTTGGAAAGGAAAAGCAAACTTAGTGCGCTGGGCAGATTCTTTAAGCCCTGGAAATGGAGGCGGAAAAAGAAGAGCGAGAAGTTCGAGGCGGCCTCCAAATGTAAGTTTTTGAAACACTTATTCATTTCAAATGTTTCAAAATGTTAATTTTAATTGAATAACAGCGCTGGAGCGTAAGATATCTGTGCGTGCCAATCGTGATGAGCTAGTGCAAAAGGGGATTCTGATGCCAGAGAGTCCCCTGGGCAATATTCCAGAACCAGGTGAGTAATTTAAACATTTCTACGTATGCCTTTCATTCAAAAAAAAAAAAAACCAGGAAACACAGCTAAAGTATTAGATTTCTATAGCTTTCTTTAGTTTTAGCAAAATCAGGAAATTAACAAGTATTTTATAAAAGGAAAATAAATGTAAACCCGCCAATTACAAAGCAAACTCCCGCTTAAATATCAACATATACATTTGTTGAATTTCTTAATGCGTGCCAAGCGCACAAATTAACTTGCTATTTTAATTCGCCATGTGCAACAAAACTTTTTGTTGGCTGCCAATTGTTGGCAAGTTTTGCTTACGGCTCAACCAGAAGATGGAAGAGCAACAAAAGCCAGCGCAAGCACAACGGAAATTGGCCATAAGCCACGCACGAAATAGCCCTGGCTTATGGTGTGATATGCCCCCCTCGAAACCCCTCTCGGCTCCTCAATCTGCGTAACTAGACAGGTTAGCACTCTGCTAAATTGTTTGCCAGCCAAAGAAGAAGCGTCTTCCTTCCTTCCGCTTGAGTTGCGTAGTTGCGTAGTTGTGACAGGCAGAAAGACATCTCGTCAATTGGCCAGGTTGTGGTGAAAGAGGAAAGCTAATGGGGGCTACAGAAGCAAAAATCAGAGGAAATTGTAGAAGAAAATATAGAACTGAATTCTTATAAAACACATTTTAAATCTGTTAAAGTCACATTTTAAAGTTTTAAAGGCAAAAGGTTAAGTGCAGAATTAGCAAATTTAACTGAACGATATCAACTCTATAAGAAATCTGTGTTTCCATATATTGCCGATGTATTATACAATTAGTTTTTGATATATTTGTTAGTTAATGGAAATGAATAGAATAGAACAGAATCGAAAATAGAAATAATATGCTTAACAACTCGCGTTTTAATGTTGGTTTATCAATCGTTAAGGAATAAGAATCTAGCAAGTTTGAAATATACCATACATTCAAAAATATATCAAAGATATCATGCTTTATTTGCAGAAGCACTCGCATTTTTACTTTGATGTATTAATCCCTAAGAAACATAAACTATCAATTTAAAATATGAAATATATTCAAAAATAGCGCAAATATTTTATGCACAATAGGCCAAAAACTCGTGTCTTAATTGATTTATCAAACCTTAAGGAATTTTTGTTTCCTATAAAGTGTTATTTTTCTTAGTGTATAAGGCGAAGGAGAGACAAAAGTGGACATTGGAGGTGTGGCATCTCAAGGAGGCGCCTTGTCAACAGACTTTACGAGTGTCCATCGTCGCCGAGTCGCGACTTTTCCGCTAAATGCCAATTAATCAGTGGCGACTAATTGTCCATGCCCATGGAATCCAAGGGGAAACAAGAAAAGTAGAAGCCTTTCCTCACTAAAAACGCGAAACGCATTCAAATGAGATTGTGAGAAGGGGGTTTAGTAAAGTAGGAAGGGGGTATCTTTTTATAGCGAGAATTCCGAACCTACCTCAACTTTGAACTGCTTGCGGCAGGCAAAGCAAGCAGTTTTCTGAAGCCACCACCACAGATGGCGCCACCCAGTGAAAGTCATTCCCCGAAAGAAAGCTGTTTGTGTACGCAACAAAAAGAAAGCTTTTATGAATGGATTGTTATTTTGACCGGCGTTCTGTAAACTATTTCCTGGAATTTTTTATTTCCCGATTTCCTAGAATTTATTTAACTTTTTGCGGGGCTATTAACCTAAAGCTGAGATAGTTCTTTGGCAATTCTTTAAGTCAAATGTTAAAACTGGATTTTAGTTTTAAAGATCTCCGTAATTGCATGTTTGCAATTATTATTATTTATGTGAAATTTATATTTAATCATGAAAAATTTAACTTTATAAGGTTTTTTATTTTAATTATTAATATTTATATATGGCCTTTAATGTTTAGAATTTATGAATTATTTATATTTAATGGTGAATTATGTTACAACCTTTTTACAGTTAAGTTTTTTTTTTATTTATTTTTATTTTAGTTATTAAGGTATTTTACATTTATATTTAGAATTCAAAAAATTAATGCAAAGACATCAAATCAAACATTTTTTTAAAAATGCAATTATTTCTGGTCACTGATAATAAATAAAATAAAATACATGTGAAGTCTGTTGTGAGCTTGGAACATTCCATTCTAATAATAGTAACTTTTTCTTACAAACTAAATAAAGAATAGTCTTTCAGCCATTTCCAAAGACTCAATTAAAACTGGTCATTGATTTGCAGGCGAGGAGTCGTATTACAACAGCAGCAACAGTGGAGCCACCGCCAATGGATCCCTGCTCAACTCAGCCGTCCACAACAATTCCATGAGCCAGGCCAACAATTCCATAAATGCCACCACCTACGGCACCGCCGGAAATCCGCTAATCTCCGCCGCGAATCAGAATCAGAACCAGAACCAGGGACTTCCCAACTCGATCTCCGTGCAGCAGTTCAACAACGGACAGAATCCACAGAATTCCATGGCCAATGGCCTTGTGGTTGGCGTCGGCGTCGGCGTAGTGGGTGGCGGCGGCGATGGCTCCTCGGACACCTCGTCGCTAAGCGGTGGAGTCCCCCACTCCCAGTCGGCGCCACAACAACTGGGCGTGGGTCAGCCACCGCCGCCACTAACACCACTCGCCCAGCACCACCAGGCGTTGGCCCAGCAGCTGCAGCAGCGATTCGCCATCAGCAACAATAACGGTGAGTTTCTGGAAAAGATAGTAAAATTATTAAAAAGATTTTTCAATATTGAATAAATGAAAAAAATTATGTTTCTTGGAGTAACTTCGGTCGATTTTACGAGGTAAATATCTCAAGAGATCTGAAGAGTCTGCCCAGAAATCTTTAGTTTCTCATGTGATATTTCTCAAAAGATCTTACATAAATATTTAAAACATATTTCAATAGATCTTTCAGATCACTTTCAGATTTCATGCCCCTAGAAATTTATATATTCTCATAATATTTCCAAAAAAAATTAAAATTTATAAAATATTAGAAAAATAATTCTAATAATATTTTAAATGATATAGAGTAATATATATATTTTAGAGTGATTTGGTAGGCTTCTTTAAGAAATATCTCAAGAGAAATTACACAAGTTTCAAGAGCTGTCCCAGAAATCTTTAGTTTCTCATGTCATATTTATTATTCATATTACATTTATCTTAAGATCTCACAGAAATATTTAGTAACAGATTTCTAACAAGTTAAAATATCAATGGTTTGGAATCAAAAATGATTTTTTAGATACCATATCCTACTCTAATTCATTAAGGTTTTTTATTTAAAATTAAAATTGATAAAAAAACAACATTATTATTTTAATATATTCAACTTGAAAACTACACCTTAATTTTTGTGGAAAAACAAATATTTATTTTTGTTTGCCATGCGTTCTACATGTTGTTTACATAAAATGCAAACTAAAAGTATGCAACATAGTTTTGATTTTATACAAATTAACTCTTACAATTATTAAAGATTTAATCATCTTTTAAATAACTGCAAAACGTTTTAATATTCAGTCTTAAAATATAGTTGGGGTGAAAATATTTTAAGTGTCTGCTCCTCTTATTTTCGTCATCAACATAAGCCATAAATTAGAGACACTTAAAGTCCATTTAAGCTCAGTTAACGCCTAGTTAAGGGTCACCCACGCACACACGTTTACACTTAAATTTATGCAAATACTCCTACGTCTGGGTACATGTTTGCTTTTTCACTTTTCAAATCTTTTTTGAGCACTTGCGGCAGTTTGCTAAAAGTCTATCGCATGTTAAAGTAACTAAATGGGTTTCTCAGACAAGAAACAGTGGAACTTCAATTGGTACTTCTTTTCAAAATAAATTTAAAAAAAAAATGTAATTCTTCTAATTTTCATAAAATAATAATTCATAAGTAAAATTTCACAAAACAAATTTTGTTTGTAAATTATATTTGTGACTGAAAATATATTTTTTTTATAATAATTCTGCTGACTTTAAGTTTTAAAAGTCTTAATTCTTAAGAAACAGAGAATAACATTTTAAAACCTAGTTAATTTTGAGTCAATTTTAATTTTAATGCACTTGGTTTGTTTTAGGAAAGAAAGACTGTGGGTGAAAAATTTGGGGATGCCAGGCATCTTGCCATAACATTTAACATACCACAGAACCTTCAGAGTTTTCGGCATTGCGTTTTCATCTCCAGCTTTATATTCTTCTGATAATTAGCACAGCTACGTACACTTATCGTCCAGTTTGTTTTATATTTTTGATGACTATTAAATTTTCATGGCGCTGCCTTGTTGATTTAACTTTGGAGCTTTTTATTGCCGTTTGCATTTGCATGGGGTCCTCTCTTTCTGGCCGGCTCTACCCCTTTCGTTCGCACCCATTGAGAAGCTGCAACCGGCATACGGTTACATCTCTCCTGCCCTCTCTTTCGCACAGTCTGCGCACGTTTTGCGCTTTTGTTTATTTTATATTTCGGTGTTAAGAGCAAGCTGCTCCCCGTTTTTATCGCCCGTTCTTTCATTTCCTCTCTTCGCTGTTCTCTTTTTTGTGGGGCATTTTTATGGGAAACCCGATTCCAATCCGTTCTCTTGCTCTGTACGCTTTTGCTCGCTCTCTCTCTCTCAAACCTGTTAAGATACAACGATTGTGTGTTAGCATTTCTGATTGGAAATTCAGTTCTCATCCAGTTAACATTATAACGCGTTCTCGTCGCGTCCGTAAAAAATAAAATTATAAAATAATAAAACAATAACACCAAAAAACGTGCCGAAAACTCAAGCAAATCGGTGTAGGAAATTAGTAGATATTATTGCAAAACTGCGCGAGTAAAGTGCTTTATAAATAATACGTAATTTACCCCGTGTACATAACATAATGCATAATAATAGTGTTAGTGGTTAATAACAGTACGCAAAAGTAATTGCAGTTAAATATTTCGACTCCCCTGTTCACCTTTCGCTTTTTGTGCTTTTATTTTCGGAGTCACATGGGTGATACGCCGGTTCTCTCAGGTTTCTGGGTTCCCCAATACCACAATTCACAAATCCCCCAATCGAGGGTAAACAAACGCCGACGAGGAAGTAATCGTAAACTACTGCCGCCCATAAAACACTGCAGCTATTAATCAGTCGCATATTGGAATGTCTAGATCTGAAATTCAAGTGTCCATTGAAAGCGAGGTGATAGAAATTGCTTATGAATGCCATTAGCAACAATGTTTTGGACAATGAGAGTGCAAAATAAGGCAAAAGGGTTTTCATTATAAAAAAGTAACTTTACTAGTTGTAAAAGTGTTTAAAATTGTATTTTTTGTATTAAAAAAGTGTCTCAACTATTTATCTTTTGAATTAAATAATTGTTTATTTATTAACGACACATGTTAAATAGAAAAGTTCAAACTTTTAATATTACAAATGTTCCCATAAAATTGTAATATTAAAAGGTAATCTTCAATCTTGATAGTTTTAAAATAAATTTTGTATCTCCAAAGTTAGTCTCTAAATTATTTAGCTTTTAAAAATTGTTAGCTGTTTATCAAAACTACAAATAATCGAAAGATTCTTAGTCATTAGTATGTTTTTTAAGCATTCCAAATATTTATGTCACAATTAGTCATATTTTGGTAGACCCAAACCGGTTCATAATAGAATTTCCATATTTCCACAGTTAAATTCGAGGAGATCTGGTTATGGAAAGTCAGCTTAAAAGTATTTAATGTTTGTTTGAGCTGGTAAAAATATGTTTTTTTAATCGCTACAAATACTAAAAGCTAGCCAAACCAGTTTTTACAGCATTTTTCTTATCTCCAAAGTTATAATCGAGGTTTCATAAAACGATGTAGTGACAAACACTTGAAGCTAAGCTGTTATTCAATATAAAAATTATTTTTAGTGTTTTAAAATGGTAGTCTTAAATTGTAAATAGTTTCAAAAGAGACCTGCCAAAATTTCTTTTCAATTTACCCATAAAAACCACCGCTTAAAGTTCTCCTGCAAAGTCATTGCATTCTTTTCAAACCGCAAGCCTTGTCATCATAGAAATTTGAATAAATGCAATTTAAATTGACTGAGCAAAAGCAACAAAAATAAAAGGAAATTCGGGTAGAGGGGGAAAACGCTTCGTCAGCGCCACCCACAAAATCAGAAAACAAATAACAAACCAAATGAACTAGCAGCGGCAAAAAAAAAAAAAAAAAAACAAAAGGAAAACATTTCGCCTCTTGTATTTTCCTTCGTTTCGCCGACGAACAGAACCCACAAAAGCGAAACAAAAATATTTTTGTTCCAAAAAGGAAAAAAATACAAAAAGGAAATTTTTGTGTAAATGCAACATGCGAGTGCATTAGGGCTAAAAAGAGAGGAAAAGTGAAGAAGGCAAATTAAACACGGTTGAACTTCTGCCGCCCACTTTTTCCCCGTTTTCTACAGACCAAAACATACATTTACATTTTAATTTATGTATGTCTGTGGAAACAGGGTGATACCTACATGTGTCTTATTTACTTTTTAACAAAAGATACTCAAAGAAAAAACAGAAAAAATTAGGATTTCAAAAGTAGCCTTATAAATTAAATAAACACCCTGTTTCTAGGCTTTCAGAATCATGAAAGCTCTGAAAGTTTTTGTTATGGAAAACTAATCCCTTTTTTTTAACAAACCAAATTGAAATAATAATTTTTTCTTTTTTTTTTTAAGTAATAAAATAAAATGAATATATTTTTAGGGGACTCCACACAAAAAGAAGTCATTTAATGATGAATATTAATGTTTGTCCATTTAAAGGGTGTCCATTTACAGTGTGTTGCCCTATGGAACCCCCTGAATGGGCACCCCTGTTTTATTAACAGGGTGTTTCCTTATGGAACCCCTTTTCATTTTAAGCCCTCTTTTTCCTCAGCCACACGCATTGCCACGCCATAAATTGCGCTCGCCTGCACGTCAGGAAGTCGTTGGAGCTGTCGAAAAAAGGGGGACAAAGGGGGTTGGGAAACCCCTCGCACCGCCACCAAAAAAAAGGGGGTGTAAAAATAGGGGCGGCAGACAGGGGCGTACAGCAAACTTTAATTTTCCGCCATTCCACTTTCGGTTGACTGTTCGCTCACATTACGCATACGCAGCGTTGACGGCTGCGAAAAGTATTGCCTGCCAATGGGCGGCTCTCTCCTTCTCTAATTCTCTGCACTTCTAGCTTTCTCCTTTTCTGTGCCTTTTCTCTGCCTTCTCTCTGCATTCTCTTTGCTCGCTCTTCGCCTTCTCTCCCTTTGTTTTTCTTTCTAACCGCTCTCTGGGTATATCCTTTTTTTTTCTCTCCCTGCTCATTGTTTTGCATTGTTTTTATAAACTTTCATTTCAAAATTAATTGTTTCATTTGAAAATCCCAAAAAAAACTAAACCATATAACTTATAACTATTAAATGGGCATACCTTTTATATATATCTGAGTTTTAATATATTTTTATAATCCATTTTGTATGCGAATTTCCTGCTCTGATAAATGTTGCAACGGTTTTTTTTTCCCCTTCCGAGGTCGACCACCTTTTTCCTGTTCATTTTCCCATTGCATCCCTGCTGTGCATATGTGTGTGTTTGTCTGTGTAACAAGTTCTGCAAGTGTATGAGTATGGCTATTTTAAAATCATTTGACTGATAAATAGACGTTTTCGATTATTATTTTTATTTATTTCTCCTGTTTCTATACACATACTTATGCACTGATGAATCATCTCTTGAGTTCAAGTTCTTCGACTTTGTGTCTGTCATCAAATTGATAGCCTTCCCCGCTGAGGAAAACACTTTGCAGTCATTGTTGGGATAGGTCACGCACTTTGTAATGAGAGTGCGCCGTACAGTGAACACCCATCCTGTTGCTCTCGTTTTCGATTCCCGCTGGGAGCTTATGCCTAAGTGAGTTATGGCCATTAGTCATTTCATTTCATTTTTATGGCCAAGTGCTTAGAGTTAATGACCACTGAAAGAAAAACGAAAGTTTGCTTAAATAGATAAGAGTATATTGAACTGCCAGCAAAAGAGATATCGAACCAACAAAGGAAGATATGTTCATATATATTTGCCTTATCTTATTTTCAATTATTATAACAGTTTGTAAAGTAAAAACTTTTTCAAACTTCAACTGCTTCAGTTTTCTCTATGGTAATTTTTTTATGCAAGATTTTTAATTTAACAACTAGACTTCACATCTAAACTATTATAAAAATTAATTTAGCAACTAGACTAGCATAAAAATGTTTCACAGATATCCCAAAGAAATCTGTCATACATCAAATTAAATATTTGCTTAATGCAAACAAAAGGAGGTGATATCACTTGAGGATGAAAAATATTTACAATTTATGATACAATGTTGACTAAAGTCAGATAAATATTTTATGATAACATATTTATTAAGCCAGCAATACATAATTTAATATACAATATTTACTTTTGCCAATCCCATATCGTATTTCCCACCAATCTCCGCATTCTAATCTAATAAAGATTCTCCTCTTGTTTCGGCTCTTCCCCAAAATGAAATCTTATTAAAACAGCATTGCTGGAGATAAGAAATACATATATATATCTTCTATATATAGAGTACACAATACCTAATTGAGTCACCCTGATAATGCAACTAGTTGGAGCCAATGGGAGTGTGTGGAGATTTCTACTGTCTCGACGACTCTCGTAATCTTAGCCAGCATTTTATAGGAATGTTATTCTTGCTTCTTTTCCTCGAAGGTTGGATGTACTTAGTCATCAAGGGTGTTTTATAATTGATAATCATTATTTGTATTCAATCAAATTTTGGAAAAAAATTCACTATTTGAATTAAATAGTTATATGAATCAGAAAATTATAAATTAAGTCTTAATTTAAATAAAACCCTTAATTGAATCTAATTTTTCACATAAATCAATGAATAAAAGATATATGTAGTCCAAATGTTTTTTTCATTCAAAATTTGGGTTAACAATTTAAAGCGAACAATTTAATATTATTTCCACCGCGGTTTTTATTCAATTTTTTTTTGGCTCTCCACCTGATGTGGTTTTCTTGTTTTATTTGTTTTGGCTAACCGGCTCATTAGTTGAGGTCACCTGATGAATGAATTCGTTCCAATTTGTTTACCCTCCCAGCGGACGGACAAATATCTATCTATTATAATGGAAATTAATGTGCAAAGTCGCCCGCGCTAAATCGATTTTCATTCACAGCTCTGTTTTGTTTGTAAGCGAATTTAATTTGGCTAATTAAAATCCAGAAGAAAGGAAAACACAGGGTTTGGTGGGGTGTTCAAGTCAATAGTCCAATCGGGGTGACCAAATAGAGACGAGAGTCCACTCCCATTTTCCTACCTATATATATATGGTTTTTTTTCGGTTGCATGTCCGACGCTCGTAATTCCGACATTTGGATATCCGGTTCCTGTTCGCGAGACAACACACATGCAAATGGCTCAACAGGGTTTGCTTTTCATTATTTTATGCCGATCTACTTACTAATTTGTTGTTCAAATTTATATTTCTCAGGATATATATGTATACAAGTATTTCGGCCGCCTCGACCCTCACAACCTCATTAATTAGGAAATTCTTTTCGCCGTTTTTCCGATTTATTGTTTTCGCAGTTCCCCCCAGTGTAAACATGTTGCCAAAAGGCAGAGCTAAAGAGCAAATGGGCGAAAAACAAACTGAACAGCTCACAACAATCTTTCATTTTTTCATTTTTCATTTCACATTCATACCCTATTGTTCGTTTGGGGAGTGCTAAACATTTCTGGAAGTGGAGGTTAATTTGAAAAATGGTGGGAAATTTGATAAGCAAAGATAGGGGATATTAATGAATGTGTTTGTGGTTGGTATATATCATGTATATATTTTTTGCTTTAAGAAGTTTGTGATGTATTTCCAGTTTATTTATTTAGTTTTTAACCCTTTAAAAGCTGCATAAAATACATTTGTCTATTATTAATATGAATTTTTTCAACTAAACTAAACAAAAAAGTCGTATGATATTCTGGAATACCTTTTAGCTGCTCTTTTAAAATTTCAATTATTTTATTGATTGATTGGCAGTTGCCAAATCATTTTGTCTTTACTTTATTGTGCTGAAAATTCGTTTTCCCTCCACTTCCTCGACTTTTCTACATTATCAGTCTCAATACATTTTTAAAGTATTTTAAGTTTATTTAATTTGTACTCCTTTGTACTCCTGCTTAAAATTTGCCTATTCTTAACCTAGATTTTCTTAATTAAATTAAACCTTAATATCATAGAATACCTTTCACTGTTCTTTTGAACTGCCATTTATTTTTGTAATTGATTGATTGGTAGCTGCTTATAAAGTTGAACACAAACAAATTCGACCTAAGTTGAGGGTGTTTAAAATTCGTTTTCCGCCTTTAAATTTCACTTCCTCCACTTGCTACTCAACTCGCATTTCGCCATCTTCGCTCCAGCGAAGGCAACAATTTCGAGATACATTTTTAAAGGCGCCATAAAAGTCGAATGATGACAATGTCAATGTCTTGCCCCTCAATCCCCGAATCGTTTCACCTCTGGATACGAAAGCATGTGCTACTGACCTCCAGCCGGGGCCATAAAATCCACACTGTGCGAAAAAAACGAGAAACGGGAGGAGATGGGGGGAAAGGGGGAAATATGGAAGAGATATTGGTACAGAATGTGGGCGCCATCAATTATAATTCTCGCGCGCAAAAAATTCACTTTTATGGTGGCGTATACTTGATGTGGTCGTTCGTTCGTTGATTCCCATGTTTGTTTCGCTGTGTGTGCTTGTGTTTAATTATGATCAATTGGCTGGCGAGAAATTTGTCTCACTGCAACTTCCGGTATTTCATTTCATTTCTCATTTTTGAAGCTGCCTCTTCTCGCGGTTCTTATTTATTCCCAGAATCATTGTTCCATTGAATAAAGCTCCCAGTTTAAATTGGAATTTTTGTGGGTGGATTTTTGATCAATGCAGTCACAATTTTTCCTCCCTCTGTCTTTTTTTTCGTTTTATATATTATAGTATATATATCGGCCCGTGCCTGTCGCATTGGCTTTCGGATAATCTGTATCAATTTGGGCCACTGACAGATTCGCTGCGAGTGTTTTTGTTTGTGTCTGCCGCTTATTTATGGACAATGGGCTGCTTGTTTAAGCAAATATGGCTACAATTCAGGCCAGTGGCTTTCAAGTGGGCAGCATTTGCCATTTTAAAGTTGCCACTGAAATTTAAACCATGTGTAAAGTGGTCATGAGTGTTTTTGACGTCTCAAACTTGATTGCGTAAATTGATTTTTTGTATTTTGTAAATAGATAGTAAGTGCTTTTATTCATGGTTGATAGGACACAATTAAATAATCAAATTATTTCAAACAAATAGCCTTAGCAGAAGATTTTCTATTACCATAGTTCATTATTTAAGATATCAAATATTTTATATTTCATATTTAATTACAATTTCTGTTTTTAATATACATTTTTAGTATTAACATTCGAGAAATAAGATTATATTTAATCTTTAGAAATCAATGACATTTAATTTATTGGGGGCTTAATAACCAATTTCAACTCGAGAACTTTGACGCATTCTGATCCCCCCTGCTATAAATACATTTTCCGAGTAAATGCCCTTGTCTATCCGTCGGTTTTATCATAAAGTCATCAACAAATTTATCAACCCCAAAAATATATATTCACCCAACCGAAATTCAAGCACAAAAAGCGTCTACAGCTTCCTTAAATGTTTATGATTAATTTCACATAATTATTAATAACCATTTTAATTGGTTCCTGCTGGCGTGTCAGAGATTCTCTTTTGTGATATTATAAATTAAAACTCAATAAACACAAACCACAACAACTGCACAATCAAGTTAAATAAATTACAAAATGCAAGCGCACAATTGAACGAAAGAGGAGATATAAAACAGCCAACGAGTGAAATCATCGAGAATGAGCAAATTTTCCACAATCATCGCACAAAGATAATTCCGCAAAATCGAAAGCCAAAAAAGGAAAAGCAATCAGAGAGGCAAGACGACTAAAAAAAGAGCACGACGCAACATAAGAAACTAAAACCAATTTGAAGTGATAATCAATAAAAGAAAAAAAAGCGAAATCAAATTTGATAGGCTTTATTAGCAATAGATAACAACAACAACAATACCAATCAAGAACCCAGAACATATGTGATAAAGTCAAGTGTAAATCAAAGTTTGAGTGTGTGTGTGTGTGTGTGTATGACGAACGGTGTGCAATAATAAATAAAAGTTTCATGGGGCTTATTGCATAAATTCCCGCTAACCGTTAAGAGTGATAAGGTCCGGACGCTAAGGTCCCATAAACCCAGATTGCGTGTTAAATAATACATGGCCGAAAAGACAGTGAGCAGCGGAGCAGCGAAAGATTAAGTTTATATTCCCATAACTGCCATTTTCAACTTCACATTTCCCGATGTCGTTCAATTTACCAAGACTCGAACATCAACAACAACAACCAAATCAACAACCAAAACACCAACAAAATCACCAATAACAACAGCTTCAACAACTTCAAAAAAAGTGTGGAGGATAAGGATTTAATTGAGAGACAAGCGAATCAGCTTGAAGGGCGACATCAAAGCCACGCTGATGATGGGCTACATCATGGGTTGTGCTTGTTTCAAAGGTAGGAAAAAAACAAGTGCTGAAAACGTGTGTGAATACACAGCAAAAAAAAAGTTATTTAAATTAATTTCAAAAGATATAGCCACGTTTATAGGTACCCATTCAAATAACCTGACTATGAAGGCCATTATATTTAAAATAAGACAGAGAAACAAAATCTTATATTAATAATATTAATATTTAATATCATAACTACTAAAAAAATTAATCGCTGAGAATTTGAAGGGAGATCATAAGGCATGGAAGGTTGAATAAGTACTCAAACAACAATTGTTTGAGAATCTTTTTAGCTAAAATGTGAAATATATTTAATATATTTAAAAAAGAAACTTATAAGTTGAATGAAAGTTGGCAGCACTATTTTTTCCTCCAGTCGATCCCACTGAATGTTTTTCAATTGTCAATCGTCTACCTTTTATAAGCCACTTCTTTCCCACCTCACTCGTTCGGTTTTTCCTTCCGCTCATTAGGCGAGAAAAACCTGAGAAGAAAAACAGATTTACAGCTTAGGGCTTTTTCTATTTTGTCACGTTCTTTTCGGTTTTTCTCGCATCCTACTGCACACGCATTTTCGCATTTTTCTATGCAACGTCACCGAGACGACGTCACTAAAAAGGAAATGAGAGCCTGCGCTCTGCATTCTGCGCGCTCTTTTATCCTTATTTTCTCTCTCACTGTTAACTTTTCCATCTTTTTATTCACATAACATCTCTCTCTCTGCTAAGTTTTCCTTCTTAACATTAACTTAACAGCAGTTTGTAACATTTTTTATAGCAGATTGAATATTGTGTTTTTTTGTTGGTGTGCAAGTCATGACATGACGATTTTCTACTGTTTTTGGGCTTTTCGCGACTTTTCATGGTTTTTTATGGGCTACAGTATTTTTTTTTGTTATATTTTCGTCCTGCCATTCGTTCGTGTCTCTGTGTGTGTAAATTACTCGATAGCCTTTTTGAGTGCAATGTGATTTTTATGTTGCCTTTTGCACTTTCCTTGTTGTTTTCGCTTTTGGCTGAATGTTTGTGGAATTTTGTCGGCTAGGTCCTTGAGTTTGTTTATCTGTTTAGATTGGAATATGTAAGGTATGTAATGTATACAAAGTGGTGGCTTGATTTGTTTAAAGGTGAAGTGCATTCTTTGCTTACCTTGTGGTTTTTTCAGTTTGTCCTGATTGTCAGTCAAGCTCAGCCTTGACTGCACTTTATTTTATCGGTTTACCGTTTGCTGCTTTGAGGTTAAATTTAATTGAATGTTAACCTTTGTATAAATGCACTTGCAGAATAGCAGGTATTTCAGTGTTCACCCAAAATTAAACTAACAAAAAAAAAAATAAAGAAAAGAAAATTGCCTTATTATTAATTTCAATTGCATCAGATAAATTTGTTTGAAAGAAAGAAACATTGAAAACCAAAAAATTTTTTTTAAATAAAAATGTTTAAAACTAATTTTTAAATGTTAAGGATAATTTTAATTTCAGTGTATTTTCGTTATTTTTATTATTTCTCTTTTTAAAGTCCTGCACATTTCTTACTCACTTTATTTGTGTTGATAAATGTAGTGTACACCCAAAAAAAAATTTTTATTTTGGGTATATCTAAACTTTATTTTTAACACCTGGAATTTGAAATTCCTTGTGAATGGCTAGCATTCTTCAACCATCTTGTTTGAGGCATTTCCTGCGACTTGCGAGTCCAGAGAATGCCTTTGGGCACTTAGCAGCATCCTTTTGCTGGTTCTTAGCCCCTTTTTCCTTGCTTTTGCATTCCGTAAGCCACAAAGTATGAGTAAGCACTTAACCCTTTCTTTGACCGCTTTCTCTTACCCTTTCTTCTCCTTTCTCCACTCTCTTCTGGCTCTCTTGCATTCCTGACACGCATTGCAAGTCCTAACCTTTCACATTTATGCGTTGCACACGCCCATTTGCCGCCCACTTTTTCTCTTCCTAGTTAGTTTTATTCAATTTTTGCGCTATTTTTACTGATGCAATTTTACAGCGGAAGCAAGGAAATCGAGACAACCGTAGAGAAAGTGGGTAAAAGGGGTGCAAGCGGAGAAAGCGGTGAAAGGAGGCTGCCTAAGTGCTTGGCCCATTAAAGTATGCAATCATTTTGCGGTTAGTTGCCCTTGTCTTCATTCCTTCGAAATCACCACCACCTTTTTTCTCCAGCTTCCACAAATTCCCTTTAGCAATTTCCCCGTTTTTACGGCTGCATAAATTCCGCCACTGGCATTCGCCTTTAACCACTTTGCTAATCCATTCTAAGGTCGCCAGTTTCTTGACAAAATTATCAATTCTCAAGGTGTTTTCTTAGCTAATAACAGGTGCACAAATTTATTAACTGCCTTTTAAAGTGGCTAATTTAAAGTAAAGTATTTTAAGTATTTAGTATTCAGCTTATAGATTTAAAAGCATTTTAAGCATTTAGTGTTCAGAGTATTTCACAAATATTCGAACAAAGTTTTGATTTAAGAGAAGCAATGATTTTTAAAAACTTATTCGGTTTGTATATCATTTTAAACTAACTGCCTGTAAATTATTTTGACTTAACATCTACACATCAATAACTTTTTAAATGCCAACCTTTTCATCTTTGACATTTGTGCCACATTTTTGATTCTATGGGCCAAGTTCATTCATAAACAAATTAGTGGAATTTCTGTTCTTCCTCTTCCAAGTCTGTGCCCCCACAATTAAATCGAAAACACAACGTACCACCACCTCCCCTTCGGTTTTACACCCCTCTCATCTGGAAGTGAAAACACCCGTAGAAGCTACGTATAAATAAATAAATAAACAAGCGTTTAATTGAACCGGAAATTATTGTGTGTGGGTTGTGTGTATGCTTCTTCTTCTTGTTTCGCATCTCACATGTGTGCGTGTGTGTCAGTTAGTCTGTTTGCTTCTTATTGGAATTTGTTGTTCACTTTTATTTAGTTTTATCCCACAGATGTTGTTTGTTCGGATTGCGTTTTAGCTCTTCAACTTGTTTGCCCAGTTGGTTTATTGTGTTTGGAAAGAGAGAGTCTTTATTTGAGGTAATGAAAGAGAGGGGTATATTGGGGTTATGAAAGAGATGGATGTACTGGCGGGGGAAAGAGAAAGCAGGGAAGATTAGAAGCTAGTTTCTCGCTTTGGGGCAGCAAAAGTATATACACGTTCTTGATTAGTTTTATTCTCGGTTTTGCCAACAAGTGCCAGAGATTTAAGCTGGAATAGGATTATGTAGTAAAGTTTTTGGAACATTTATTGCTGCACTTTAAGGGGTGTTCTTGTCTTGCAACAAAAGCTTATCCAAAATTTTATTTTCAGTTTAATTGGGTCATTCTTACTGCTGGCTAGCTAGAACTTCTATTATTTTTTATGTTATGGCTTAAATTTGTGTTATATTTCGAATTTTCCATTTTGTTAAGATTGTTTTTAAATTTATTGTAGGTTACATGATACAACTTTCTTAATTATTCAATAATATAATTTATAATTAAAGGTTTTAATATAATTCAATAACTTAATTCAAACAACTTTAATACTGCATCAAAAATAATTTAAATGAAACGTACTGCAAATCATCAAGTATACATTTACTGCGAATTACGTTTTCAATTCATAATTTTGTTTAGAGTATGGTATTTTCCTACCAAAAACCCATTAATATGCAACCCCTCGCATTAGCGTGATATTTTCGATTTGCATGTATGGGTGTGTGTCTGTGTTTGCATGTAACTGTGTGGTAAATTACAGTTGACAGTCGTTGCATGTTTCGACTTACAATACTCGACATTTACCATTTCCATTAATGTATACTTCGCCACGCCCCCAACTTGTTGAGTAAAATATAATTTGACATTATTTATTTGACTGAAGTTCTATCTTCACTGGTTGATCGGGTATTTCAATACCATAATTACCCATCTGAAGGGGCTATAAAATATCCTGCAGACAACGAAGTACACTTCAGTGCCGCCAAAATGTCTCGAATTGTGACTGCTTTCAATCGAACAGTTGTGGAATATTTTCGAAAAACAAGTCTTAACGGTTTCGGTCTGCTTTACTTTATCAGAAAACGCCGAGTTCAGAGAATATTCTGGTTTTTGTTTATTAGTTTTGGCATAATATTGGCTGGCTATGCCGTGTTCGAAATGATTCTGGAATTTCTCAGCTACTCAACTGTTACAGATCTCTCGGAATTAAAAGTAGCGGAAGATGAAATGTATTTGCCCGAGTTAAGAATATGTAGTGGCTATAGGTTTAGTGGCAGAAAAATTATAAATTATGTACAGGATATAGATAATCCCAATAATAAATCCCAGGAATATTTGTTAAGGAAATTGTCATTGCTTTCTGGTTATTTTGATTCTTTGTCTGTTGAATCAGAGGAAGTTTCTCAATATAGTTTACCGGATATAAAAAATATTACCTCTCTTTTGTTAAGTTTGTCACCAGCCTGCGAAACTTTAATAATAAAATGTAAACTTCAAAAAATCTCTGCCAATTGTTCAGAATTATTTATATTAAAAGCTACTATTCAAGGCAATTGCTGTGTTTTAAATAGGGCAAATCTCACGGGAGAACTTTCCCTTTTTCTAGATTCCTCACAAGAAGATGCTTATCCTTTAAACGATAATTTCCCTGGCTTTAGTTTACATATTCCTAGTTGGCTGGGTAGAATTAGTATTAACCCTGGTGAAATGGCAGCTGTACAAGTAGAAGTTATGGAACTTCAGGGAAATCCTCAATTAAGAGCGTATGCCATAGAAAAGCGAGGTTGTTATTTTTCTCAAGAGGGCGAAAGTAGGGAAAAGTGCCTCAACGAGTGTAGAATAAAAGCCACCTTAATTAATTGCCAGTGTGTGCCATATCCGTTTGGGTTGAGCGAGGAAAACTTTAAACTGCATTGTACTCTGGAGAATATAAATTGTTTGCAGTTGGTGGAGAGTGAGTTTTTCATTTCATAACTCTTTAAAATTATTTAATTTTAATAAACATACAGAAAACTGGTCACCAGCTCAGTGTCCGCAATGTTTTCCGCTGTGCAATCAATTGTTTTATAGACTAAAGAAAAAAGTCATAGGCAATTTGCATCCTTGGAGAAGTGAATTGTATATTAAATTTAAAACACCACATCGCCAGCTGTACAAAACCAATATACTCTATCATTGGTATCAAGTGCTGTGTGAGTTTATTTAACGTTTAACAACATACTATGCAATTAAATGAATTTTATATTTATTTAAACCACACTAGCAAACATTGGTGGTGTTCTGGGCATTTGCATTGGCTGCTCTCTCATCAGCTTCTTCGAGTTGATCTATTTTATGGTCTTTCGCCTATGGTCCAACTATCTTCGGCAGCCAGAGATTTAATTAAGTTAAATGTTACCCATACGCCGTGTGGGCAAATTTGTTGTGATTCATCTCGGTGACAACGTGCGAGCGACAGGGTCACATTAATCTTGATGACTTGAATTGTAACTGAGATGAAATAAATGAGTAAAAAAAAGGGAAAAGAGTGGGTGGCTAATGGGCGAAGGGTGGGGCTTAGCTGGAGTGTGCCGATCATCAAGGTTAAGTGGTCTGCTGAGCCCCTTTTTCATCGTCTCCCGGCTTGTTCGCAATTCATCGCCTGGGGTTCCACTTGATGACTACTGAATGACAACAAAAAGATACAGAAAAATGTCTTTCCTTGTATGTAAGCTTTACAAAAAAATGTTTATATATTTAAAATGTTTTTTAGATCTGAAGAAATACAATTTAAAGCAAAAAAAAGTTTTTAAATCAATAAAATAGTGACCAAAGTAAAAATAATTGTATTAAACAATAACTTTTAGTATAGGAAAATGTATTAAAATCTTAGAAAGAAAGCGAAAAGCATTTAATTTAATTTTTGTTATAAATCGTTATTTTATAACCAATACAAATTTTTTTAAATAAATGTCCAAGACTTGTAATAAAAATGCAATATTAACAAAAACTGAAAAATCGATTTTTAACAGGGAACTTTTACATAAAAAACTTATTAAAAGATAAATTTAAACTTCTTAGAAATAACCTCAAGACGATCCATTTAATTTTATTATCTGGCTTAGTATTATTTTCTTTCAGTGAATTTGTGTGAGTGTGAGAACTGTTCTTAAGTGCACCTTAACGTGCGCTTTTCTGTATTGATTTTTCTCAAACCACTTGTCAACTTTTGAATAATAAAATTCTTCTTTCTTTCGTTGCAGGTGAGTTTTCCCAAGAAAAAGGTGTCCCTACATTCTATAGCGTAAGTTTGTAAACTAAAAGTTTAAATTTAAAAATTCAAAAACTTAGCTAACAGATTCTGTTGTTAGACTGCTAACTAACAGGGAAAAGCTTAACGAAAGCTTTTAAAAGTAATGAAATCAGCTAAGAAGCACTTCCTTTAGAAAAGCTTGTAGGAAAAGCTTTTGCTTAACAGGCGTACATTGTGTTGAATTAAGTGTAATTTTTATGGTCTTCTCTCAGTTATCACAAATCATGTTCAATCAATTGAAATGGAAGACAGAGAAGCTCATAAAATCGAACTTAAGCCATGAATTATCAAAAATCTGGCGATAAAAACTGCAATCCTAAGCGTAGAGTAAAATCTAGAAGCAGCACACACATTTTAATAGCCATCTGGGGGCAAGAAAAACATTGAGCAAGGCAAACGTCTCCATTAATTTTAAAACCGCCAACTTATCAGGGCAGCGCGTCATGGTCCTAAGTGATTTTCCTCCAGCTCCGTTGATTTACGGGGAAAAAGCGGCGCTAAAGCGGATATCTGCTCTATATATTTTACACATAGAGCCACTGGATGCAAGGACATGCGATGCCGTGTCCTTCACCTTCCAAAAAAAAAATGAGAAAAAAATTTATACATAAATATCTCTGAGCGGAGGAACCTTCAGCGTTCCTTTTAAAGTATTCCGTATGCGGCGGCGGCTTGTCCTGGCATTATAATTTTTATTTCCCTTAATTTTTTTTTGCCGGTTGATGAGCCGCTGATCAAAGGCATTCCAGAATGGCTTTTCCGGGAAACAGTTTCGAGGAAAATTCAATTGGAATCGCTTAATGTGTCACATTACTCTCAATTTGAGTAGTTCGATTTAGCGGCAACTAATTTGGGGAATTTGAGACCTCCACAGCTTGCGTGGGTAGACTCTGGAAATAGCTCTTAGTTTTTTAGGGGACCAAAGGAATTTAATGATTGCTTTTCGGTTTTATTTATATTTTTAAATACATTTTATTTTCAACTTCATATAAAGAGGATTTCATGATTCCAAAAATATAACAAAATACTTTAAAATAAAAACTTCTATAGATGCTTATATTTAAGTTTAGTTATAAAAACATAGTACAACAATATATCTGCTTTCAGAAATTGTATATAACATTTTATAGAAAAAACTTTAGCACAATGTTAGTTTAAAAAAAAATACAACAAGGTCATTAATTGCTAATTGTTAAATATACAAAAAATCGTCTGGTTTGGATACTTTACCTTACTTTTACTTTCTTACTTCTTCTAAAAAAGTCAATATTCAATGCAAAAAAGTTGTGAGAACAAGTTTAAAGTAAATTAACACTTTTTAAGGTGCGAAAAACTTGTTTAATTTCTTTAGAAGTGGACATTATTACCATTAGCAACATGCGCAAAAACGTATTTCCAAAGGCCATCATGTCTGCATGTGTGGGTAGTGGTCGAGGAAAAGTTTTTGTTGCAAACTTGAAATGAAATTGCTTCAAATTCAACATTTCGAACAGTTTAAGCTTGTGTCTCAAATTGCCTGCCATTGTGTTTTGTTGCTCAACAAACTCCGTTCGGATGTGGTAGAAATGCTTCAAGGACATTAAGGCATACCCATTCCATATCCATTTCCTTCACTTTACCAGAAGCCTGCATCGATGTTGACTGTCTCATTTGCATAATTCTAATATGGAACATTTTTGGCCAGCAACAACAGCAGCAGCAGCAGCAGCAGCAGCTTCCTCAACTGTCCACCTACACGCAAACACACTCAAACACACACACACATGTACTCGACTTTCGTCCTGGGCCAGGAGATTTGCATATATAAAAGCGTAGCTGGGTCCTTGTCAACGTAAATTACGGCCATTTGATTTCGGCAATTACAACGCATTTGTGTGCAACAATTTTCCGTTTTTTCTTTGTACACCAAAAATTTTAACAAGTTTGTCTTGAAAATAAATTACAGACGGTAGTAAAGATTAAGTTTTAAAATTAATACTAAACGTTTTAGTTTAATTACCGATGAGTTAAGTTTTATTATGATACTTTCGTAGTGTTAATGTAATACTCATCTAGTTAGTTTTACGGCCGGCGTTGCCACCTTGTTTGTAGCAAGTTAAGTTGGTTGTGCCTCACCATTTGCATAAGCTATGGTGTTTATACATTCTTAAATTTTCCCATTTTGTTTCATTTCATTTCACAGTAAATGACAATTTTTTTTGAGTGTAGGCTCTTGTTTTTTTCTCTGCCTGATTTATGTATTTTTTTTGTTTGTGGAGAAACGATTTCAATTTAAGCTGCTCACTCAACTTCGACATGTTGGCCAAGTTAATTATGAGCTTATCCTTGGACTTGTCTGCAGTCGACAATATTTATTGTTGCTGTCCCGTCTGCAGGACTTCCTCTGTGATTTTTCCTTTTGTCCGTCCATTGTTCGCGGTTTGGTTTTCCTGCAACCAAGTCGCAGCAATTTGGCTCTCAGCCAAAAAAATAAAAAGAAAAAATAAAAAAGAAGGTTGACAACCTTGGCCATGAGAAGGACTTTCTATTTATCTATTTGGCCGGGGCCAAAGCCAAGTTGTCGACTTGTTTTTTGGGCTATTTGCATTATGCGGGTGGAAAATGAGAATGAAAATGATTATCATTTGTTTTCGTTAAGTTGGCTAAAACCAAACTGTCCAGAGCCAACAAGTTGCGGCATCTCATAAAAATGAATTACGTGCGACGGAGCGAAGTAGTCCCAAGGATTCTGTATTTTATCTAAGCTCTTCCTTCTTTCCCCTTTTGCCTAAATATTTCCCAGATCTCCAGGGATAAGTTTGTTTCGTGGGGACTTTCGGCAATAAGGAACGAGCTTGTTCACTCGCCCATGATATGGGACAATTTGTTGTGGTTTAAAGGAATGCAAATTGAATTTGCTTGTGTAAAATTATGTACAGCGAAATTCGTAAAATATGCGCTTGGTTTCAAAGTCATACAAGATAGGAGTTGTAACAAATATATTTTCATATTTTGCTTGTCAATTTATTTTCATACGGAAGTTATTGCTTTTTAATAAAATATATAAATATTTAAAAAAAAATGTTTTTCAATTTGAATCTTAAATATCCAAATAAAAATGATATACTTTTTAATTCTTTGTTTTTTATATTTTGGAATTTTTAGTGAACTAAGAGAAACATTCATATTGACAAAAAAAAAAAAAATTATTTACGTTATGTAAGTAAGAATATTTTCGGCAAAAATTAAATTTAGTTACGTTTCTTTTATCTGAAGTCTTAAAAATTTAAATAAAAATGAACT
Organism: Drosophila gunungcola; assembly: GCF_025200985.1. NCBI lineage: Eukaryota > Metazoa > Arthropoda > Insecta > Diptera > Drosophilidae > Drosophila > Drosophila gunungcola. The sequence continues at coordinate 4,155,198 of NW_026453180.1, read as the reverse complement.
AACTTTTATTTTGATTGCAAATGTACATTTAGTATTAAATTCTTCAAATTACGTATGCCAAAGTAATTTCTCCTTCGTCAAACAAATTGAATCGTTTCGCCCAATTACAAAAAAAAAAAATAATTCAAAATAATTTGTATCGATTTTGGTGAAGAGCTCTCCCCGTTTTGTTCCCGCCTAACGACTATTTTGCCTGCATCAATTTTGTGCTTTGCGATTTACATGATTTTCCTTTGCCGACGACTTTCCAATCCGCTTTTCCGCTTTTCCCCCGCTGCCCTTGACCATTGTGTAAGTCCTCCCGGAGCGGAGTCTTATGCAAATGCTTTTCAGGGACGAAAGTCTCAATCGAGGCGGGATTCCTTTCTCGTCGTCCTGTCCGTTCAATCAAAGTTGACACTGCCTGGCGGGAACATCCAGGACTCGAGATTCATCCCTGTCATTGTCATTTTCAGTGTGTTTGGTGTGTGTGTGTGTGTGTGTGTGTGTGTTGTGTTGAGTTGTGTGTGGGCGTCGCATTAAAGCGATTTTATTTATGCAACGGCATGTGCGCTCGCTGAGCTGAGTTCTTAACCGAATTTCGCATGCAAATTTTGCACGTGCCCTCGTCTTTGTGTGCATTTAATTATTAAAATTTAATTTGGCCAATTTTCTCGTCCTTTCTTTCAACTCCAAAAAAATCAAACTGGAAACTACTCTAATACAGAGGTCCTTTGTCTGCCAAGCAAACAACCTGTTTGCATCCTCAGAAAAAATCTAAAATATAAGCCGAAATAGTTTTTCTTTTTAAAGGACAATGGCACATCATTGTTATTCCTGTTGCTCTTCTCTTTTAGCTGATAAATTTTTGATAACTTGCGTCACTGGCATATTTAATGCAAAAGGAAAAGTTTTCCTTTTGCGTAAGAGAAACGGGCGAACATTTTAAGAGAGCCAAAAGCTTTCCGGTTTTCTCATTTTCCCAGCACGTGCCGTGTTTGTCGGCGAAAAGCAGCGAATTCAAGTTCAAGTCGCACACAACATTGAAAGCCAAGTTCACAGGCTCCAAGGCTCCCTCATGCTCTCTCTCTTTTTAACCGTGTCATGCTCTCTCTTTCGGAGGCTCTGACTATGTATTTTTGTGATTATGTAAGCAGTTTCTGATGTGTTGCTCCAGCTATTTGTCCTTTGTTGCTTTTTTATTTATTATCATTTCGGCAATTGGCATATAAAAAAATGTAAAAAATATACAAATTTAAAGCAATCGAGGTGCAGAAAATAATATTAAACAGCTGCTTTGACCAATTTAAAAGGAAAATATCTTAACAATGTAAATGTTTAACAAAAATTAAATTTTTTAAAAACTCTTTATATACAGCTTTCTACCATTTTCTTAATGAGTATTAAACACTTGAGAAAAGTCTAAAAGCGTATATTATTTTTTTCTCTACAGTTGTTTATCCTTGTTTTTTTTTTTTGTTTATCCTTGTTGTCTTTTTGTTTTTGTTTGTGTCCGAAAAATTTCAATTGCATTTTCGGGTATTTATTTTTCATTTTCCTTGGCATTTCGCTCAATGCTGGCAGCCGTCCTTTTTGTGATTCTTCACCAGAGCTATCTGTTGTTTGTTGTGTGTTTTCTTTTTGGCCTTCTTTTATCCGTTTTCCCCCCCCCCTATTTCCCTTGTCAATCGAGAAGAACAAAGCGGAAGGATGTTCGCCGCCGCCGCTATAGTTTTTCCCTGTCCCTTTCTTTGTTTCATCTGGCTGTCTCTTTCTCTGCACCTTCCACCCGTCTCTTTCTGCGTGTTTTGGCATTCATTGCGTGCTTGTCTCACATATCTCAGCTGCTATAGCTTCTATATATTCGTTGTAGCATCCATAAAATTGTGTAAACTTGTGTTTTCTATACCAACTACTTGGCATTGGGTTTTGCTTATGTCTCTATATATTTTTGGTAAGAGACGAAGATTTTCCCTTGTTGCGCATTCGAAATGAAGTCGGATTTTCCCTGAGGGCAGCTCCAATGTTTTCCTGGCCTTGATTAGCTTTCGGTCTTGCCCTGGCGATTGCGGGAATTCCAATTCAAATCGCTGTGTGCCACTGGTTTATATTTAGACGCGATCCCGATGTTTAACCTTGTGCGCAAAGGCGCACACTTCCTTTTCGGCGTGTCACTATTGTGGGTTTTCCTCGTAGCCAGATGACAATGATGCTGCCTGGCATTGATGGTGATGCTGAGCGAAGGACCAAAAGGACAGGGACACGGGGCAGAAGGACATGGCCAAGGACGCGGCAGGAAACGAGAAGGGCAGCAGGACACTCACTGCCATCGAGTTATGACTTTGAAGTGTTTGCTCATCAACGCAAAAGTTATAGTATCTCGGCGACACTTCTCCCCCAACTTCAATAGTTTCATTGTTGAGTTGCTCTGGATTGTATCGAATAAAATGCACCGGTTATTAGCAATTATTTTAAATTTTAAAGAGGTTTAAACTCCTTGATTTAGTGAATATTCTCTTAGTTTATTCAAAATTTCATTGGGTATAAATAAATCTGTAAAATTTTTAATTATGAGCCAAAGGCGTATGCTTATAAATACGTATACGTAATAATATTTTCTTCTTAAGTTCCATTTTACTAAATGGAGTTTCCGTATTTATTTAAAGTTAATTATCTTAGCCTAATCGAGTTTTGATTGAGGTTAGTATATATATTAAAACTTTAGTTTGTTCAAGTATGGATAATTATGTCTTTAAATTGAATATTGTAACTATATTTCATTAAGTTTTAATAATAATGTCTTTTAATTGAATATAGTAACTATATTTCAATCTTAGTTTAATCCAATTTGTGTTTTTTTTTGGATTGAAGATAAATCAATTTAAGTTTACTCTTGTTATAGATATTTAGTATTTAAATAAACATTTAGATCTATTCAAGTTTTCTTGTACCATAAATATTTGGCCTCAATTTTGGATAATAATGTCTTTTTGTTGAAGTTCCTATCTTCATATATTTCAATCTTATTTTATTCAAGATTTTATAGGCTTTTGACTAACGATAGTGACTATGTTTCATTTAGATACCCTATAGCTTAGTCTATATCCCGTTGCCTGCTAATGACTTGGACTCTTTTAATTTGCTGCTTGTCTGCCACATGCCATTCGGCATTAATTTAGCTACAGCCTCTTTTTTCCCACTCTATTTTGCCTTTCTTTCGCTTAATTACAATAATTCATCAACTTGTTTTCGTTCTATAGAAATCAAACCACGCTCCATGTTGATTAAATTCATGTTCCCATTGTTTGCCTCTTTCATTGCGTTTGGGATGGAGTTCCTGGAAAATTAATATAGAAAATGCGTTATATTATTTGGTTTATGGTTTATGGTTTATGGTTTATGGTTTCTCCTTTCGATTGCATGTGCAACAGGCAAACACCAGCATAAATACATATATATATGGCCCTGACCATGGCAATTGCATTGACGCACACGAAAATCCAACCCCTCACATTCAGCATTTTCTCTCGCTGGCTAGCCGCAAAACTCCTGCCTGATGATTTCAATCAGACTGTGGGCGTGCATTAATGAAGGGGCAAATCGGTGAAGAGGAAAGGCAGGGGATAAATCGAGCAAAGGCTGGGGAAAATTGGGGAGTGGACAGGACAACAGGCTTTGGCGAGCCGGGCCAACAAACATGGCATAAACAAAACACACACGCACACTCTCCCGAAAAATAATGGCCAATGAGAGCGGTAAAGAGAAAATGCAGCAAGAGTTGGCAAAAAAGCTTTTCCTGGCCAAGAGAAAATCCCATAGCTTTTCCTGCTCTTGCGATGCTTAGTGATGCTCATTTTTGCTTAGGAAATGAATTCTAGCTAATCAGACAAGCAAAAAAAAAAACAACAAATATTCACTACAATTTATATTTTAATATATATACAATATATTGATTTACTACATATATATCAATTGATTGTAAATGTTTCTTTAAAACAAGCTGATGTTTTTAGTATGTTATGGTGCAAGTTTTATCCAAAAAAATTATTAAATTTTTTTTATGAGGAATTTATTAATTTGCCTTAGTTTCGACCAGTTTCAAGACTTTCTTTACCTTTTAAAAAAAAAAATTTATGAATAATGTTTTTATAGCAAGGCTTTTTTATATAAATAAATTTAACTATTTAAATTGTAAAACACTTCCTTAACCTCTAAATTGTTTTAGCCAAATGTAGTTACAAAGTTGAACAAAAGTTTGAAAATTCTCCAACTAATAATAGTAAATTCTTACCATGATTTTCTAAAGGATAAGTTTGATTAATCCATTTTTAAAGAGCTTTAAAAATTGTTTAAGAGGCCTGTAAAATTATATATGACCAGAATAGTTACCAAACCTCTTTATTCCATATCTTTTTAATTTCGAATTAAAGCCTTGAAAAGAACGAAATTAGGCGACAGTTTTAACAACCAAACTTTGTCGCAGCGCATAAAATATGCAGTGAGAAAGGACTGCAAGCAAGTGTCATTAATAATTGCTTTATGTGCACTGATACAAAAATGGAATAGTAAAACTAAAAACCTGAATTAAAAATCTTATATCTTATAATTAAATTAAATATTAAATCCTAAATTAAATACAGTGCATATTAAATTGTATTTATAATAAAATATTTTAATTAAGGTGCAAAATATTAGATTTAAAAAAGTTTATATTTGATTGAAAAGCATTTCATTTATTTTAATTACATATTAAGATATTAAATGTTTAAAATAACTAAATCCCTAATGGATGAAAATCAAAGCGTAAAATATTTAAATTGAATACAAAATATTTGGCTAGAATACTTCTTTTTTTTACCAGTATGGCTATAATGTGGCTTATTGGCAGGGCAACGTGGCTAGAACTCTTTTGGCCAACTAAGAGAGTTCTAGATGGTGGGTTTGGATGGTTCAACCACCAAGAAAAGCTCTCTCTGCTCCGCTTATCAGTTGGGTGATGTGATGCTGTTCCTCCGGTGGCTCCACGCTCCACGCTCGGTGCTCGATGCTCGATTCTCGAAATTCTTGGTGGTTGTGTTGCGACGACGACGACTTTTGTGTGATTCTGGTGTCGCTGCTCGTCGCTCGTCGCTTTTCGCGCGGCGCTGCGAGATGTCATGAAAAACATTTGAACGGCTTCCGTGGGCCATCAGTTTGTTGGCAATTCTCGAGCCCGTCGGAACACAAAATAATATTCCCAAATTAGAAAACCCCCAATTCTCAAAAAATCTCTCACAAAGCGCCAAAACAACAAAAGACACACAAATAATAAATGCTTATCAATACAAAAGCCAAACCAATTGTGATGTGATACGAGGCGAAAAAATAACGCGTCTTTTGAGTTTTTCCCTATTTTCCTTGAACCTTTTCGGTTATTTTTGGGTAATCTTTATGTTCTGCCAATTTTAAAATTTCTTTTTTATGAGCTGTTAAAGTGTTTTGGTTCTGTGTATTCTGTGTGTGCGCGCGAAGTTAATTTCAAATTTTCGGTTATGCTTTTTGGCAATTTATGCGCGCCGTTTTTATGTGCTAAGAGTATAAAAATCAACAACAAAATCATAAATAAATATTTTTGGCCGTGAATGAAATTAAAAATATTGTGGACATACACAAGAATATATACATATAGCGAATTGAGAACTAAGTGGAACCATTAATTTTGATAATTAAACAAAAAGTGCATTGACTTTAGCTCGCATGGCAAATGCCAAATAAAAAATACAAAGTCAAGGTGTTATATTGTTAACTCTTGTTATTGTTGGCACTAAATGTTTATGTGCATTTAAATGTGCGTATGCGAAATGCATTTTATTTAACGAATTTATTCGCAATACAAAGGCGCTAGCGGAAACAAAATAATCAACAGAAACATATTCGAATATTGCAATTTTTGTGTGTGCTTGAAAAAAATCGTAATATTGTAAGAATAAATTGGGAGAAAGCATAAAAATGATTGTAAATGTAATTTGAAAACAAGCTGATGCTTTTAGTATTTTGTTTTGCAATTGTGTGTGCAAATAAAGTGCATTTTTATTTTTTTTAATGTAAAAGTTGGTTACTGTAATGAATTTTTACAAGTAAATAAATAAAATGGAAATTTTTTGTATGTTTTTTCATTTTGGTATTTAAATGGTTTTTAGGGTCTTTAAAATCGTTTGTTTAAATGATAAAGAATAGCTAATTGATAGCAAATTTAATAAATTTTATTTGTCTTAACTCATTAAAAATTTAATTAAACTTTTATCCATTAAAAAATCAAAATGAAAGCCAATTTAGCCAATTACTATGCCACTGCTACCCAAATTAATTGTATTAATTACTGCAAATTTAAGTTTCTATTGCATCTTCACTTTCAATTCTAATCGCATCAGCAAAAATATCAACAACAAAAATAAATTACCATAAAGAAAGCAAATATTTAATCCAACATAGAACCGAAACTTGAACAAATGTTTGAGAATCAAGCTCCACACAAACACACACATTCAACCAGCCACGCCCATTGGAAATAGCTATTATAAGTTTTATTTGCAACTAGGAAAAGTAAATTACCGAAAATTTCAATTCAATTGAGGCCAAAATAAACAAAACAAAAGGCGGCAGCAGAAACCACTCAATTCACATGAGAATTTCCATAGATGGGAAAAGTTTGGCAATTAGAGTGAGTCGGGTAGATAATCAGATCGAGGGATAAGATGACAGGAGGCTAAAAGCAAATTGAAGTGGAAAATGGTTGTACACCAACTTTATCATTATCCAGTGGCCGGCCACTCAAATTATAATTTACTGGCCTTCGCCGTTTTTTCGGGTTTTTCTTCTTGCACAAGGAAAATAAATTTGTAAATTTATAAACTGTTAGAATATTTTGCTAGCCTTTAAAACCCATTTTATACATTTTAAAAATTTCTGGAAGGAATGTCGTTTACAAATAAATAATTTTTAGAATAGAATAGTTATTTTAGGTACGAAAGCTGATTTAAAAATGTGGTAAAGTCATCTAGATGATTAGAAAATGTGGTAAATCATCGTGATGATTTTAAAGTGTTTTTGAATCATCTACATGATTTGAAAATTGTTGGATCATTGACTTCGGTAAAATAACTAAATATAGGTTTAGATGAGTGGGTTATTTATTAGTAAGTTTCTTATGACAGTTTTGAAGGCTTCTTTCAACAGTGTACATTTTGTGTATTTTTTCATAACAAGAAAATACGCACCTGAGAGCGAAATTTGACCCGTGTATCTGCACGATACATAAATAATAATACCCTGGGATGGCGAAGGCGGACCAGCTGGGTTAACTGAAGCAAATGGCCATCGATATGGATGCCATTTGCTGAAGTATCCTTGAGGGAAAAAAGTGGGGGAAAAGAAGCTAAGCAGGCTTATTTGCTGAGCTGCTGCTGCTGCTGCCGCCCCTCCAAATTTTCCTTTTTTCCCAACCTTCGGGCTTACGTGACTTTTGTGCCATGTGCGAGTGGTCCTACCATAATTCTTCCATTTTCTCTTTTTGGATCTGGGATCTCTGGGTGCAAGTGAAATTAATGAAGCAGTTCATCCGACACTGAATTGATTGGCTTATTACACTGGCAACTTGAGTTGAATTTCACTTTCACTTTCATTCATTCGCTGTCGTTTCGCAGACAAGAGCGATTTTTTTGGCTCCAGCAGGACAAGTGCTGCGATGACAGGACATTTCTTTTGGCTTGCAAGCCTCATTTGTCTCGCTGTTTTGCTGTTTGACTGTTTTCCGCATTTTCCCCACCGGGGGAAAACATATGGAGGGCTTCTCATAATTGAATTCCCATCAAACCGCAAATAACATCAAAATTACATTATTTGCTCTTGCCGTTTCGTTTCCATCTCCTTTTATTTTTGTTTTTGTGTCCCGGCTCTTAATTGCGAAACATTTCCGATATTTCAGTCACGTTCGAGTGCTATCAATATGCCACGTCAATGCCTCAATATTCGGCATCAATGGCAACTTTTTTTTGCCACACATCCATCCAGCAGCCATGCCATTAATTTTTGGTTTTTCTTTTTTTTTGAAACAAACATTTACATAATACCACAAAGTGTGTATAGAAGATGGGTGGATAAACCTCCCGAGTCATTTGTTTGATTAGCAATTCCGATGGGCGTGACAGAAACACTCAGAAGTCGAGGAAACAGAAAAAGAATAGCTCATAATCTATATGTATTTTTCAGAAAAGCAGAAACAGAAACTGAAACGGCAGTTACTAAAACCAAATTATTGTGTTTCCTGAATCAAACTCAAACTACAGTAAAGAACATTCTACGATTTCAAAAATCCATATAATTAAACGGTTAACAAAAGCATCAAATTAAAATCAACTACACGGGTCGATTGTTGTTTACAAAAGAATAAACCATTAACTAAACTATATACGTCTATACACAAAAATATATTTAAATCAATATACAGACAGAAAAAAAAAGACAAGCGTTAAAGAGGCTTTCAAAACTAACATTAAATGTGAACGTATTTTAAACCCATAATCCTATAAGCAACGTATATATATATATATATATATGTATATATATATACAAGTATATCTAAAGGCTTCAAATTGAATCAAATGTGACAAAAGAATTAAACATTTAACCAATTGCTCAACCAATGTCAACTAAGTAAATATTTGTTAATTACAAAAGCCAAAAACCAAAACCAACAAAGACAGCAACACTATACAAATTAAAGCAAACAAAGTTACAAAACGCCGCAATTGAAAGCTTCCATTTTAAAACAGAGAAATATATATATGTATGTGACACATTAAATATTTAAATATATGAATTTATGCAACATATATATATGAACCTATAAAATATATATAAGCAAGTTACTATTTTCTATGAATATATATATATGACATATATATGCGTGTTGGAGACAAAACAATATTTTAATAAATAAAATATATTGAGAACAATAACAGAGGAAATAGCAAACATTGAGCAGAATAAAGCAGACATACTAGATTAAAAATAGTAACTACTTGGAAATAAACCAAATGCTGCATTGAAAAATCAAAATCCCACTAAGATCAGAGATAAAACCATTTATCAAATAACAAATCAAATCAATTGATAACAATTAAAGAGGAAATTTGAATAAAACTAACAAACTTTGAGCAAATAGAAGCTGAAATAGGTCACAATTACTATATTGATAAAGTAAATACATTAAAAAATATATAATACAATAAATAAAATCAAAGTCCCACAAAGAACAAAGAAAAAAAATATTTTCAAAAAATAATTAAACCAAATGAGAACGACAAGAAAGGAAAAACTTCCTTACCTTGATTATAACTAAGCTGAAATAGGCCACAAATACTACTTTTTAAAATCAAAATCAAAATAACACAATTGACAGGAGAAAATTAAAAAAAATTACCATTATTTGCTTAGACAAATGCTGCAATACCAGCAACCGCAACAGCAACAACAGCAGCAGCAGCAACAGATACTGCAACAGGAGCAACACCAACAACTGCAACAGCAGCAGCAACATCATCAGCAACTGCTGCAGCAACAGCTGCCGCAGCAGCGACGGCAAACCTACAAGGAGTACTTGCAGCAGCATCAGCAGCAAAAGCAACAGCAGCTGCAACAACAGCAACAGCAGCAGCAGCAACCTTTGCGGATATTCCGCGTCCACTACATCCGGTTGAATTCGAAGGACGGTGTACCGTCCATCAACCAACAGGTCAATGGCTATCCCAATGGATCTCCGAATGGCGCCAAAATGAAGACAATAGCACCGAATATCCGTCGACGGCGGCGGTGCGATAAGCACCACTTGGAGCTCTACTGCAATGAGACCACAACGCCACCCACGACAAATGTCCCCAGTTGTAGTTCCAGCGGCAATCAACTGAAGCCCGGAGGTCTGAGGATTCGGGAATGCATCACGGCACCCAGTACGGCGGCCAGTTCGCCGGTGGATGAGCACATGTGCATTCCGGCACCGCCCATCACACCACCGCCTGCTTTCCTCACCGAGGGCTACAGAAGGTCCAGCACCTCGGTCTCCACATCGGCATTGCCTACGAGTGCCACAAGTAGCCAGGAGACCCAAACTCAGACGCAGACGCAGACCCACAACCACGGCCATAGTCAGCTGCGAAACCAGAGCCAGAACCATCTGCAGCCGAGCCTGAAACCGAACCTGATGCGCCAGCAGAAGCCATTTCCCGTTGTAGTTGCCAAGCCCCTGGGTCCGCAGAAACCGAGAACAACGGCCACCATTGCGGTCACGTTGAACAGCGGCTCCAACAAGCCACGTGCCACGGTCAAGAGAAGTTTAGGTGAGCCACAAAACACTCGCAAAAATAGGAATTTTATGCTAAATACCAACGAAAATATAGTATATACTATATATAATATGTAGTATATACTAGGATAGTAAATATTAAAATTATACTTAATACCAAATGAATATCAACTATATTAAATATTATATTATATATTTTATGTTCTGGCTTTTTATTTGGTATTAAGTATAGTTTTTCTAAAAATAGGAAATCTATAAATAATACCAAATTAAAATCTAGTATATGTACCAAATAGTATACAGTAAGGCCCATGATAAATCTTTAAGTCCAAGTGTTGGTTTTGAGTATACATTTTATACAATAACTGTTGGTTTTAGACACAACATTCAGAAATTCAGTTCAGATATTGTGACTGCTCTTCTCACCCACACAAAAAAAATGTGATCTTTATATCCCTAACTCTATTATTTATTTTCCCTTCAAAAGTTAAAGTTTTATCATATAACTAAAAACAATTAAGATGTATTTTCTGCGAACATACGGTTCTTTAAGACAAGCAAAAATGTTTTGGTATTTTTTATGGTTTTTTTTTTTTTAAACTTAGAGCTTATTTAAAAGATTTTCTGCGTGACTCTTGTGACTCCCTCGTAAAAATCGTTCATACTGATTTTTTTTCTCTCTGCTGTCGGTGGTCACAAATAAGGATCGTCTTCAATTCCCAGACCCACTCAACGTCTACGATGAAATATTTCCTTGGACATTGGCATCGTTTTATGGTGGCGGTAATAAAGTGTGCTATATGTGAAAGTGGGCGGTGGCTTGGCCAAGTGTGAGTGTATTTGAGAATGATGGGCGTGGTCAGCAATAAAGAGGCACCACCGAATTGCAGCTGCTTTCGTCCATCGGATGGAATAAATTCCAGGGTCCGAAAGTGGGTGGTTTTCTGGGCGGTGGAGCGATTAGGCTTAAGCCTGCAACTTTATTGAAAAGTTTTTATGGCCAACGAAAAGTTGTGCGCTTTTTGTGTCAATTTTGTTGGGGAGACAAAAAGCTTAAAGTGTCGATCAGGAAGAGCTGCATTCTATAGTTTATGGAGGGCCATTCAAAGTGGCTTAAAGAATTTTAATTGTAAAACAAGTTTTAAATATTAAATGGGTGTTGATATGACTTTTAATTAAGTTTGAGTCCACAACTAGTTGTAGAGTTAATAAATAATACTAAGCCTTAATCATTATAAACATGCTTAAGAGAAAAACAATGTAAATTTAATCGATTTTTTAAAGCTTTTATTAAAACTATGTTAAACTGGCTGACAATAATATTTATATATAATTTAATTATTGATTATTATTTACAAATTTAATATGTATTATTAAATAGCAAGTCAAGCACATTAAGATACGATAATTACAATTAAAATACTTACATGTCTGACAAAATAAAAACGTTTTCGCCGAACCTAATTAATTCCTTTCAATCAACGTTTCTCCGAGGCAAATATCAACAGCCTCTTGTCCCTCAACGCATATATTTGCCTGATTCTGCGAGTAACGAACCCCATTATTCCCAGACTGATTTATCCGAGTGTGTGTTTGTGTGTCTGTGGCTCCCTTTTTCGAATGTTACTCGATAGGGCCATTGAGGCCGATATGCAAATGTTGAACTTCTGCTTTTGCAGGAGCGGTGGCCCCAGAAAGTGTCAATAAAAATAAGTTTTCAATGCAATTGCCGCCTGCAGGGACGAAATTCCCCTCTTTCGTCCTTCTTCAAATTTGATTGCATTTGCTGGCAGCCCAAGAATTGCATATTGAGAGGGGCAAAAGTTGCCCTGAAGGAAGATGAAAAACGAGAAATGTATATTGGTGTAGGAGGTTCCATTCCATCTCCCGCTTTGGCGAGAATTGTCGCTTCGAGTTTGATCGATTTGTGTGCACAATTTGCTCATAATAAAAATTGTATGATTCGTGTATAGTTCTGAAAATTATTTTTTGTGCACTGGGAAACTAGTTTTTGACTTTAGAAATGTGTTTTTAAAATGAATTAATAAGCAGATAATTCTAGACAACTTTTTAATTTAAAGCTTATACATTTATAAAGAATTTTTTGCTAATATTAATATGAAAAAGTTTTATAAACTTATTTTGAACATCAGAAATGTGATTTTCAACCCTTTTTCTAAATAGTTAATTAGATAATTGTGTGAAAGAGTAAACCACTTAATATTTTGTATATTTCCCCAATTTAATGTTTTTTTTTATAGCAAATTTAAAATAAAAAGTTTTCGAAATATATCTGTTTAATATTAAAACATTAATATTTAAATGTTATATTAAAGTTATTTTATTTTTGTTATGATCTAAAATTGGTTATCTTAAGGCTTTAAAGGTAATTATTGTATATCAAAATTTAAAAAGAACTTTAGATTGAGTATACAATTGAATTTTGAGTAGACGAAAATTAAAGAATACTTAATTATAGTGTTAGTTCCTTCCCCTATTTATTTTTCCTCAGTGCTTTCATAACTTTACTGTGCAAATTCAAGGCATGAGTTAGATCATTTCTGTTTGTCCAATGAATTGCATAAGGTCATTTGGAAATTGTGCTTCGCAAGTCTTGTGCCAACACGTGTGTGTTGGCAATTACCAGACTTTGGCATGAGTTTGCCAAATTTTCGTGCTCTCGACTCTCGATTCTCGAGTTTGCCCGTAAGATGCTGCCTCAAAATCTAATTCCGCAGAGCAGCGCTTTCATAATGGATGGGGTGGAAAATGGAAAATGGTTTGCCATTTGGCAAACGAGCAAAATCTTTGCCACAGGCGGCCAGTAAAAGCAAAGCCGCTTTCTCCATCTCTCCACCTGCATGTTATGAAATATTCAATCAAAATAAACAATTTTCAAGCCATAAATCGGACTTGCAGTCAAGGTTCTATAGTAGTTTTGCCTTGCCTGCTGCTTTGCTTGCTCCCATTCAGTCAGTCATTCGATTCAAAAGTCCATATCCGAGGTATTCATTACATTATTAAAATATTTCGATTTTGCATTCAAACTAAGGAACTTTTTGCGCCATGGCCAGTGAAAATCTAGTTGCTTTTTGCAATGACGACAGGCGGTCAAAAAAGTCTGGGAAAGCAAGTTTGTTGGCATGGACGAAAACTTTTGTAATTTTCTAGCATATAAATGATGGAGCTTTATTTGAATGGAACGAAGGCAAAGGTGGGCGGCACATAAAGGGAATAAGTTACTGGGAAAATTCACGAGCTCAAGAAAATTTAGCTCACAATTCCCTATTTTGTATGCTTCTCAAACTGCTAGCTTACACGAATTCAAAGTAAGCTTTTTCCGATAATTAAGAGACGATTTTGCAAATACTTAAAGCAACTCAAATACAGAGAAATAGGTAAAAATTAAAATAAGCAAATAAATCCTTTTCCCTGCATATATACTAAAGCAAAAGTTAAGCAAAATAAACTGAACATAATGACTTCTGTATATTTTTAAATTGGTCAAACGGTTAAAGCAATTTTATCATTTAGGTTGTATTTAAAACGCCTATAATTTCAACTCACTTCAAGTTGAATTTAATGAATTTTCACACCATTAATAGGGGCAAAGTTTCTCTTTAGAATTGACCAGTGACCAGGCCAAGTTTTCAAGTCGAAATTAATTGGCAATTAATTGAAAGTTGCCCAACTTTTGGGAACTTACAAGAGGCGAAATTTCAGCCCACATGTTAAACTATAGTTGAGCCAGAGAAAGTGAAACCGAGAGAACATCTCAAGGTTTTCGAAGAAATTGCAGCCTGGAAAAGTGCTCGAGGCGATTGCTAATGTGGCCTGCAACTATTGGCCCAAGTGGGGAAAACTTTTGCATTATTCTGCGAGAGCATTACGTAAAAAGGGAGCAAGTTAATAATTAAATGCATAAATGCGAGAGCTGCTTTTTATTATTTTCACTTATTTTCACTCTTATTTCTCAGGCCTTGGCGCGTTATAATCCGCAAACATTAATGCAGAGTCATCAAGAGATGTGGATTGAGTTGAGTTGGCTTGGTTAAAATGTGTGCACTGATAAAAAAAAAGGAATAGTAAAAATAAATATCAAATAAAGCCTTTTTCTGATAATTTTAAATGTTTTTTTGGCCTCATTTAAACAGAAAACAAACTTTTACATAAATTTCACTGGAAACCTTTTAGACAATTTATGAACTAGAAATTTTGATTTAGTTTTCAAGATTGAAAATGAAGGCAAATATCTTAAACTAAATGTTAATGAAACTTAGATAGACAAATACAAATACAAAAAATTTACATTTTAAAAACAATGCATATAAAACTGCATGACTTAATATTAAATTTATTAAATTAATATGGAAAATATACGATTTTAAATAGTTTATATTTGATTTTAATAAACTTTTTTTATAGTTAAATATTGTTTAAATTTTCAGTACTTTTTTTACAGTCGAAATACAAATTTTAACACTTTTTAATATTTTTATATATAAAAAAAGGAAAAAGCTAAGCAAAAAATAATTAATTGAGTAAAAAATATTTGGATTTAATTCGTTTAATTTACCAGTGTGACATTATGTGTGGAAAATACTGGCAAGCAGAAGCTTTTAATTGAATGCGTGACTTGTTGAAACTTTTTGTGATTTGGCCCAAAAACGAGGTGACGATTTGTGGGTGGCAAGCAGCTAAGCAGCTAAGCTGCTTGGTTGACAGTTTTTGGCCTGATTTGACTGGATGTCTGTCGTCTGGCTTCTATACTATACAAACCCGATTAAGTGAGGCATCAAGTGTGCTTTGTGGCCAACTGGAGAGCTTTTAATGAAAATAAGCCGATATTGTGGAGCTTGCAGCGATTAAATTAATTGCTTAAATGATCTCGATTAACATTTAATTGCATAATTACAAACCAGGTTAATTTTAAGGCTTTATTAAATTTTAATTCTCTTAACTAACTGTTTAATTTCTTCTATTTATTTGCAGGTGAGTTTCGGCGAGGAAAAACGAATACAAATCTGTGGGTAAACTTGAAAAAATCTTTCTTTTTGTTTCAATAAACTCCTCGTATAATCCTTTTAATCAATCAAAAAGTGTCGGAAACTGCTATCAATTTGAAATGCGGCAGCGTAATCAACTATCTGTCACGATAAAGTGCGGACAACTATCGAAAGAAGTTTTCCCCTTAACGAGGAAAATGAAAAACTGCCAGCGTTTCTCATTCACAACTGAGATAAACAAGAAAATGCAGAAAATGTCAAGCGCAAGTAATCTAATAAAATTGTTTGCTGCTCTGGCAGCAGCAGCAGCAGCGAAGTATAGTGAGCTTATTTATGATTTGCTGCCATTCGCAGTGGGCGAAGTTATTTCATGTGGAATATCTGCAGCAAACACTACTACTGCAACTATTTGCTAAACAATTTCAATGGAAATTACTTTCTGGCCGGCGCAAAAATGAAAACAAGCAAATGCAAAATGTTGCATACTTATTTGGGGCAGCATTTAAATTGCCATTTTTTGGCTCTCGCTTTTTGTTTTCCATGATACACAGAGAAAAACTTTTGCTATTTGGGAAAAAAAAGTTAGTTATAATGTGATTTGCAATATATCAATGATAATTTAATTTTAAGTTTCTCTTTTTTTAGTCTTATTAAAACATAGAAAAGCTAAAAAATATTTATTGATAATTTTATTCATTATTTCCCTACATTTTCAAAATTGCATAAATAGATTTAAACTGCCATTCTTTTTTAATTAAGTTTAAGTGTGGTTTGTATTTACAAACTAAAAGCTTTATAAAAACGAAAATTAAAAAAAAATATTAATTAATGAATTTAAATTATACTTAATATAATATGGTTTGCAATATACAAATGATAACTTAGTCCAACTTTTCTCTTTCTCTTTTATATTTCAATATATTTTTATAGTTACTTTATTTCTACTATTCTGTCAAAAATTTGTATGAAAAGGTTTTAAATTTCCATAGTTATGTACATTTTTTTGTGTAAACTTTACTGTTTTACATAACAATTTGTGTTTGGCTTTTGGCCAATAGCAAACCCAAACAAAAAAATGCACTCCAAATTGGTTTGTTTGCTGCATTCCGCAAAATATGTAATTAAAAATCACTTTGGGGTCCGGTGAAAGTGGGTGGTGACAGCGGAGGGGCAACTTTCACGCACTTTTCAATGCGGCACGTGGGCGCAGTGAAGCGTGTGTTGGTATGTGTGTGTGTGTTTATCAGCTCCTGCCGCGTCCTTGCACACCACAAAAAAAAGGGAAATGGCGGCAGAGATAAACGGGGAGAAAGTGGAAAATGGGGGGAAATGAAAACGGGGAAAAAGAGATGCGAGAATCAACATCCGGCGCAGGATAACTGAGCCAGCAGCAAGTGGCAAGTGCAAGGTCAACATTGTTGAAGGACAACCGCCTGCCATCATTAGAAGTCCACGCCCCCTTTTCAGCCACCTCCCCTCCCCTTTTTCCACACCCCTTTTTCCGCCCCTCGCCCGCCTTTCCGCAAACACAAAGCGCAATTGTCGCGTTCTGGTTTCGTGAATTTGCCGTATTTCGCTGTTTGTATTGTTGTTTGCCTTTCCATATGTGCACACATTGGTGTGCTAGTCTGTGCATGGGTGTGAAGAAAGTGTGTGTGCGTGTGTGGAGAAATTGTGTGTTTGTGTGTGGGTGTGTTTGGCATGCGCCTGTGTGTTTACTATTCTCTTGGCAGTGACGTTTCATTTCATTTCGTTTCGTTTAACGATTTGCGGGTTTTAAGCGCTTTATTTCTGTTGGCCAATCCAAGGAGATTTTTATTTGCAATTTTTGGTAAATGAAACATTAATATTGAAGGTCTTTTTTGGGTAGGACTGGAAGGTTTTAGAGGTGAAAACCAAGGAAATCCTTCAAATGCAAAACAAATGGATAAATTTGTAATCACTTGACTAAGTACCAAAATGAGGAAATGGTTTTTAGGTTTATATGGGAGTGAATGTTCTTCAAAACTTCTAAATAATTTTAAATTCTAATTTTACTGCTCGCCCTTTATAAAACCCAGCAAATTTTTCCTCAACCTAAACAACTTCTACACCATATTCCAATTTGCTGTTTATCTAGAACTCCATGCAGATTTCTTGAATCTAACTTTACATATATTATTTTATTAAGAAATGGAAACAAAAGAAATAAAGGCTGCAACAAGTGTGTGCAAACAATAAAGCAAACGAACCGAACTGACGACCTTGCCATCTACCATCTACCGCTAATCCGCTACCCTGTTTTTTTCCCCCTCTGCATAATTTTCTATGCCACATCATTCAAATTTTTTGCTCCTGTTGCTGCCAGGCTTGTTAAATAATTCAATGCTAATCTTTAAATTAAAATCAACTCCCGACCATTACGAACAGACGAGCTGAAATGTGTTTGCACTTGCCTACTATACAAATAAAATGAAATAAAATTCAGCTAATAGCTAGGGCGCTGTTGTTCCTTTTGTTGCTGCACATGCCTCGGAAAATTTTATTAACTAACGTTGAGCGAAGGTTTTCCACGCTCCACTGCAATTTTGTTGTTGGTGTTTGTTGTCTGTGTTTTTTCGCTCTTGCATAAAATTTTCAGTGGCTTCACAAAAAAAAAAACAAAATGCGGGAGGAAAATTCATGAGGCGTGGTTGTTTTGGGCCGCGCCGCACCGCTTTTCCTTGATTTTTATAGAGCCACGAGCACAGGCACATGCCTTCAACAATTTGCGTTGAAAATTTGCAAAATGTTTGCCCGCCCTGTGTGTTATGTAATGCTGGCTGGGCAAAGTTTGCACACTCACTTAAATAGATGCCAGAGAATCATATCCTGGCTGCGAATAATGTGCAGGATACCCATGGCTACCCATACCCCGTGTCAAACTCTAATGCTTGAAGTGTCCCAGAATGTGGGCGTGGCGAAAATTAAAAATTCAAATGAAAATGTGCTGTGGGTGGGAAAAAAATGCGGAAAGGAAAAGTGGAAAACGGAAAGGAGGAAAGGCGGAAATTCAACCCCCCTCCGTTGAAGTGGGTGGAAGCAAACAAATTAAGGACTTCCTTGCTGAAGAATTTCCTCCGCTCCTGATGACTTGGCACTACACAGAATATCCTCTTTCTCGTCCTGCTTTCTGTAATTTATTTTAATGCAAACGCCCTTACTGGACTCTGTTTGGTTGGCCATTAGATATGCGTGATTTTAAATCGTATTGTCTATATATATTTTGTTTATTAACTATTAGACATCGGAATGCGAACTTTATTTGAACAATCTTTTTTTTTAGAAGCTAATTTATAAATTTTATTTATAATTAATTTATCTCATTAAGTTTTAAAATATGGTTTTGCATATAGTTTAATGCCTTTTAATAACGAACCGTTTTCAATGCAAACTTTAATTGAAAAATAATTTTTTTCACAAAATCTAAATTAGCTTAGACTTAAATTTAGTTTTAATTTAATAAATGAAAATTTTGTTTAAGCAAAGTTCGCTTTAAAATCAGGCAAAGATTTATATTGCACCAACAACAGTAGATTTTACCACAGATTTAACAAAATCATTAAAATAAAAAATAAAAACTTAAAAAAAAATATATATAGTTTTTATTACTATTTAACAAAAATTTAACTATTTTCGATACTAAATTGTACTTATTTTATTTTATAAAATATTTTCTACATCCTACAAGTATCATGTTGAAAAAATGCAATGCCAAATGCCAATGTTTAAACTTTAGATGAATGTCAAAATAAAATGTTTGATATTGAGCTTTTTAAATATTTGAATCTTAACAATAAAAAATATTACAATTTGAGTAAAGGTTTCATATTAATATTCGTTAATTTAGTCCGGTAGAGGGTTTATTTTAAAGTGACTTGAATGAAGGTTTGCTTGCTTTCTCCCAACACAAGTCAAAATTGTAATTTCCTGCCACTCAATTCCGACTTCCTTTGGACTTACTCTAGGATTTCTCTGCCTTGTTCTTGTATGGCCCAACAATTTCAAGTTGGGTCCCACTTTACTATTGTCCTTTTTTTCCTTTGCTTGTTCAGAGCCACTTTAAAGTTGTCCAAAAGGGTTTTGTGTGTAAAAGCCGCTTAAGGAAGAACAACAAGTGAAATAAATATTGGTAAATAACAAGGAGAATATGTTGCGCAATATATCTTATTTCGTAGAACGAAAAGTTCGAGAGAAACTAACTGAAGCTGGTTTTCAGCTTTGGCTTTGACAAAGGCGGAAAACCCGGCCGAAATCATGGCGGCCGGAAAAAGATGAAAAGCGTGGAAGGAAGGGACCATATAATTTATTGCTTACCTTGGACACGTGGGCGTAGCTCAACTTTAATTAACCCTTTTGCTCTACCCATTCCAACCAAAAAGCTAAAATACAAAGGGAAGCCCAAGGATAGGCCTTTAGATAAAAATAAAAAAAATAAAGCATAGCGCAGGAAGGTCTTTTACAGATTTCGTTTATTTTATTTTTTTTTTTCTTTCAGTGGCTTTCATTTTAGTCGTGGTTCTGCGGCTTTACTCTTTTGTTGCATAATATTCACTTTCTTTGTGCGTTTTTGCACTGGGGGATAAAAAATTAAAAAGGCGAATGTAAATTTTATCTTGCCTATTATCTGAAAGTCATTTTTTAATACGACCATAAAAAATAAGCCACTTACTATTTTCATTTATTAATGTGAGTTTCTATTATCAAAAATCTTTTAATATATTATTTATTTAAAATATAATTTAGTTTTTATTTTTAAATGTATGTAATCATCTTTATTTTGCCTTATAACAAGATATATTGAAAATATATTTTTAAAAGGTGTTTTAAAGTAAAATTACATTTTTAATTTAATTCTTTTTCATGACTTACACTTGCTAAAAATATAGAACTGAAACGTTTAATTTTCATAGGATTTTTTTTGCCGTCGTCAAGGACGAGTCCTGTCAAGGCCAAAGATAAACCCGCAATAAAATGCAGTTGCCTCGGCATTTTGCTTTTAGCGGCTTTGATTTTGGGCTGTCCTTGATCTTGATGTGGGGGGTCACGGGCCAAAACGAGGACCCTGGCTATCTGGCTTTTCAAATTTTTTCTGCTCCCGCTGTTGGCTGTCATCATTATCATCCGGACCCACATCAGTATGAAGGCAGAACCAGAGCCACACACTTGCCTTTATATGACTAATGACTGTCAAGCGCTGACTTTTGGCCAGAAAGTTGCTCCTCATCGGTGGTTAACTAACCGCTCATCATCATCTCTTCTCCCCTCCCCTCCCACTTCCCTTTGATTTATGGTAATTTGTGTTATGCATGTGCTGGCATCAGTGGAAAGTATCTCGAACAAACTAATTACATAAATCCACAGAAGAGCCAGCATGTCGGTGTCCTGAGGTTATCAAGTAATTAAGCTGTTATCAAACTTGGTCCACAGCAAATTCTCGGAATTCAATTAGCTCAAAGGAACGAAAGAGGGAGTAAAATCCTACTCAGGTATTATTTCTTTTCCCATTTGATTGATTGTGCCTTGATTACACTTTGCTCAACTGTGCAAAGGTTTTCCTTCCATCACATCAATGTAATTTACTCCGAGTGGCGATAAGAACACATTAGCCTGCCAGATTATGTTGTGATTGCGTGATCAAGGTGGTTGGTCTATTTGGCATATGGGCAGGGAAAATTGCTTTATTTCTTGAATGAATCGAAAATGCGTGCGTGGGATTTTACTGGGATTATTTAACATACAAAAGTACATTTGGTTGCTTTGGAAATTAATTTTGTGCAAGAAATTAGACAGAAAAAAATGAAATGCTTGTTTAATGGTATTACATTTGTACAAAAAAATGCTTTTGCGCAATTAAGTTTATTAATTTTACTGGGCAATAAGTTCCACAATGTTGATATGATTCGTATTTTATTACTTCACAGTAGCCACTTGTATAAAATTTATTCACCTGGCAATCGCAATTTGCTTGCTCTTGAAATCTATTCTGTGTAAAGAATTATGCAGAACAAAATTGTTAGCTTTTTTAATGGTATTTAATTTGTATGTAAAAATTACTTTTGCCCAATTAAGTTTAGTCAATTGTTCAATTCGTATTTTTTTAATTTTCCTCTAGCCACTCTCATGAAGTTTGTTTATATCGCAATAGCTCTCGACATTCCAATGAAATATTTGTTTGCTCTGCAAATTAATTCTGTGTCAGAAATTATTAAGGAAAAAATTCAAGCTTTTTTAGTTGTGGTAAAATTGTATTAATATAAGTTTTAAGCTTTTTTAATACTTTTATGTTTTTATAAATACTTTTTTAGTTAATTAATTAACCTGTCAGATAAAAACGGTATAAGTTCAACTCAGATTTTTTTAAATGTTCATTTGATTTGAATTTGTTCTTCTATCTATTTCTAATTAAAAATTTGATGTCCATTTCCTGAAACCATCTAAAATGTAGTCGCAACTTTGTGTAGTTTCCCAATAGCCACTTTTACAAAATTTATTAATCTCGCAATCGCTGTTTAAATTCCAATCAAATTCATTTTCCCCCTATTTATTTACCAATCAAAATTTACTTTGCCTCACAGAAGATAAATCTCAAATCCCAAATGATGTCTGTGGGACGCAGCATTTCCGCACATTTGCAGCGTCAGGCTAACAAAATACAGATTAGGTCGAAAGCGGGCAAAAAATTGTGGGCGGAAAAAGCGGGGAAATGGTGGAAACTGTGGTGGACGTCATCAAGCAAGATGACGCCCCACCATCAGTCAGCTAAAAAAAACAAACAATCCAAGAGCGGGACAAACAAATTTCCAGCCGTTGTCCGCACACTGGTATAAAAAAAACGTAGTGAATCCAGATATTTTGTACTCAATTTATATAGTTTTCTCTTTGATTTTCATCTATTATCTTTAATATATTATCTTTATCTTTAATAAAAATATAAACTGTAAACCATATTTAACTGAAATAAAATGCATTTAAATCAATTATGCATTAAAATATTTTAATATTAAATCATGCTATGTATATAATACAATGATGATGATGATGGGTCTTCTGATGAAGATAAAAATAAAGATAATGATGAGGATGCTGCCTAGCCACAGAAATGTCCAAAAAAACAATGTGGGAAAAACTATTTTTCCGACCTTCACCCAATCGCTGGCGCTGAGTTTTTCGGCATTTTTGTTTTATACTTTTTGAGTGACGCGGAATTTTAATGAACTTCACCTTCGGCAAGGCGAAATGTGTTGGCAATTTGTTGCAGTCTTTACATGTTAATGAACTGTATACGATTTTGTCTCTCTTTAATATAAATCTATACATGTTCTATTTCGGGAATGCAGCACTGTCTTATTTATATTTATAACATGTTAAATTTGTGTTGCGAACTTAAAGAATATATTATAATTGCGGGGATGTGCATGTGACACATTGACTCATTGAGCGGGAATTTATTTGCGATTGTCGTATTTTAGTGATTCATTTCGGTGAAAATCCTCGCCAGAAATCAGAATTCTTTGACGCCATTGAAAAATGTTGTCTCTCTTCGCAACTGATTTTCTTTTCATATATATTTTTCGATGTTGTCTCTTTAATGTGCGGACATAATTCATATGTTTTATTTCGCTAGCTTAAATTCCGAGCAGCTAGAATAAATATTTTGTTGCGATTTTCCTACGCCAAACGACTCTAAATAAATAAGCAAAAGTGGCGGTATAAAAAAATACAAGTAAATGTGGCTAAAATATAAAAATGTATATTTTAATATTGTCTATATATTCTTAGTGCGTTGATGTGTTATATAAAAACCATAAATTAGTAAATAGATCTTATTCAACCTTAAAAAGTTTATGAACGTTGAGGATTCAGAAAAATACATAAATTAAGTCCAGAATTTTCTTTTTAATTCTTTCTATAATTTTCTATTTTAAGTTTAGGAATTAAGTATAGCATTCTCATAAAAATGACAATATGTAATTTCTTAAAACCATAATTTAAATCCGTTGATGTATTATAAAAAAAAAACAAAAAAATAATAAATAGATTTTATGCAGCCTTAAAAAGTTTATTTTGGATGTTGAGGATTAAGAAAAACACATAATTTATGACCAGAACTTTGATCTCAATTCTTTTTATAATATTCTTAGAAAAGATTAAGAATTATTGCGTTGCCATAAAGAAATTCCTTAAATCCATTCTAGAAATTGAATAATGTAAGGCTTTGTTTTATAATAAACATTATAATAATTTGGTTTTCCTAATAACCACTGTTGATCAACAATAGTCCCACTTTAAACTCATAACAATCAATCATATTTCGTGGGGCTTCATTAATTTCTCGATGGCATCAGCTGATGACAATTCGGATGCCAAATACTCCTCGAGTTACATAAGACAAAGCCTTTGTATATTTCCACTTTCTGCCATCAATCATGACAGTCAGCAGCTTGCCCTAGAGAATTTTGAAATCCTTGGGCTGCCCCGGGTCTTAAATTTATGTTTATTACTTTCACTTTTCTGGAAGCGCCGCGCCCCAAAGAAATGACATTAAATTATTTCTTTTTAATTATGTCGTTTTGGTCGAAAATTCCGCCCAAGTTCTTGTCAACAGATTTCTTTTTCGCCACGTCCAAGCGAAGCAAAACAAACAAAACAAACACGAAATCATCGTCATAATGATGACCTTGCAGGCATCCGCTGCTGCTGCTGCTGCTGTTTTTGGCCAAAAGTGATGGCTAATTTATTGCAAGACTCTAACGTTACGTTTTATTTTGGGGCACTTCCGCTGTCAATTAAAGCAATTTACTGCCCAAGCTGCCGGGATATAGTCTGCAGGGCATGGCAGGCCATCCTATGCATAATTCAAGCCGTAAATGCTGAAACTAATTGCTCTGCGACAGGCGCAACACATGGCGTATGATTAATGTGCCCAACAGGACACTTATCATTTTTCTTCTCGTCTTTTTTCTAATATAAATAAAAGGGAAACACAGCTCCTTGTGTGACCTTCAGCTATTGATTGAAGGCGACGCCCTTAACCATGTTCAAGCATAATGGGAATGGGGAAAACAAAACGACAGGAAATCTTGCCACAAGAGAAATTCCTCGAAAAACTTGTTACCGGAAAACGGAAAACTGCGAAACCTAATGAAATAACCTACATAAATTGTTGAAATACGTAAAAACAAAGCTTATTGGCTGGGAGAAGCTTGTCTAAAACATTTTTATCCAAGCAATTTGTCTGCTCAATTTCGATAAGGGCTGGGGTAAAAAATAGGTACAGTTGCACCCCAATAAGTCTAAAGTTTTTAGTTTCTTGTGAGAGTTTGAGAACTTTAGTTTTAAAGCATTTATAAAATAATTGTTTTATTATTATGTTCTCAAGATCTATAATCCTATTAAATACATTTTTTTTTATTTTTTAAAATATATATAGGAGCTTGTTTTTGATTTATAACAAAATAAATATAAAAAAAATTAAAACAATTAACATTATTACAAGAACCACAAAAAACAAACCATTTTTTTATTTTATTAAAAGTCTTGGAACATAGGAAAATTATTTATCCAACTATTGTATTATGTACTATACACGGAAACTTGACTGTAGGAAATAGCTTTTAACACACGAGTTTGTCTTTCCGAGCGCAGAATGTAATCATAACTGGGAGTATGTGTTAAGCATAACAAAAAATAGCTCAAAGCACGTACGAAACACAAACACATTGGGAAAACTCATATCTGTGAGTTTTGCGAAAGGGAAAACGAGGCGAAATGGAGACACATATATACATTGTTGGCCGCTTTTCCAGGCCATTTTCTAAGCGATTTTCCCTGCAGCAGCAGCAGCAGCTGAGGCTGTGTGTTATTTTGTTGTTCCAGCAATTGGGTGTGAAAAGCTTTTGGGGGCTGTTTGCCTTCAAGTGTGGGTGTGGGCTTGGGTTTTAG
The DNA here is from genome assembly GCF_025200985.1 of Drosophila gunungcola. Classification (NCBI taxonomy): domain Eukaryota; kingdom Metazoa; phylum Arthropoda; class Insecta; order Diptera; family Drosophilidae; genus Drosophila; species Drosophila gunungcola. Next base: position 4,129,911 of record NW_026453180.1, on the reverse strand, counting down.
TCCGCAAATATGGCCCACGGCCAGGGAAACTCGTTTGGCAGTGTTAAAGTGACGTTTACTGTTACTCAAATCGCACCACGTGTTCTGTAACCTCCAAAAAGCAACCCCCAAAACCCCCTCCAAACAACACTGGTAAACAAAACATAGTAAAATTAAATATTTTTCGTTTGACGTTTTTTTTTTTAATATTTTATATATATTTTTCTCAAAATGTTATTTTTGTCTTCACTCGGCTTTCTTGTTAATTAGTTTTACTTTCCGCTTTGGCGAATGTTAAAATATTATTTCAGCTAATATGATAATACCATCAAAGCTGCCAGATAATTTAAATATGAAATATACACTTTTAGATTCAATAGCCAGATATATAGTTTTACTGCACCGTTTTTTGTATCAGTGCAGCCAGAGCCTCTCAAGAATTCTTGCCAAAAATGGTGAAAAAGACCTAGGCCAAGCATTTAAGCCCTTGGGCTGCCTTTGCCTCTGCCAGCTCGTTAATGTTCCTTGTCTTTTTTCCCCTTTACAACGCCTGAGCCGTTTAGGGGCTTTCATTAGGTTTAAACCCAAGACTATTGAGTCCCAGAAAATCGGCTTGAACGAGTGGCTGTGGATTTTGGATTGGTTGCCCCAGACAACAAATCCAATTTGATGAGTTTCCATCTCTTAACTCTGCCATATTTTTCTTCACTTTTGCCGAGCTTGTTAAGTCTAGAAGTTTTCTTTGATGGAAGTTTTCTTCTCTGAAGTGGAGGTGGTCGACCCATGACAGGTGATTGTGCCGAGTTGAGTGTGTAATCCCGGCTATTTGCTAGATAAATCTGGGAAAACCTCTTAGGGTTCGGTCGCAGATGTGCTTGATAAATGAGTTAAATTTAAATGTTGTCACTTGTTGACAAGCGACAAGTTGATTTACTAGTTGTGTGGTAAGAAAAAAAATGTAAAATCGCTAAGGGATGGGGTAATAAATGGTTTGAAAAAAAACCATTTACTTCGTAGATATTTTAATAGATTTGTTTATGTCAAATAAATGCCTTCAAAAAGCTACTTTACGTTATTTCTTAATTAAAATGTTTATTGTGAGTCATAAATTGCTATGATATCTTAATAAAAATTGTTCTTTAAAATATCGATTAAAATTCAACCAACAAAATAGTACTTTTTTATCAAGTAAAATCTCGAAAGGCAATATAGAGGGCAAAATCAAATTAGAAATCAAAGAATTTAATCCAAAAATACATTCAAAGTAAAGCACTTAAATTCACCATAGTAACAACCAATAAAAACCTTACTTTTTGGTCTTGGAATGGAAAACGAAATAATTTATCAAAGAAAATCACTTAATTGAGTTTGGGCCCACTCTTGACAACCAAGTGTCAAATATTCTTCAGCTAAGACGCAAATGGTGATGATCGTTATACATTAAGACTTAATGACAGTTGACGCTCGCTGCAGTTCATTTTCATTTCCATATCATATATACCATTTTCTTTGATTTGCCCCGTAGAACTTGTCTCTGGTATTTTGTTTTATGTGGTGCCTCAAAAATTAACGTCGCATTGTCTCTCTCTTAAATTCCTATATATTTTCTGGGGCAAATTTGTATTTTTCAATCTGCTATTTGTTATATATATATATTTTTATGCTATATAACGCCACAGATTTATGGGGCGGCAGCAACAAATTTAGCTGCTACTTTCTTAATTCGATAGATGAAATCAGCACTCAGCTATGCAGGGATAGCAAATAAATATAAATATTGTGTATAAAAATGAAAACAAATGAGCAAATGGAGAGCCCAACAGCCTAGAGAGTATTAAATAAATTCATTTAAAAGGTCGGACAATGGTAGGTGCGTAAATCTCTCTTTTTTTTGCCTGATTTATGGGGAAACCGAGGAAAAAATTGTTGCATATCGTAAAAAACGAGGCTCTGGCAGGATACAAAACGAGAAAAGCATAAATAACATTTAATTTTTCTTCAACTCGGAAACGACCTACAATGAGAGAAAGTAAAGGGAAAAGCAAGGAAAAGCCTTCCGAAAGTTGATGAAAAACCGTTTCGACAGCACAGCCCGCATAAAGAATTGGTCGAGAGAACAAAATAATGCCATAAAAATAAAAATCAACAACGTGCCAGTTCGAAGTCGGGGAGAAAAAAAAAGTTATGCCAAAGTTGGCGAACCAAGTTCGAAACTGCAAATGTGAAAAGGTCGGTGGCAGCTTGAACTGCGGTTTTCCAACATAATCAAAGACTACAACAAGTGCGGGGCGGAAAACTGGCAACTTTACGAGCCGCACACTCGACACATGAACAGGTTCCCCCCCCTTTTGCCACGCCCACTTTTCCAGCCTCCCACCCCCATACACATACATACACACGAACACCAAACACGCGCCATTGCGGTGTAAATGTTATAAATGCGCCCAGAAAAGTAGGCAACGCCAAATGGCATAAAGCGCCGGAGAAAGCGGAGAAATTGTGGGCGAAAGAACACAGAATTCCAATTAGAAGCATGGGCTGGGCATTGCAAAAGTCCTCACCAAAAACGGCCAATCCATTTAATTGGAATATATAGTATACAATCTGACTTTGGTCTGCATTTGCACAAAACTCAACTTTTAATTGAAAATTTTAGAGTTTGGCATAGTTTAATGCGAGGAAATTGTGAAAATTAATAATCATTAACTCTTTGGTTAGTCATTCCTAAAATAAAGAATAAATTAAGAAAAATAAATCAAATTTATAATAATTTGAAAAGAAACAAGCTTACAAACCTTACTCTTTATTACCTTTAAAATTTTTGAATTGGTGGATTTAATGTTTTTTAAAGTTTTTATGCAATCAAATTCTGAAAATTGTTAGTCATTGCATTTATATGAATTTTTCCTATAAAATATCGATACAAATTATTTATCGATTTTTACCTTTAAAAAAACATAAATAAAAAATTTATCAAATTTATTACGTTATAATCTATGAATCTTTAACTAGGAAATTCTATATTTACCAATTTTAGCAAATAATTGAAAAGCAATTTAATGTACACACGAGCTAAAATCTATATTTATACGAATAAGTCTAATGAAAATAAATAGATTTTTCTGTTTCCAAGCATCCTCTAAACCGATAGCATTTTGTCGGATTCCACCACTTGAATTGACCATCAATCGTCACCCCGAATTTGATTTTTCTCGCCACCCAAAGAATTTTTTCGCTGCGATGACAAATCTTTGGCTAGGAAATTTTTGTTAATGGGGAAGCTAATAAAAAATAAAGAAACTTTCAAGAGGACTGACTGATGCTTATGTTTTTCTGGCATTCGACCTTCACCTTTGTGTACATTTCAATGGGAGGCATTCGAAAATTGAATGTGGGCGATGGTGCAGAGTGAAAATCTCAAACATTATTTAACTTAAATGTTACATCTCGTCCCGCTGCGTTTGCCATTTGGCTTTTAACAATTTGCAGGGGTAAACTTAATTTATTTTTAATCGCCTTTTAATTTGGCGCTGCCTGTTGCATTGTTTTGTTCACTTTGGATCGTAAAACTTTTAATTGTTTGCGCCCAGGTATTTTGAGTCTGCCTTTTTCAGCCTGCTGTTTGATGTGTTTATTTTTGCATTAACCTGTTAAATGCCAAACGCATTTCAATCTCGGCCAGCGAATTGTGGGCCAATGTGTCGTCAACGACCGCAGGGTGCTAATGCTGCCTGCGGTATGCTCGGTATTCCTTTATTTTTTTGTTTGTGAGTTGAATATTGAAAGTAAACAACGCAGCGAAGAAAAGGCCAAAGGTCGTAGATACTTTTTCGGGGTGTCTGGTTTGGCTAAGTGCCTCAAATGTATACGCTAGCTAATGGAAGTCTGTGTAAAAACCTATATTATATAGCTCAGAGAAGGAGCAACAGCTACGCTTAGGTGAAAGGGCATAAAACCCCAATTTCATATAGTTTATTTGCTCAACTTCACAATTTGTTTCTCCGTAGAGATGTGCCAAAGCCAATGCAAACCCTTTTTCGCAGTCTGGTGCTTTACATTCAATAAAATTTGACATTGTCAAGTGCACTTGTTCGAGTGGAAAATGTTTTTCGCTTCGACAAACACAAAAAACTGTGAAAAGACGAATGGCAAATAGAAACTGGTGAAATGCGACGAGTTAACAGACACAAGAGTACTTGCAAAAGAGCTTTACATGTCAAAAAGTCCAATTTCGTGGGGGAATTTCCCGAGAACTAGGTAACAAGTTTAGACAAATTTTATACGAAATTACAAACCAATAAGACATTAACTTCTAGACCAACATAAAACAACTGGTTTTATAAGCCTCTCTTAGAAAATTGGTATTTAAATATCATTATGTACAACCATTATTATTATTTGCATATATTGCTTCCGATATTCCAGATTTTATTTGTGTATATTAAAGATTTTATTTGTGGATATTCAATTTTTTTTAATAAAATACATTTTTGTATCAAGATTTAAAAGTCTTAAAACTATGGCTATTATAGAAAGTATTCAGAATTTAAAAAATAACGAACTTAAAAATTCTTTTATAAAGACATATTTACATTATTATTAATAAAAAAACTTTAAATATTTTTGGTATTCCATATAATATTCCCTTTAATATTTAAATCACTTTTAATTTTACTTGCCTTGCCATTGAACTAACGAGAGCGAGGTGGGTGCATTAATTAAATTTAATGTATTGTGACAGAGTGTTGATTTAATGCCTGCACAGCCGCTGCAATCGTGGCGCGGGGTGTGATATTCTTGTAATTGCCAAGTCGTTTGTCGTGCAGCGTGTCGTATACGTGATGTAGTTTTGTAATTTCTAGCTGATTTTTGGAGGCCAAGATGCAGTTTTTTTTGGGGGTGGCATATAAATTTCACCCAGGGTTAAAGTCAAATGCACGTGTTGTTGCCTGATATTCGCTTTAGCCCCATTCTTAACCCTCCCCAACTGGTGCACTTGGCGTATGAGTAATGTAAATTCCTTGTGACGTCAAGCTTTCCCTGGGCCTGTCAATCTCTAAGGAAAGCCCACACATCCGAGTTTTCCCGACTCACATGTTCTCGCTTATTCCCCAAATGTCCTCATGGAAAAACTGAAAATGAGCTATGAAAATTTGCAGCATTTTCCCAGGGCTTCTCTTCCTCGCTTTTCTACCCCCCTTTTGGCCACCGCAAATACACAATGCTCATTGCTTATTTATCAAATATCCACACATTGCCTGCAGTTACAGTGAGTCCTCGACTCCCGTTCCCAACTCGTTGATTTGTTGAAAGAGGGAGGAAAGCAAAAAAAAGGCACTTTTATTATTTTCTTAACAAATGGGAAACGTAAGCATATATAATACCGACATTATCAAACTTTATCAGATGCCTAGACAATATGTGTTACTAAAACATAGTAAAATAGCAATGTTATTTAACATTTTGAGTAAAATATTTGTTAGTGATGATCTGATAACTTAAAATTTATTTAAATATTTTTTACCATACTGGAAGCTTAACTTTTAAATAAAATGTTATAATACATTCCAAATATATTATTTAGCTATAGACACCTAAAAAAAATACTTAAATATTTTTTTACATATTGGATGTTTTACATTTATATATTTATATATTCAAATATTTTTTCGCAGTGTACCTGCTTTTTTGCGATTGTGTGTGGGTGGCCGCGCAATTAGTTGGCGGCTGCATAACGAATTGTTCACTCTTAGCATTTTCCCTCGCATTTGATTCGATTTTCACGGAGTGAGGGCTGAATTATAAATAAATCGCGGCATTACGTTTAACATGAATCCAAATACAGCGTGACGTCACTGTTGTCGCCTACACACACAAAAATTTAACTTTGTTGTTGCGTGCGAGGAAATCATATCGGGCAGATAAACTTTAATTTACTTCGGTGTGGGGAGCTCTTTGAAATGTTTCGGAATCACATTTGACATGAGTTTTAAATAATTAATTCTGTAAGAGAGTAATGTAAACGAAATGTTTAACTTGTCTGAAATTAAGCCAACACTTTATGCATTAAATACCTACCGAAAAGAGACATTCTACTCTACATCCCCCCCTAAAATTTCGCTCATTTGTAATTGCAGACTTGGAATAATTGATTAGAGTTTTGTTTTAAGTGTTAGGTGAAAGACGCGGGACGAAGGCGATAATGATTTTGGCCACGTTTGTGTTTTGGCCCCATCGTGTTCCGTTCCTTTGTGTGTGTTTGCTAATTACAGGCCAAACTTTCTGCCTAATTAATGTCATTAGTGTGCACAGTGTTCCTCAGACAAGAGAGAACGAGAGATCTGTGATAAGGGGAAAATATTCGAATGGAAATGGGAACAAGAGAACGAGCGAAAATCGGACAGAAAAACTTTACTTGAGGACTTTCCCCAATAGATTACAGGGCACAGATGGGGTTTGAAGGTTCCTACACAGTCAAATACATTTGTAATATGAAGAATATTTACAAAAAAATTTTTAATAGCTGTTGGACATACAAATAATACATAAATAACATTAAAAGAATGCTTTTCTTTTATCATTAAAATCAAGATTCTCCATAATGAAAACAATTTCTATTTCTTAATAACAATTTAAAATTTTATCAGATAACCAGACAATTTTTTTCTTAACTCTTGAAAAATAGTATTGTATATCTTATAATAGAAAAATGGAACCACATTAGTTAAATTTTTTAAATATAATTTATACAGGACGCTTGATTTGGCGCTTTTGTTCTGTGCACAGAACACCCAAAAAGATCAGAAAATAAGGTGTGGGTTGGTGGGCTTTCATCAGATATATTTTTGTGCATTAAGTTTTCAGGCTGTCAGCTCTAATTGATAAATGACCAAGAGGCAGAACATTTTATCTCCATTTGCATAATTGATATTGAATTTTAATTGGTTTTATTTTGCTTACATTAGTTTTAATTTTGTATACATTACCGTCGTATTTAGTATGCAATAAACAAACGTTTTTCACCTATGTCAAAGTCAAGGTCTTTTCTGTTAGACATATATCAAGTCATACAATAAATATGTAAATCGAAAGTTTTAAAATGCATTTACCATACAATATTTATAAATCTGTTAAATATTTAGCCACTTTTTCACCTATGTCAAAGTCAAGGCATTTTCTTCTTTGCGGTTTTTTCTCTTGACAGGCATCAGATTTTTGCTTTTGCTGTTTTGAACTTGATGCGAAAAACAATTTCATTACTTCAGCGCGTCAAACAAAAAACGAAACGAGAAAAATACTTTGTTTAAAAACATATTTAGGCAAACACGTCAAGTTTTTTGGGTGGCTGGCAAAATGCCAGCGGAATTCGTATCTGTTTCGAATAGTTTGACGATTGCCACGCCTTTTGTGTATATATATCTAGTATAGAACGCCCCCGGGAAATTTGTGCTGCGTATTTTGAGCCGCTTTGATATTTATATCTACGTGCGATTAACCCAACTGGTATGCAATCCGAATATTTCTTTGCACATTTGCATTTAATATTCAATGAATTATTCACTACTGAGGTTTTTGTTTATGCCAAGCAACTTGTTGAAAAATTGAAATTAATTCGCTGGCCGAACTGCCAATTAATCGTGTGAGCGATATTTTCATTTCTGTATTTAGGCCATAAATAGAATATTTTCGCGTGGGAATTGCGCAGGATTTTCGACGGCTCTTCTTTTGGCTGTCTGTCAACCGATCAACGAGTGTGAAATGTATTTGGAATTTCGCTTTAATTGCTTTTGTAAGCGATCTTTATTTTCCCTGGGTCCCTGTCTATTAAGGTTGGAATTTTAATTGCGTGATCTTTTCGCTAATAGTACGAAAATAAGATATTTTCTTCAGTTCAGTTTTTGTGGTGGCGTTGGGATAATGTCTAAAAATAAAGTGGTACTAGAAACTCGGGACTTTGGACAATTTCCGGTCGTTTTGGGGATTGTTGTTTTGCCCCCACCACATTTTTCTCTTTTCTTTCTACCTTTCACTTAAATTTAACAAGGAAATAATGCGCATACGCCATGTCAACCCGAGGGGAAAGCAAAGTCCTTGCCGCAATTTGGCCCCGTTGGGTTGGCAGCGCTTAAGCCTTTAACAACAATTAAATATATTACACTCGAGAACGGAGAAAATAAACAAAAGCGAAAAAAGAATGCAGGCACATGAGTGCACTTAAAGAAAAAAAAGTTTTCCTATTTATACATTATTTAGGAAATAAATACTTTTGAAAATGTAATATGTTCTACAAGTTAATCAGATAATATTATTGAAATTTAGACTTTAAAACTTCGATATACTATACAATTCTTTAAATAAATAATAATAAAGAAATATTAATTAAGTTCAAGAGTGAGAATTTAAAGTAAATGAATGTAATGTTTTACAAAAAATTCTGTATACAGTTGCTTAATAATTTAAATTCCTCTTTTATAAGCATTACAATATAATATTAAGAATATTGTAGGAAATTAAATGTTTAATTTTCCCTCGGTGTATTAAAGAGCTTTGTGGCCAGTGAAGTGGATGCATGACCAGCTGCCCGCCAGCCAATTTTGCGACTGGCCAAAGGACTCGCCGCCAAGCGGTGGAAAACCCAAAGACCAAAAGCCTCTGACCACCACACACACGACAATTAAAGTAAAAGCTTGTCAAGTGCACAAACATATACATATCTACAGTATATATAAGCTGCCAAGTGGATTCTCTTGGATACTTTTAAAACATAAATTAGTTTGCTCCTGACTCATTTGATCCTTTGTTTTATTTTGCAGAACCAAGAAAAGACAAGACTGATGCACAACAACAACACGGAGGCAATGGCACAATATCCACGCCCAACATCGAGCAGCCCACCTGCCAGGGCTCGATGCTCCCGCCCCCGGGGGGCGGTGGTGGCCTTCACCAGGCGGACGGCAGTGGGAGTGGCAAGATGGAGCGCCCGAACACGCTCGCCGGCGCCAATAAGCTGACCCGTCGCGGGGTCAACATCTGCTACCACAACGAGCACATGTGTAAGTGTACCATATATGGGAGTGTCCTTGGAAAACGCTTTTTTACATCATTAGTAACTAAGATGTTTGCTGGTGGTAAAAAGGAAACTGAGAAAGCAAATACTTTGAGTTTGTTTAAGTTAAGTATTTGTTCTAACTAGCCTCTTGGTCAACAAAAATTCAAATTAAAGACAATATATTTTTAAAATAAAGTAAAGACGAAAGAAAAAGGGAAATACATTACCAACTGTTCATTAATAAATTTAATAAAATACAGCATTAATTAAAAATAAAATAAAATAAAGTTTAAAGATGGTATTGAATTTTATTTTGTTCACAAATCGTTTAAATGCGAATAAAAAACTTATTTAAAACGAAATATTAGCATTAAAATGAGTTAAAGACAACATTATTAAACAACATTTTAAAGAGTACTTATATAAAATTGCTATCTTGGCAGTTTTATTTTTATTGTTTTATTTTTTTGCGATCGATCTATCAGTTTCCTTTTCTCTATCGCCAACTATATCAACCCACACTTAGCCACCACGCACACACCCAAACAGTCACTCACCCACGCACACACTCTCTCACACACACATTTGGCTAGACTCGAGGAAGAGCTGCTTTCACTCACTTTCTTTTCTGACTATCTTTCTCTATATCTGTAACTTTCTACTACCTCTCCTCTCTCTTTCCGCTGAAACAATTACAAAAATACAAAATTCGAAAAACGATTGCGACCAAAATCTCTATAATCTCAATCAGATGGCGAAGATGGAAAAATGGTGGGTGGTCCGCCGGGCAGCACTCCGCCCCCCTATCCGGGTGGCAAATTGCCGCCGGGCGTTATGCTCAGCGAACTGCCAGAGCCGCCGATTCCGCTGTCGGAGATCGGACCGATCCCACCGCCCCCGATGTTCTCCACTCCCAGTCCCACGCTCATCGCGGGACGACCTCATGGGCCCGGTGCCGTCAACGATCAGGATTACCAGCAGGACTACGACTACGATGGTAATTCCCCAGCCCAGACCCACACCCGAATCGAACCCAGTCCCACCTACAGAGAAAACCAACCAAACCCCTTTTAGATTAGCCAACCCTCAGCTCATTAACAAAAACGCGCACTTCATAATGTATGCTAGTTGGGGATGTTGATATTAAGTTGATATAACAATGAATTATTTCAGTACACGAAAAAAAAAAAAAAATTGGCAAGTTTAGTTTAAATAAGTGTGTCTTGAAAATAAACTACTGACAGTAAAGTAAAAGTTTTAAAAAGATTTACATGCAATTCTGTTAGAAATTTGGTTGAAATAGAAAGAAGAGATTTATATATTTTAAACAAAATAATTAAAAATCTGTTTAATAATTTAAGAAAATAAATCCATTTAAAATCAACACCGCATAGCTAGTCCCCTCCCTATTCCCTCAAACCCGACCCAAATACATTTTACGTGGTTTTATTTTGCAGCGCTCACTAATTTGAAATCTTTTGTGTTTAATTAGATCACGATCCGGATCAGGATGAGCTTGACTCGGATGACGAGTATGCCCCGTATGGTGGCAATCAAGTGCGCATGATGGACACGCAGCGCGTCGAGGAAATTCCAGCCAAAGAGCCCAAACCAAATGCAGTTCCTCTCAAGTCGGCGCTGAAGAAGAAGGGCGGGGCCATGCCCACCTCCGCCTCCACGCCAGTCACGCCTACCCAGGATCATGGGGCGGGAAGCGCGGCATCGGCAGCGGCCATGGCAAATAGCAACGGCGGTATCGGTTCGATGGCGGCTGCAGCCGCAGCAGCGGCCCAACAATCCGCCAGTCAGCGTCCATTGGTCATCCGGCAGGATGCAGCGGGCAACAACTATTCGCTCAAGTGAGTATCAGTAGGAATTACCAAATAGAACAGGGTTTAAATGCTGTTTATTTGATTGAACATGGAAAATTTTAATAATTCCTTTAAAGGAATAGATCGGCTTTCACAATATTTTAATTCAAAACACTTTCGAATCGTTCTTTAAATTTGGTTTTTTCGCTAGACAATGTTCTACATTTTAAAATATATAATCCCACAGCTGTCAGTTAACAACACTTAAACTATCACGAAGTTTTCGAACACTGTACTAGATTTCTCATTAAAATATCAGCTTTTAACTTAAACCATTTTCGAATCAATATTTAATTTATTGTAAACTAGACTATTATAGAAAAATGCTTACTTAAAATTGATGCCAAAACTGTCAGTTGTCAACACTTAAAAAAATAAAAAAAAACACTTTGCCGTTAAATAGTCAAAAGACAAATTTCCATGATTAATCATAAATAGCATAATTACTTTTTTAAAGTAGTATAATTTTGTATCGTTTTACTTAACTCCCTGTTGACTCTGTTTAACACGACCCTTAATCGCCCTAAACTTCCCCACGTTTTTTGGTAGTTCTTTGTTCAAACACCCAAATAAATTATGTTAATCTGCCCAGAAGAAGTTTCGTTTGTCTCTCTAGTCTATAAACACAACTTTTTACCTACTATACTACTGAAGAAAAGCTCACAAAAAGATTTAATACCCCAAAAAAAAAACCTACTATTTGTTCCGTTTTTATTGTTACTCGAACTATTTTCTATAACAAAAAATTTGTTCTCTTCTCCGTTCTTCCCCGACTGCCCCCGAAAACCTGTGTTTGTTCTTATTCATATACAATTTCGATTCGATTCGTTTGTGTGTGCGTGTCGAACAACAACAAAACCCATCCACTTCTATATCTACTACTACTACTATCTCAACCAAAACAACAAAATATGTAACGAAATATCAGGCCAATACTTCGACCACGGATTAGACTATGGTAAACAATTTTTAGCTAATTTATTTGTAATGTGAAATCATGAAAACCCAAAACAATAATGCTTTTCTAGTGCACCCCCACATACTGCTCTCTCTTTCTCTCTTTCTCTTTAAATGTTTTAAATGTTGTTATATAACACTACACTCCTACTCTGTTGTATAACACTCCCCGCAGTCCTTTCAAAAATAATTCCCCCACAAAACGAAACCAAAAATTCGCTCATTGTATACTTGCACTTTGTGCTGCACTCAAACACTCGGCTGTCTGTATTTTTGTACAAGTTTTTGTTTTATTTTTGGGTAAATAAAAACTGAAAGTTTTACAACTTTACAACACTGGAGTACACACGCAAACACGAACAATCACCCACACACACGTATTCTTAATAAATTACTAACTTTTTTGCTGCGATTTTCGTTGTTTGCCTCTTATGAGTTTTTACTTTTCGTTTTTTCACAACACAACACTTGAGTCTTCTTCATTACCCCCAGTACGTCTGTATGTGTGTATATCTGTGCGACTGTGTGTAGATTTTTTTCCCGTAAAAACTTTCTTTGTCTTTTCTTGCCACTGCTGTCTGTGTAGTATTTCCCTCTGATTCCTGCATGTTTCATTTCAAGCAGGAATTTGTTTCAAATTACAATTTGCCTTCCCAGTTTTAATTTGATATTTCCCACATTCAAAGTATGCAAAAAAAGAAAAAAAAGTTAAAAGCAAATGGTATTTCCGGCGGTGTAGGTCAAGTTTTTTCATTAGGCAAACTTTCCTTTAAGTTTTCCAGAGGCGAAATGAGAACTTGAGAAGCGTTAGTGCCGCCAGGGCATCGAAATTGAAATTGAAATTCAAATTGAGTGGAGGACAAAGACAGGCCTCACTCAAATGCTCTCGAGTGTTTCGCTCTTCTCGTTATTCACATGACTGATATGGCCAACAATTTATGCACTTTATAACGCACAAAAATCAAATAAAAAGGAAAAATATGTAAAATAGCTGGGGTGCAGTGCACAGCGTAAGCGAAACCGAAGCTCAGCGAAACGTGCCTGGTAAAAAGCAATTTCTTGTTGTGCGCCCTCCAATATCTAACCATCTGTACATCTATCTTTCTATCGGAAAACGTAAGAGTGGGCGCAGTTTATGGGTATGTCGCACTTTGAAGCCATTTTGATGGAGGTTAAATCGCTTGCAATGTTATGGAGATATGTCGGGAATGAAAGATTTGGAAAGGCATAAAGTTTATGGCACAAAGAAATTTTTCTTTTTAAGAATAACAAATTTGAAAATTTAAAAATGTTTATAAATGTTTGAAGCAAGATAACCAAAAAACATAATCGTTTTAGAAAATTGGAGAAACTAGTAAAATTTGCCAGGACCTACTCCTATGTTTAAATATAAATTTGAATGCTAAAACCAGTTATAAATGCCTACATAAGTCATTTCTTGTATCAAGCTATTTTGTATCAAAAAATTGGAATATTATTTCTTTCTGATTTTTCAATAAAATAATTCTAGCACATTTTACAAACAAATTTTTGACTAAGACCACTTTAATAGAAAAAAAAAGTATAAATTTAAAATCGATAAAGAAAATTATTTGCATAATTAGCAAAAAACTTAAACCTACATTATTTTTTAAATCTAATTATGAGTTACAAATAACTTTAAATTAAATAATATAATAATAAATAAAATAATTAATAATTCTACTAGAAATGTACAAATTTAAAATTGATAAAGTCAAATGTTTTCGTATTTTACAAATAACTTTAACCTGTATAAACTATTTAATCTAATAATGAGTTGATTAAAACCTTTTTTAAACTTACAAAAATATCTACCCAAAGAGTATTGCGTAATTTAAAAAAATTGCTTATAATCATCTAAAGAGAAAGTGACTTCCTGTGTGGCATTTTCACTCTGCTGCTGGGAAACTATATAGAATGCGTACTCCGTCACTCATCCGCCGCGTGGACCCCACAACAAACTCCTGGGCTTTGTTCAGTTTTATCCAATCGTGTTTGGCATTAACGCCCCGAAAGTACGACGGAAGCATCCAAACACAGGATATGGCATTCGAGGCGGACATTTTTAAATCTTTTTCTATGGTAAAACCCCCGACAGCTTTAAGTAAAAAGTCAAACACATGGGCGTACGTACATATATGCATGTGTTTTGCATATTATTTTGCACGGGTGTGTGGGCTGCCAGATGTGCACTCCACGTGCCGTTTCCAAAAAGAAAAAAAATGGGGGAGAAAACCAAACTGCCGCAGCAGCAAAGGAAAATAAAGAGGTGGATAAAAGCATTTTCCTTATTTTTTCGGGTTGGTGACAAAACTTAAGGACAGAACTGGAAAAAGATAGACAAGATACAGTTGTGTATGGAATAATAGGAAAGGTGACTGAAATATACAACCAATTTATTTAAATTTTTGAAAGGTAACGAAATACAAGAATACTGCATATCCATTATAATAATATATAACCTTGGAAAATTAAACTCTGAAGCATTAAATTAGGATTAACTTGATACATTGATCTAAATATTTTGTAAAATTTTTCTCTAAAATTGCAATTTAGTTGGTCTAGTCATAAAAAAAAAATGCAAATTATTTTTACAACTGGTCATAAATTTAAAAACAGAATAATTCATTGCGGCATAATCTTTGTTATTAATAGTCTGAAAAACCATCCCAGATAAATGCGTTTAAATATGTAAATCAGGTACTCAAATGTGTTTATATCCTCGCTAATATTTCAACTGCAACTGTAGCAAGAGATAAAGAAAGACCTAGAACTGTGTGTGCACGTGGATGAATAAATTTAACACATGGGATATTTATGCACATGTGAGTGCTAGAAGCTGGCTAAAATCTGGCAGATTGCCTGGCCAAGATTGCAGAAGGAAAAGAACTAAGACTAGGACTCAGAGAGAAATAACACAAATAAATAAATTGCAACTTAATAAAAATCTGGATGTAACATTTTACATTTCATAAATACAATATACGAAATGCATAATTTAATATTAAAACATTATTGTGCGAAACATAAGACTAATAATGGGTTACCTTAAAATACTGAGATATTTTAATCAATTCTGAAAATAGTCTAATAAAATATTAATATTTTCCGAATTTAAAATATTTTATATTTTAATACAATGTAAACTGCATAATTTAAAATTAAAATATTTAAACTATTGTGCAAAATATAAAATTAAAAATGGGTCCTATTTGATTTTAATACATTTTATTTAAGTTTTTTTTTTTTTTTTTTTATTTAAATTAAAATTCGAAAATAGTCCGTATTTAAAATAACTAATAACCGCAATAAATATAAAAATTAAAACGAAATACATTTAAACTAAGTAGGAAATACTACTTTTTTTACCAGTGTAGGACTCAGAGGTGGAAGGACGACTGAAATGCATGGGCAATGCCTGTATAGTTGCCAGTAGTTACTATTGTGGTTTGGTTGTTGTGCTGATGTGTCTGTTTGTAGTGTTTAATGCGCCTGCTAATGACTTAATGGTTAACACGGCTTAATATGTAAACCGCCTTTGATGCTTAACCCACAGCAGGCAGCAAATGTTCAACATCCAATTGCCGTGCACTGTGGAAAACAAGGAGAATGCCCGACCGTTTGTGATACGCGAAAGTAGCAGCGACAGCGACGAGAGCGATGGCCATATTGTCTACAGGGACGAGGACAACGACAATACGCGGCTGGCCAAGTTGGCCCGCAAGGAGTCGCTGTCCCTCAAACTACAACTGCGGCCGGACAAGCAGGACCTGATCAACCGCAACATCCTGCACCAGGTCAACGACAACGAGCTCAAGGAGTCCAAGGAGGCGATCGGAGCCCGTCTCATCCGCCGCCTGTCGATGAGACCCACGGCCGAGGAGCTGGTCGAGCGCAACATCTTGAAAAGTGAGTTGAAACAATGGCGAAAATCCAACTAAAATCTAAAATTTATTTTAGGAAACAGAAAGATCTTAGTACTAACAGTTCATATGCCAACTTTTAATTAAAATAAAATATTTAGTTTTATAAAATTTGTTACAAAATCTAGAATTTGTTATTGCAATCAGAAAGACCTTAGAACTATCAGCTTATGAGCCATCTTTTGGCCATTAGAGTTGTTTAGATTTTGTAAGCCGTTTAGATTAAATTAAATGAAGTAAATTGCATACAACAATTTTATTGATTCTTTTAAAAGGAAATAGTTTTTGATTATTTAAAAAATATACATGTTTGTAAAGGTAAAACCTTTTAAAAGCATTGCATACTTTTTTAAGTCAAAATTAAGCAACAACTTTAAAGAGTTTGGAAAACATAAGTTTAAGGCCCAATTTTTGAACAATGTGAAGTCATTTAAATTTTTTTTGGAAGTTAAAAGCCTATTTGTTTTAAATTTTTGTAAATGGATTAGAAACACGTTTTAATTTAATTTCACCTTATACTAGTTTGAGTTTATATTAAAACAATTTTAAAGATTATGGTTCTTTTGAATAAATTTAATAAATAAACTTTATCAATTCTTTCAACTTTTTTTTTGTGAATGTAAAAAAGATTAAAGATTTAAATTTAGGTAAATGCAAAAACATAATAGTTCTCGATTTTGGTTGATCATTTTCCTCCAATTACCGATACTCTTAAAATGGAATTTTATTCAATGCTATTCTCTTGATTTTGTGCAGCTCAATCACCCGCCGAGGAGAAGAAGCAAAAGGAGGAGAAGAAGTCGTATCTGTTGCGCAAACTCAGCTTTCGGCCCACCGTCGAGGAGCTGAAGGAGAAGAAGATCATCCGGTTCAACGACTACATCGAGGTCACGCAGGCCCACGACTACGATCGGCGGGCGGACAAGCCGTGGACAAGACTGACGCCGAAGGACAAGGCCGCTATTCGCAAGGAGCTGAACGAGTTCAAGTCCTCCGAAATGGCCGTCCACGAGGGCAGTCGGCATTTGACGAGGTATGCGGCTATCTAGGGCCTTGTTTGGATTAATATCTCAAAAAAAAAAAAATATAGGAGGAAACCCTGAAAGTTTGTTTTATAAGGTGTCAGAGAAGATATATCTGAATAGTTGAAAGGGGCTATCTAGTGTTAAGGTATCAGAGGAAATAGTTTTGATTATATTTAAGAGGCATTAAAATATCTAAGCCCTTGTTTTACCTTATTTCTCATTCAGGCAGAACCGCCTTATAGAAGTTGAACATATAAATTACTTCAATAAGATTACTTTAATAATATGCATGATGTCTGGCAAAAAGTCTGAACAGTTTCTCAAACGACAATGTAATTGTGTTAAAACCTAAATTTTAAGGGAACATCTCAAGGAAAGTTCATCGTAGAGTTATTTTAAAAAGACTTTCAAGTCTTGACTATTTTGAGTATTTTAACTTGTTCATACTGTTTAGCAGTTTAAGACTGACAATCGCATTAATTAAACTATAAGCTAATAGCGTAATTGACGTTGCCAGGGTATTTCGCACTTCGATGGGCATGGATAACCACCGAGTCTAACTGGTTTTGCAAATTGCTCCCGTGGGTGGTTGCTAGAGGTCGTCAGTGGGTGGGTGGGTGTGTGTTAAAGTGTGTGGCTGTAGTTCGTTGTGGGGCCAAAGCAATCTCGCAATTGAGACTTCCCAGTGTACGGGGGCCTGAATTATGTAGCGGGCGTGTCCTTGCGGCCAAATCGAATGGCCAAAAAGTGAGCCAAGCAAAAAATTGCCAATGCCAATGGCCAGTGAAGTGTCACGTGCAGTTTTGGCCACCAGTCAGCCAGTCAGCCAGTCAGGCAGTGAGGCAGCCAGGCAGTCCCTTACAAATGTATTTTGGCGATATGCAGTCACAAAGGATTCGGTGTTTTTTCCATTTCCATTTTCCTTGCAGTTTTTGGCAGCGTTTTTTTTTTCTGGTGGAAGCAAGTGTAATGGCTTTTGGATTTCGGTCGACTGCACTTTATCCTTAAAGAGTTAAGCGATCTGCCTGCCACACGCCATTTAAACTTGCTCGAATTTAATTCTATTTGCTGGCCACGAGACTTAAAATCAAAAAAACTAATCAAAACTTTCTCTTGCAGATTCCATAGGCCATGACGATTGCAATGGCAGCAACTTTCCAGCAAATTGCAACAGCAACCCAAGCAACAATTGTATTTTATGCAGCATCAAATTGTCAACAAATATTTAAAAGCAAAAAATTAAGCCAACAAACTAAGAGTAACAAAAAACAAGAAAACTTTCAAACCAGGCATAGAAAGCAAAATAAAATAAAACAAAAAAAAATACACAAAAAAAAGAGGAAGGAAACGTGGGAAAGTGAGGAAAATATAGGAAAAAAAGCCACATTCAATACATCATAAATGATAGTTTTCTGTTGATCATAGCGAGAAATGCCGCTCGGTTTTCTAATTTTAAGTTCTTTGTGTTTCACCTTCTCCATTTGTTAATTGTGTGTAAATAAAATTCTTTTCGATATTCAAGCCAATTTCACAACGCAAATCAAAATATCAATTCGTCTTTTGTAGAAATGTTAAGTCGCTTTTTAAGTTACGGCAATTATGTATTATATTATATAAAGTTAAACAATTAAACAACAACAAGGAGAAACACTTAATGATATTCGATTAAACAATTACATTAATGAAAACTAAATGGCTGAGAAAATTTCATTAAAGCTTAGGCATTAATTTACACTTACTGTTGCTTTCCATACATTTTTAATTTTTGAATTAAGCCAACTAAAAAAAAAACAACACAGAAATATAAAAACAAAATTCTATACGTAAAATTATGTTTTACATTTACACAACATTATTGTAAAAAGCTTAAACGTAAAAAAAAAAAACAAAACACAACACATTAAACTTAGAACTACGATACATATACGATAATACCGAAAAATAAACTCTAATTTTTCGAAAGACATGTTTACGAAAAATAATTTAGTTGTTTTCGTTTTTATTTTCAGCCTGTGTTTGTTTTGTTCAATTCTCGATTATCTTCTAACATGTACATACATATCGCCAAAGAATATTTGCATGGAAATCTAAAACTTATCGTGGAGAGATAGGAAGAAACCCAAAAACCGCAAAAAAAAGCTGACAAAAGAATGCTCAAGCTCGCAAAAAAAGCCCAAAAGTATAAAACACTCTAATAATAAATGGCAACAAAATATCAGGAAAAATAAACTGAAGCAAGTTGGACCCAGAATGAAGTTTTTTAGCGAGGAGAACAAGTAAAAGAAAAAATTACAACTTAAGACGTAAGTCACGTAACCTACAACTTTTTAGACAGAGAGTACAGAGTTCGGAACCAGATGGAACAACATCATAATGAATATTTATTTTGTAAAAGCAGGGAAAAGCGGAAACTGTAATTTTTACTCAAGCATTCCACATAGTAAACTTAACCAAGAAGAAAATATGGAGATATTCCAGAAACAAAAACCAAAACAGAAAATTGTAAATTTTGAGGCAAATGCAAATTGAAATGCTCGCGCGTGCTCGTGAATATTTAAACATAAAAGACGTAAAGTAAATGTAAAACTTAAACTAAAGTTAAACTAAAACTTAAACTAAAACTAAAACGTAACGTAATGAACTCCGTTTCAAAGGACACTTAGTAAGATACAGATACAGATACAGACACAGCATATAAATTAAACGAAGCCAACTTATTTCGAAAGCCCCCGATTAAGGGGCATAAAACCCATGGGCATTAGTTAAATGGTACAGTGGCGCTTCCTTTGCAAGTTTCATACATCTAACCGAAAAAAAGGGGGGAATTGTAATATTTTCGGTTTTAAATATGACACGAAATCGAAACTATATAGCAGTCCTTCTTCGTTTCAATCCGAATCTGAATCTGAATCTCTCTCTATGTCTGCCTCTTGCTTCAAAGCGTTGCATTGTCAAAGTTAAGCAATATAAATTGCATATATACATATAAACAACAAATATATATATGAAAACGGAATAAATAAATTATACATATTTAATGACTATACAAAAAGGCAGAATATATATGTATATATTCATTTATGTATACACCTATTTATATGAGATGAAGCAGCCGAAGCTATACAACTCTATCAATATGGGATATAGCATAGTTTACACTTTTTCTATGGAGCGATTTATAGTGTACGATACACAAGAATTAGAGCAGAAGATCGTCGGTTTCGACCCCATTCGAAACTCCCCCGATAGCACTCGCGATATATGCGATAGGCGATTTTCGATAGGCGATAGTCGATAGGCTATAGCTATCTAGAACCGACTTTCGTATTATACAGCAGGGCCTTTCCTCCTCGATCCCCACCAGTTTTTGTTCTTCTGCCATTGGTTCTTCCCTATACTCCCTATTTTTCGACACATCTTTGCCAACTTCTGCAGTTGCAGAAACCAAAAAATAAAAATAAAAACGAGTAAAAACAAAAAAGATCTATAGCAATAACTAAGAACACCATGAAGCGATTGAAGAAATGAGTTTTTGGGCCAAGGCCGAAGTATGAAAAAAAAAAAACCACAGATAAAGTTGTGAAAATTTGCAAATGCGAAATGGGTTAAGAGTACGAGTAATGCAAGTTAAGTAAAGTAGCGGAATAAGCGTAGCGAGAGTTTTGGCAAAAATGGAAAAAAACCGAGATCACAAACAACAGAAAAACCAGAAAAATATTGAATAATAATCACCGACAAATTGAGATTTAATAAAGATTTAAATACTTACAACAAGTATCACGTATTTTCTATAAAAAACAGTTTGGCTTCACCATCGATATTTAAAAAAGTGGGAAGAACGGATTGTTAAGGAATGGAAAAAGGTTTTTTTAAATTTAAAACACAATGGATATCCTGAGAAAAACAAAATTAAAATGGAACATTAAGGTAAAGAAGACCTTACAAGATATAATGGTTTTTTTTTTAGTTCCGTTTTCCAGTTGAATCGAATACAAAATTTGACTTTCTTTACTGAGCTAATAAAATTGAAATTATATATTATATTATATTAATATAATTACTTACAAACAAAAAAATTAACTTTTATTTTTTTATTCAACATTGCTTTTCAAGTTGAAACGAAATACAAAAAAAGGATATATTAGGACCGACTGTCTCTACCTATGGAAAATATTTGTAAATTTTAAAAATTTAACATATAGAAAGACATTATGATTTTTGTATATTTCTTTTTATTTTAGTCAGTTTCTACGTTGAAAAGTCTGCGAATTTCTTCGGTACTTTGACAGGAATTGATGACATTTGCAAGGAGTTTGGTTCCAGGCTCCAGAAAGACGTCCAGCCCAAGATAATCTGAGGCCAAAAGGAGTTGCAAAAGGAACAAAGGTTCGGCATTTTGATCCTTAAGGAGTCCTTTGAGAACTTGCATTCCCGTAGTCTCTTCACAAACTCCGATATCTTGCACCCCTGTATACCACTTTATTATAAATTTCATTGTTTTGGAATCGACTCTGGCCAGAGGAATAACATCATGTGAATACTTCCCGTTCTCTATTTCTACAATATCGCGAATGGCTCCAAATTGTAGCGCCAATCGAATGTCCACTGTATGAAGCACGCCATCGTTACTCTGTAGATTTACAAATACTTCTGAACCGCTGTTCGACATTTTGTACTTTGGAATTTTTTTGGAAAATTGTGCTGTGTATTTACAGATACAGATTGAGTTTGATGTACAATATTCTAAGCTTGCTATCTATGAAGTCTTTAAAAGGTATTTTAGAGGTATTTTTGATTGAACACTCAAGTGCTATAGTTTTTAGGAATGGCAAACATTTAGAAAGTAAATAAGATAAACAAAAAATTTAGGAAACATAAACACTGTTTCAAAAAACGTAGTAAATCCAAATGTTTTGCACTAAATTTAAATATTTTTCGCATTTATTTTTATCCAAAACATTAACAAATTTTTAAATAAAGGCATTCAAATAGAAACAATTTAAACCTTATTTTTCCCAATTTATTTAAATGCTTGCATTATATTATTTTAATATTATATGTACAAATTTGAACTCAATAGTCAGATATTTATTTTTACTTTTCATACTTTTTTATCAGTGTAAGTGTTCATTGTGTTCCCATTTATTTATTCAAGTCCAAAAAATATGAACCATCGTTACTTTTATATATTTCTATAATTTTTTTGTTTATTAAGAAAGATAAGAAAATTATATAGAAATTTAAGGAAATGCGATTATAAGACAGTTATTAAAAACGTATCAATATTTCCATAAAATTAAAGAAGAAGAAATTCGTAAGCTTGCCCATTTTAAAGTTGTGTGTAAAAGTCAAAGTGAATTTAAATTTCTGTTTGGCAGTTGACAGCCTAAAAATATGCTTTGCGGACTTCTAGAAGCCACAGGAAAACCCCTTGTCTACTTTTGTGAAGCGGCGGTTTATTCATTTCCATTTCCCACAGATTTTCCGTCCAATCCGCTTAAGCTCTTGTGCGAATTTCCCCCCTTTCTTTTACCCATCTTATTCAAATTCCGTTTTGGCCAGAACACATGACATTCATTCATGAATTCCACGCCGTTTTCCTTTTAGCCATTCTGCACATATTTCACATGCCACGTATTTCTGGTGGTTTTTGTGTGTGCCTTTGTATCTTTGCATCTCGAGGCTGTTGCGTACGTGCCAGACGGGAAAAAAGCGAGTAAAAATGGTGAAATGCTTCAGGTGAGGCGACACCAATCACAATCATCATAAGACCATCATACCATCGCCATTCCAGTTGATTATGATGAGCTCTGTAGATCTTTTTTGAGTCGACTCGAGACTCGAGAGTCGAGATTCGAGTGCCTGTGCCTTTTTCTCGACATTACTCGCGAAAGTTTTATCGCCGCGGCGAGATTCTAACATTTTTGTGTGCATTCCACTTTGGTGCGTTGTGTGGTTCCTCCGATTTCTCAAGAGTTTTTCGCTCATAAAACGTACTCGAACTCATTAAAACGCGCACTCTGATAACTGAGATGGCCAAAAAAGCAAATTGGACACCGTCAACTGGTGCCGGCCGACTGCTGCGATGGAATATGGCTACACGGAGGAAAATATTTGTATTTGTTTTTGAATATTTGCATAAAAAAACTAATTAAAAAAAAAAAAAAAAAAAAATTAAAAATGGATAGATTGTTAAAACTTGAACTTGATCATGAACAAACTTTTTTTTTGAGATTTATTATTTTAAAATTATTTATTGTTATTATTAAATAGTTAACAAGAAGTAAGAGTTTTATAAAACCATTGTTTTGTTTGTGTCAAAATTTCCCTATCAAAAGAAGAAGATCAAGAAAGAGAAGAGAACGCCAAAAATCTGAGAGAGAGAGAGCTTTTATTCCCGTAATCCTAGATCGAAAGCTCCGCTTAATGAGCTTTAATTGTTTACTTTTGGCACGTTGAAGAAAAGTACAGCATACCTGGCACTCTCATCTAAATTAAAGAATTACCTAAAATTCTGCTAATTTTGGCAACGAAAAGTGTTAAAAAAGTGATATTCATTGAAATAATATGTGATTAAAGAGCTGCGCAACAAATTCCGTGCGTTATTAAGCGGTTAAACGGATAGATTTTCCAATTTTTAAAAAGGGTGCTCCAAAGGGCAAACATACATATTTGTGTGCTTGTGTGATTTACGCACTCCCGTAAATACATACATACAAATATGCATGTGATGTAAAGCATATATTTAACAAGTTGTTGTTGTTTGAAAAGAAAGAAATAAAAGACCAAATAAGATAACAACGCTCTTTTACAGTTTTTTTTTGTATGCTTTATTTTTCGAAGTTTCAAAAATACAACAAAAAGTGCATAGCCATTTTAATACTTATAGTTTGTATGGCTCAACAAACATAACTTTTTAGATCAAGACACTTTATTAACAAAAAAAAGGTAAGTGATTTCATTAATTTTGAATTTATTTACAATATATTATTACATTTAAATTTGAACTTGTTTTGTTTTTTTTTTTTATTTTAAGATCAAACATTTTCTGTGAGTGTAGAGGCCGACGTGTTTGCATGTGCGTCTTGCTGCTGATTTATTTGATGGGAGAGTTGGAGATGATGATCCTGCTGTTTTGGGGGAGCACGTTGCAGGTTCTCGAAATGGGGCAAACGGCGGAAAGATTTTAGCGAGCTCTCCAGCGGCCAATTAGCCAGGTTCACAGTTGTTTTTGTGCGGGAAAACCAGGAAAAGTCCCAAAAAACGTTTACTAAAATCCACTGTAAGCAATCAGAGATCAAAGGGTAATGAAGAGATACATTTTCTTTCGAAAATATCAGTATCTGTTGTCCTCGAGCAACATTTTCGAGCACTATCAATCGTCGCGTATCGCGAGACAATCGGTTAACACTTCAGCATCGATGTGCCTCACAGTCATGTCCATTGTTTTGGGTCAGCCTGCCTGCTTTTTGGGCAGTATTTTCTTTCGGGAGGCGAACAAAAATTTGCATTTGGCTTGCTGGCCAGGTTCGCGACTCCATGGAAGTCGCCCGTTTTATCCCTGGGCTTTCTTTATGACCCGACTTGCAGTTTGCAGTTTGCAGTTTGCAGTTTTTCTTCTCAACTTTTTTTCTTTGCTTATTTATTTGTATACATTTTTCACTGTGGCCTTTTGTTCCTTTTGGCCAGGCTGGCAGAGAAAAGTTTATTTGATTCTATTTTCATTTTATTTGAATTGTGTTGTGTGTTGTGTTGTGTTTGTGGCTTTTATGGCTCGACTTTGCGCCGAGATTTGTTTGTGAAAGTTGGCCAATATCGATGAGGAGGCTTCTCCGTCGCCTTTGTTGTTGGCTCGGTTTTGGTGGTGATTGTAAAACAATAAAAGCAACACCTGACTGCCGTTTGCCAACAATGGCGACGACTTTGTTGGTGGCCAGGCGGTTAACAAATGCCGGCTAGATTTTATCTCGGCTCTATGCTCTATGCTCCTGGCCCCAAACTCCAAGCTCTGGCCATTTTTGGCCAGAAACAAAACATGCTTATTGTTTGTAGATTTTCCGCAGCGTTAACCCAAACATTTCAATTGCGTTGCGATGCGTTTTCTGTTTAAATCTGAATGGCAGGCAAATAGTAGGAAAAGTATTTTTGCATGGGAAAAAAATAGAAAACGATATCGGTCTGATTCGCGTAGGAAAATCACAGAAATTTGATTAGCTTTAATTATATAAACAAAAATGATTCAAGGGACATTTCACGTAAATCAGTTTAACATACAATTAAGATATATATATGTTTGATTTTGTTTAGAGTTGGCAGTTTTACATATAATTAAGATACTTATATTTGATTTTGTTTGCAATTGCAATTGGTAGCCATTATTAAAACCATATGTCTTATAGATGTTTTTCAAAAATATAATGTAAACTTAACCATTTCAACGCCTTAAAAATACTTAAAAATACTTAAAAACTGTTTAAATTATTTAAAGAATGATTTATTATTTACAGAATATTATTGCTTGCACATTCTCTAGCTATTTAAATTAAGTAAATTTTTGTTGAACTAAAAATATAACATATAATTTTAGGATATTAAAAAAATCTACAGTTTTCAAGACAAATTTTCATATGACGTCCAATTTTCATGATTTTTTTCGCGGTAAACAAATTACCGAATAGAAAGAGAGATGGCAACGGGCTGAGCTGAGCTGAAATTAAATCTAAATCTAAATAAATAAAAATCGTGCACTGTTAAGTGAAAGGCATCGACGACGATCTGTGTGCTGCTGCAAATTTAATCAATTGATGAGGCAGTTGCAACTAGCAACTCGCAGGTTGCAGGTTGCTGGCCCGTTGCTTTTGTTTGTTGTTTGTCGATGGCTGCCAAGCAATTTGGATTTTGTGGCACCAACTGTAGCGGCCGCAAAATAACAACGAATCCTGACCAGAAAGACATTTACATTCTACTGTTTTTGGCTGATTGTTGTTGTTGTTGTTGTTGCAGTTGCTGTTGCCACTGCAAGTGTCGCTGTGGCACATGCAACAGCAAACAACAACAGCAGCAGCATCAGCAAACCGCCGCACACTTTACACGCTGGAAACCGTGACTTTAATTTTCTTTTTACTCCCTCTCAACGTTTCAGTTTTTGATTTGTTTTCCCCCTCGCTTTTTTTTCTAATTTTTTTTTTATGGCCATTTTATATAATTTCAAAATTCATTTCCCAATGGCCGCGCTTTTCATTAAATCGCCTCGCAATGTCGCCAATAGTTTTTGCCCGTTTTTGCCCCGCTGCAACAAAGTTGTTTCTTTTTTTTTTTGTGTTCCAGCCATTTGGCTGCCAATGCTTTTAATTTGTAATTACATTGCACACTTTACTTTCGTTTGTCCGGCTTTGATTTATGGCCCACAGAAATAAACGTCCAAATTGTTAAATGGCAGGAATTGGCCAAATCGAATCGTGAGTGAAGTCACAAAGCCACAAAAGCTTGTCAATTTCAGTCAGGCAGCAATTGATCGTAAATGGAAGATTCAGAATTAGCCATTTGGTGATGGGCCTTTCTGGTCTTTCTGGTCTTTCTCTTATTTTTTATGACTTTTACATTTTATTTCCTTGTATTTGTTTAATTAAAAAATCGTTAAATTGTACATAATTTGGGTAATGGAAAAACATAGTAACTGAAGAAAATTCTGTTGTAAACTTTCGTCGGCTTGTCCTTGCCTTTTTCATTGGCATTTATTTTTTATTTAACGACCTTTTTGCAATTAATCAAAACAGCATTAATTATCTTCAGTTAATTCACCATGTTTTGTAAATAATGCTTTCCAATTCAATCTAAATTAAATTACTTTAGGGAAGGCTTAGCAACAAGAATTAAAAATAGTATACCAACGTCTTCTTAAAATCCTTAATATAAAATTCTGTAACTTTGTAGATACATTTCAAAGCAATACAAAAATTTCTGTTGCTTTTTAGGATAATATTTAAGTCTAGCTTATCTTTGTTATTAATATTCCATTCATCTTTCAAACTTTTGACTCCAATTTCCTTTCATAAATATGTCATAAGTAGTTGTTCCTGCTGTGCTGTCTGTGCTATCAATAAATAAGCTCATTAACTGCCGGTAAAATGTTGCTGTTGCCGTTGTCGATGCAGCTGACACTTGCTGTTGCTGTGGTGCAGCAACTAGCAACTAGCAGCAGCAACACGCAATAGCAGCAACTCAACAGCAACACCCACTCGTTTCATAGTGACACACACACACATACACTAGGGGGAAATGTGCAACCATTCCAAATCGCTTCTATTGACAACTGCAACAGCCATTGCAGTTGCTGTTACAGCGGCAACATGTTGCTGCAACATCGCGTAGACCCATTGATTAGGTGACCCTTGTAGTGGTCCTCTGTTTTCGCTCGCTTGTCTTGTGTCTTGGCCCCAATTGTCAATGACTTTAGCTGGTTGCCGGTGGCATGTTGCATGTTGCGGTTGCTGTTGCTGTTGCTGTTGCCGTTGCCGTTGTCTTGCCATTGATTGAATTACATACAAGCTCTCCCTTGGAGACCTTAAGCCACCAACGCAAAAGGCAAAAAGTCAGGCCGGTTAGCCAGTTAATTAGCAGCTAGTTCAACGGGCTGTCCTTGTGCCAATTGTGAGTGGGTTGCCCCTGAAGTGGGATCAGCAAATAGCCAAGAAAAACCGCCGAGAAAACAAGCAAGAAAATCCAATCAAAGCCAGCTCAAGGATGTTTATGTGGTATAGTTGCCGAACCACAGATTGTATCTTTATCTCTGCTTTTATAAACATTTCAAGCACATAATCCTCTCTTTAAGATAACTTTCGGCAACCGTTTGCCATACACACAATCCTTTAAGCCGCTTCCAATGCGAGTGGACACCAGATACTAAATCACCATTAGCATTGCCTCGTTTCCAATCACTCACTGTCCCATTGCATAAGGCATCAACCTCAGGTAGCCCCGCTATTTTTCCGCTTTTCCCTCGCATTTTCCCCCAAGCAGAAAACCTCATTCGACGACGAACTTGTCCTTAAAATGTCAGCCAAAGTGTTCATTAATTTGTGTTTTTATATCCCTGTCTTTTATTTGCTCCATTTTGTTTATGATTGTGGCGCGTGTGTGCGTGTTTTGTGTCTGTGTCTAGTCATTGATCATGAATTCCATGAGCTCGGCATAAGATGCATGCGTCATACAAAGCCTGCTATTTACACTGCAAAAATAATATTCCATACTGCTTTTCAGATTAACAACGACTTCGGTTTTAAACGCTGAAATAACTATTTTAATTAAAGATGATATCGACCCTTTTAAGAAAAGCTTTACGAAATAGTCATATAAAATATCAATTTTATTTGAATTTAATGTTTATTTTTTATTTTATTTAGTTTTTTTACAAGCTAAAAAAACCATGCCTTCATAATACTTTTTAAATGTAGCTTTTAATTAACCAATTTTAAAATACAAAATTCTTTACACACTTTTAAAATAAAAAAAAATTGTTTTTTAATAACTTCCCTGTTATAGGCAATTCCAGGTCAAAGCCTTAACAATACATTTTTAAAAATGAAATTATTTGTTAAATAATGTTTTTTTTATAAACTCTTTCATATATATATGTATATATATTTACATTAAAAGACAAAAATGTATTATTTTCCTGCTAGTGCGTCCATATGCATGTGCCACCACCAATTGGCGACACAAATTTTGCTGGCTTTGGCATGTGCCACCCCCCTCCCCCTTTACCCTTTCCCAAAAAAAAAAATGAAAAAAAAGCGCAATTCAACCTACGCAAGAAGTAAAATCTCGTGCCTGTTGCCAGTAGTTTGTAATTTTCATGTAAAAGTCGCGCCAAATGCAAAATGGCCCTGCGAAAACGGGGCAACAACAACAGTAACAACAAGAGCGCTGACTGACTGACGGGCAGCCACGCCCCTTTGGGTCCGCCGCCCCCTTGCCACGAAATATAGGCAACCATCAATCTCAATTGCTTCGCGTTCTCATATGCGACTCTTCGATCATTTTGCAGGCTGACAGGCAACAGGAACAACAGGCCAACAAAAGGCAACACAACGGTAATAAAAATTGCAGATTTGTCACAGCAATTGTTTTGTTTTGTTTTTTTTTTTTTTCAGTTTTTGCCGACCTGATATTCTGGTTTTTTTGGACCTTTTTTGTTTTTGCCTACATCGTGTGCCTGTAATTACTTTTTATGGTGAGTATTTTTTATTTATTTCTTAAAGTTTTCGTACTTGCTTGTCTTTTATTCTCTGTTCTGAATTTATCTCGCCCAAATGTCTACGCGTGATTAAACGCTTAAATTGCCAGATATGATATATCCCCGATATCCCAGCCGGTCGCCGTCGGTTCTCCTCCGGCTTGACATATAGTATATGTAGATATAGGACCAGATTGCCGGGGATTGTCTCTTCTGGTTTTGAAAGTCTGCACCAGTGGCTGCTTGTCGTTGTTTGTTGACTGTTTCTTGTCCCCGTTTTGTTCTCCTATAAATTTTATTCACCGAGAGACATAAAGAGCGACAAAGTTGGATAGGAAGAATTTTTTTGCCGACTATTTGAATAATATTTGGGGGTTAACGTAGTAAATAAAACAAAAACTTGCCTTAAAATATTTTTTTGAGTATATTATTATAATCAATTCCGAAAATATATATATTTTTTCGTTTTTCATATATAAAATAACTAAAAAGAGTGTAAATAAAACAAATACGACTTTTAAATATTTTTTTAAACTATTTTATAAATTTTCTGAATATTTGCTATTCAAAAATGTTGCTTTCTTTGTAGCTTATCAATCATAAGACCACAACTAGTTTTCTAATCAGGTATTTAAATAATGTTAAACCTTCTTTAGGGTATTATTTAAATGAATATGTGTTCACACGCTCATTTCTGGCACTTCAACTAAAATGGGGACTTTAAAACATTGTTTAAGACTTTATTTCGCGCCCACATCTGACACCCTGTAAAGCCGTCACTTCACGCTTAATTAGGCGCATTGTACAAATAGCTTTATCGAGGGGCTTAAATAGTCTTAAACTAAAGACATAAAACCTCGCTTTTGGTGGAAGAGATGTTGCGGCGGGCCAACCGAAAATGGTCAAAACATGAAATCCTATTAGACAAATTGAAATTACAAATGAGACAACAACGAAATTAATTTATTAATTAGTCACACTCCATTATGGTCAGACAAAAGTGATGATAGGGGAAAAAGAAGGGGAAAGAGGTAAAAGTCAGTAGCCAGCGACATCAAATGCTGCCCACATGCGTTGGTGTCGTGGAAAATAGTTGACAGATGGAGTTAAAGGTGCACAGAAAAAAATAAACACATCTAGAAGTTTACTTTTACCTGATTTTTGCAAAATAAAATTACTTAGAAATAATCAAAAATTTTAATTAACAATTAGTGTAGTTTATTTTATTCTTGGCTGGTGAGGATAACATTTGTATTTAAATCAAAATGTTTTACACTTTTTTTTATTATTTTTATATATAAAAAAAATTAAATCTATACTTTTCATATTGGACAAAACAAATTAAACATGCAAACAATTACAATACCATGATTTTAGTTTTTTTTAGGAACGATTATATTTTGAAAAACAAATAAATATAAAACAATAATAAGAATAGTTTTTTTTTTTACATTTAAACAATTTTTATTTTTAAAAAAAGATTTTCTATCATAGTAACATATTCCTCTATATGTTGTATTACAAACTTAAAGTCTTTTTAATCAAGCTAAATAAATATTTAACCTAATGTATCACTGTTGTATTTTTTAATCTTAGTTAGTGCCATTTGGTAAATACCCTTTTTATATGCTTAAAATACATTTTAAAAATGTACGAAAAGTATAAGAGCCCATTACTGACACGCTTTCAATCTATTTTTTGCCGTGTGAAGCTGCAAACGAAGCCCAAGTCAAAGTTGTCCAAGCCATTCCTGGTGTGAAAATGCCAGAGATCCAATTCCAGGCACGCAACTTGCCTGCAAACTGCGGGAAACTTTCTGTGTGGGTTGTTCTCTCCGGCGGGCGACTGACATAATCGTTGATAAGCGATCGCTAATTAAAATTATTAAAACCAGAAATGAGCGGCGGACAATGAAAATGAAATTTGTGCCATTCTGGACTGTATATGCGCCTATCCAGATATCTTTTGCCGATCTGTGGGTTCCATTTTGGCCCGTTCTCGGACAGGTTGTTGGCAAGACAATTGCCCACAGCCAAAGGAGTTATCATGGGAAACCC
Source organism: Drosophila gunungcola (assembly GCF_025200985.1). Lineage (NCBI taxonomy): Eukaryota > Metazoa > Arthropoda > Insecta > Diptera > Drosophilidae > Drosophila > Drosophila gunungcola. The sequence goes on along the minus strand of NW_026453180.1, from coordinate 4,098,794 downwards.
AACCTAACCAGCATTTGGTTCATTTCTATTTCGGCCTTCATCATTATCAAGTCGGCTCACAGAGAGATAGCCAAACTTGGGCGAAGTGAATGTGAATGCTCGCCGCTCCAAGGAGGCGATTTCTGGCCAAAACGAGTGGGCCAAAACGCTAATTAAGACTTTTTCTGGGTGTCAGGGGCTCGTATACTATACCTGCCGAGCATAATTCATATCTGGAAATCTGGGCCTCCTCATATTTCGGTTTTAGTTCAGTTCGCGTTATACAACGCGGCGCGTATCTTTTGGGGAGAAAGTTTTTGTGGGGTCTCTCGATCTCAAGCATTTTGTATTTTTAGCGCCATAAATAAGCGTTTTTATTAATGGCAGCCCATTAACCCCTAATAATTAATTAAAAAATCCCAAAATACATATCCACCGGCAAAACAAATATGCCTGAGGTCCGACATAAAATAGCATAACAAACTGACTGACTGACTGACTGAAGACTGTCCGATCGCGAGATGTTGTGTTCCCATCCAAAAGTCTGCCGCTGGTGATGAGTTTTCAAATGATGCGTATCAATTTTATTTGAATTTTTTTCATATCAAATATTTATGAGCGCTCGTTAGATCATTCATGGTTGGGAACTACACAAAGTTTGACTTTGAAATGCGTTTGGTTGGCTTCAAAAGCAATAGCTACCATCCTTATAGCAGCTATCAATGATCAAAGACCAAAGATGCCATCCCAACCTTTGTACGACTTCTTTTTTTGAGCTGTATCTTTTCAACAAAAATCTGTAGAACGCCCACGTTTGTCTGACTTCGATTTCCAAAGTTGCATTTTGTTTTGTCTCAGTCGAGACTAATTTGTGGTGCGTGGAATTTTCGGTTTTCTTTCATTGTCAAAGTGTCTTCTCTCTTCTCTCGATTTGTGAAAAGCGTTTAATAAATGCTGTAATAAATATTTGACGAAGACAATGGGCCACATTTCACATTTGGATGGGCCCGATGAAAAAAAGGCCTGTGGATTATTCAGAGTGCGGTGGCTTGTAAACAAAATTCATTGAGGCAATTGTCTGCCTTGCAGATTATCTGCAATAAGTTCCCTCCCACAGGTCAAGCGTGCACATCAATTACTTTGGCACAGGCCCAAAAGATTTTCGATTTTAGGCCCGGGAATCTAGACAGGAAACGCACACACAGATGCACAGGTACACATAGGTAACCAACACACAGATACACACACACACTGGCAAACACCATCCAGCACTTTGTTGACCTCTCAATTTAACGCTTATAATGCCAGGAAATGCCAACTTTAAGCAAGACACCAAACAGAAGAGGATGAACATGCGGCTGCAGAGACTGCAAGTTCACTGGAAAAATAATATGTTGTTTATTGTTTATTGACATAATTTATATAATAAAAATAATAAATAGGTGGGACAATATTCTTTAAAGTGTTTTGAAAGATTAGTCTCAAATACAATATTTTAGGCAATTTAAATCATTTATCATTTATTAAGCTGTGAGGAATTTGTAGAAGAAAAAAGAATATATAGAAGAATATATAAACTCAAGAGATTCAATGGTTAAGTAATACTCGCATTTATTTATTAAACAACAAAAACAGCAAAGCTCCTGCGAATAAAATGTTGCTTTCTAAACTTATTTATTTAATAGTATTTCTTTATGGGTGCGTATCAATCATTATTTTTTTTTACTAACTATTTAAACTATTTTATTTAGCAGCAGCTTCACAAATAAATGTAAAATAGATATATGAGAAACTAATAAATATTATACTGTTATGAGAGAGAAAGAAACCAAATACTATAGTTTAATGAGTGGTTAAAAATAACTGTCATGTATTATATTGTTTATATGTAAGTTTGCCTTTCTCACACGTTAACTTGATGAAATGCCTGTGTTTTTTTCTGAGTGTACACCCATCCACTAAGCTTTGTTGTCTATGGAGAGTCACATGATCTCGGCGTTGATTGTGCGTTGATTGTTTTATTATGAAGATGTTGATGGGGGCTCCATAGTTATGGCTGTATTATTAAGCTAATCAAATGCACTCCACTCGCGAATCTTTAATGAGTTGTCAACGTTTTGGTTTGGGGGAAAGCTAATGACCTGTCAACTTTTGACTGAACCCCTTGGGATGATCACATTCCAGATGGCTCTCATTTCCATCCCCCCACAAAACATCTAATTAGCCAATCCATTAACGTGGCCCAGACCATGTTGACACCAAAGCGCCAACAAACGGCCATTAGGCGACTGTCAATGCTTTTATAATATAACTTTTTTTTAAAATTCTCATTGCATTTTTCCACCGCTGCAACATTTCATTAATCGAGTCACGACATTAGACATTCAACAGGCCCAAAAGCAGGCAGCTGGAGAGCTGTGTGGCTATATGGCTATATGGCACTTATAAAGCTGGAAATTTTACCCAGCCAGCCAAAAATTGCTTTGACAACTTTATCGCTGCACAGCATCGACAACGGGCGACGTCAAAAAAGCATTTGCTGACAGCAGAAGGGGCGAAATCGTTGGAAAATGGTGAAAATCCTGAGGGGGAATATTTTCGAACTGATAAACTGTCAACTGTGGGGCCCTCAACCCAAAAGGGAATCTAAATTAAATCAAATAATCAAGCACAACGATTTTTGTGTTTGATTCGCCAAACAAAAGACTCAGGCAACAAACTTGCAAGCCAGCTAGCCAAAATAAAAAATGCCACACACATATTGCTTTACTGTGGTAATAGCCCGGCTAATGGATATACATACGCTATATCCGCATAAATATATATATACATATACATACTGCATATTAATTGCAATATCAATGCCTGACTACCGTGGCCAAATTGTTGTTGTTTGCTTATGACTTGCTTACTTGTTGTCGCTGCCTCGTTAGCGCTCGGCTTTTAGTTCAATGGTGCATAGGTTGAAAGCGCTGTGTCTTTGGCTCCAAAGGGGCAATAAAAGCTTAAATACTCTACTAAAACTGGTAATGGGCAATTGTCATAGTTGGCAAAACATAGCTCCTTGGGCCATATTTGCGGGATAATAAGCTTTAGGGCATGTTTAAATAAATTATTACAAATCACTGTGCTAAAATAAAACATAAACACTCTATTTGGGAAACATTAAACAAATAAACGATTCACATTCACTTATCTAAGCATTTTTAGCCTTTGACGAGTTTAAATAATGTTGTTTTAGAAAACTTTCTAAAAAGCTAAAAACAAAGTATTATTACAATTTTTAAAGTTAGCAATAATACACATTTTGTATTACTTCATATAAAATAATCTTTTTAAAAATCCAATCAAAATATTTTTTCAGGAATCCTCATAACTTCGTTTAATTTTATATTTAACTCCTTAAGTTTCTCACCTTTTTGTTGTACATTCAGACCAGTGAATGCACCCCTTAATTTGCAGAGCACAACAATAGAATTGAAATGCGGCGACTCCGATGTGGGGGCGTTGCAAATGAACTTTCCCACACACTCGACGGCACATTGATTCAATTACGTGTCGGTTTCTATATATACAAATATAGGTATATATTTGTGAGCCAGCCATTGCATGTTAGTTAGCATTTAGTTGGTACAACGCTCGGCTTCCTGTTCGCCGCATAATGAGAGCTGCTCCGGAGTCTCGAATGCGCGCTGTGCCCCCATATCATTATTATTATTGCATTTTTCGCACTTTAATTTATGCACCTGCAGCTGATTCGTGGAAATGTTGCTCCAAGTTTCTTTGGCTGCCAGTAACCACACCCACAAAGCAGCTAATCGATTTTGTCTAGCTATTTATGACCAATAAATTTCACTTTCAGTTGGTTCCGACTTCATATTTAAATACACGCGATAATTTATCTAATTTTTGTGGCTTTATTTAAGTCGGCTTTATGGAGATCATGAGGAGCTACTTGAACTAGTTTCGCTTTAGTAACATAAATTTGGTATTTAATATTAGTTGTTATATTTACAAATTGATACAAATACTTAAGCACATTGATAGTTGACAAGAGTGAATTTATGGTCGGTTAAAATTATATAATTGTTTACCATATCAGTTGTTTTGTTTAAGAGTTTAATTAATATACGGTTAGATTTCAAGTTTTTAGTTGCTTAACTTATTAAAATTTAGATCATCAAAACTATAATTTTGGTTATTTTTTGATTACAACTTTTGTAATCTAAATTTAAGTAAGTAAAAATTTAGAAACTTTAAATCTTTGTCGTAAAAGAAATAAAGTACAAAAAAAAAGGGTTTGAGAAAGTATGTCGGTTGTAATGAACACACAAGAATGTATTGTATCAACAAAAAGTGTATATATATTGAAATGTTTTAAAGTTGTATTTATTTAAAATTTAAGGCAGAAAAGGTTGTGAGTTCACAATTAGTCTTAATTGATCTGATTACATGATTTTTGGCCAGCGTTTACCGATCTCTGGGGTAACCCCCAAGTGCGATGCAATCGATTCACACAGCATTAAGCACCTGGTCAGCGATTCTAATGCCTTGACCCAACCCATTGTGAACTTTAGAAACGGCAGAAATAGCCAAAAATAGTCGAAAACAAATGAAAACAATTGGCAAAATGCAAGCCCGCAGTTTAGACTATTGGTTTTTTGGGTGGTTTGTTTTTTGTTTTTGGCTTGCTGCGTTTTCATAACATGACAGCCGGGCTGAAAACGTTCTGCTTGGATTTTCATTTTTGGATTTTCGTCCCGTTTTTTTTTTGGGTTTTTTTTTGGCTATCAGTATCAGTAAAAAGCAGTAAAGCAAAGCGGCAAATCTGCAAAAGGTCATAAAATGTGTTGTTGCCCCGGTCGTGTAAATTTTTACACGCCGAATAGCAAAAAAAAGCGAAAAACTGCGCCGCCAATTGTTCACCGCCATGGCTGACATGCAACTTCAGAGTTTTCGGCTTTAACTTTTGGTTTCACTTTGAGTTTGGGGGCTGACTGCGACGAGCATTCAACTGTCAACAGTTACTACCGAAACGACAAGAGCCGCTAAATGCCGCCAAATAACTCAGAGCTCAGAGCTCCGCCATTTCAGCAACTACAAATCACTTTTACTGCCGGCTAATGCTAACTTGGCTTCAAGTCCGCTGCCAAAAGTCCACTCGAAATGGCCGAAGGGGCGCGAAAGGCGAAACAAAATTATTTAAAGTATAAATAAAATTCTCTAAATATTTGCGCGTCGATTTTCCATTTAGCCAGCCGCTGAATAGTAGACAGGCATCGCCGAACCGGGCAATTAAGGTGCAATAATTTCGGATCATTAGGTTAAATTTGTCACGACCCGCTGCACGATTTGGCAGCCCCTCTTAACCCTCTCGTGGCTCCTGTCCCGAAAAAGAAACCCCAAGGCGGGCACAGCACAACAACTGTCCGACAGAATGTAAAAGCCTAAGTCTGGACAAGTCGGAGAGCTGTCCATTTGGCTAGTCGATGTCCGCGGATTCGGATTGGCCCCTGGCAGCCATAAATTCGGTTACGGCCTGGCCTAGCTATGGGTTTTGATAGCGCCACTTGGAAAAAAAAATTAAGATCAAAAGCCCTCCTTGAATTTGCACATTTTGTATTTGGTTAATAGCCAAGTGATGTTTCAAAACTATCTAAAATATTTGTGATGGATTGTAAATGCAATTTGCACACATAATGCATGTAGATTTGTATTGTCTCTTTGAACAATTTAAAATGATTCAATAAAAGGTAGAAGAAGTGCAAGTACTCAAATTATAAAATTAAGATTTGTACATAGTACAAATTTAATTACTTCTTTTAGGTTTTGTTTATTTCAAATATAAGAACTTTTATAGAGAAAAATCTCTAATATTACAATATAAATTTCAAGCTTATCTTACAAATTTTATAAATTCCGTTGTGTAGGTTCATTTCTTTTTCCAGAATTTAAATACAAAATTAGTTTTCACGTACTTAAAAAAACGTTAAGCCATAATTAGATACCACATATTTTTCTCAGTGCCTCTTACCATTTCGCAGCGCTAGGTGGCGCTTTTAACAAATTATGACACAATTTGCGGGCCAAATTTGGTAAGCAGTTGACATTTGGCCATGTTTCTTGTCGATTGTCATCGTCTATCGGACAATCGACCATCGGCGGATCGGCTGGCAACGTTGACAACGCACGCCAGCAACATGCAACATGCAACAAGCAATGTGCAATATGCAATATGCAACATGTTGCCCCGTTCCGCGAAAGTGTCGCGTGGGCGATTCGCAAAGACTGTCTTTTCATGTAATCCCAGCTATTAGCATGGCTTTTTAAAAGGGGCGGGGGGTCTGCCACAACCACATCCAAGTGCATCCAAGTTGCATTCCACAAATCGATTTCGCTGCGCACACGCACTGACCGCAATTTTGCGGCTTTGCTCAGTGATTCATCGCCGGCGGGGCTGCCAAAGATGGCAGTTTAATAGATAGTTCGTAAATCGATAGTTGGCCAAAAAGATGGGGATGTATGTGATTTTATTATATTTAATTTAAGAACTAAAATGTATAAGTACCTCTATATTAAATACAAAAAAAAACTTAGATAATTTATATTTTTTGAAATTTGTCAAAATAATTTGGGAAGTTTTTTTTTAAAATATTTTAATTGAAAATGGTTTTTGCTTAAAAATGAATTTCAAAAGAATGATAATATTAATCCTAATAATCGTAATCTTAATTGGCATTATATGTTTTCAAACTTTTACACACTTTTTTGCAACAAGTAATATTAAGCCATTTACTTTTTTTTGTTTATTGATTCAAATTTAATTTTTATTAAAGCAGCATGTAAAAGGGTTTCTAATTTTTTGTTATCATTAAAATTAAAAGTGCGTTAACATATTTCCGAGATTCCGTTATTTCATTGTTAATAATATAGGTATCATAATAAATAAATTGTATGTTTTAGATACCTTTAATTATGACAATTAGAAAAACCTTTAAATGTACATTTTAGGGGAATATAATTTAATTTGCCACTTAATAAATCGTTTCTAAGGAGACATCCTTATAGTCTACCCACTTTGGCACCCATCTCTAGCAATTACACGCAACTCTTTAGAAATATAGCCCCACCCTTCTGCCCCCCACCGAAAAGTCAACCCCCGGGGCCAATGTGTGTGGCATTTCTGTCACTTGACGCTGAATTATTTTCACGCCTTTTTACAAATGTTTGGCTTGAAAAGCGCATGAAAAGCGATGGCGGGGGCGACAAACTGCAGTGTGTTCCACTTATGGCCAACTTGTGGCCTCAACTCAACCCAAAAGCAAGCCAACTCGGACTTGAGACTCAAACTCAAACTCGGACTCGGTCAGCATGGAGATTTGCTCATAAATCTGACAAACTCAGCGCTAATATTGGCGGACTTCGTTAGACACACTCGAATGCATTTGATATGCCTTAAACGGGCCAGACTCTCCATCGGAGTTGGTCTAGAGTGGACCTGTAGGTGGCTGGCCAGCTCCAACCAGGTCCGCCTCAATGTGCCAGTGCCAGTGCCAGTGGTTGTGACTCTGCCAAATGACAAGTGCAAAAGCTGACAAGGCGGCGGTTACTAAAATGAAATGCAGACAACATTTTTATCTGATTAAAGAGCCGGACGGGCGACTGACCAACTGCCAGAGTAACCCAGCTGAGAAAAGGAAAAGTGATATCGCATTGGGTGTATATGGCGTAAAAAATTGGTTTTTATATCAGGCTAAATATTCGGCTTAAAAAGAAAAGTTTTACCTGAGAGGCTTTTAAAAAATAAAACTTCAAATGCTTTTAAACAACAGTGTTTTTAAAATCATGTTTACAAAGCTTATATTAAAAATTTAGATGTAAAGGCAATAAAACCCAATAGAAAGCCTCTATAGGAATATACAAAATTGCAAAACATATTAAAATAAATTTGAATAATTAATTTAATATTTAATATGCCAACAAAATGATAAATTAGAGAATGGTTAAAATAGTGATATTTTTAACACAAGGAAATGAATTATTATGAAGGCTTTTATATAAACTGTCTTTAACATAAACCTAGTCAGCTCTGTATAAAATTAACATTGTGTTCTAGATTTAAAACCTATGTGTTTCTTGGCAAATGGCAGCTTAAAATTTGACTAATGGCTTTAGCCACACACTCCTTTCATTAGTTAAAATTATGACATCCACTGGTGGCATCATTAATCTCCTGCTCAGTCGACTATTGTGCACCACTCACTCATGCTCGTCTGACCTTTTTGCACCACCATCCGCACCACTCACTGAGTTACTCACTCACCCACTGGGAGCACGGAAAGTACAAGCGACTAATTTAATTTTCATTTATCAAAAGCGACTAATTAATTTCCCGCTGCGCTTTGACCGCAAACAAATGATTTTCGATCGCGCTATATAGGTAGGTTCTACCACTTGCATACAGAATACAGAAAACTGGACATTTTAATTATTTAAATGCAGGCCGAAGGCTAGAATTCTGGCGAGTTGCAGGCGCAGGCAGCACTCAAATCGGCAATCATAGCTCATAAATCCATCAAAGTGGCAATTGCAGTGGCCAGAACAGAACCGAATGGACAGAATGGCCAGAACAAGGAGACCAGAACAGAACCACTCGGCCAAGTGCCATGCAAATGTTGTTCGACATTAAAAGCTACAAGAAAAGAACAATTGTTTTAGTAGCAATTGTTTGTTGTGCCCATTTTTTCCAGCAGCTCCAAGTAGTTGGCAGTCTCGGCCAGTTTCTTGGGCTGCCGTTCACGATTCGCATTGAAATGTTACTTTTGGGCCCCCCTTTGTAAATGCCGTGACCGTGAATTGTCCAGAATAATTTGCAATTGCCATAATATTTATTATGATTTATTAAACGCATTCCCCCCAACTCGTTTGTCTGTTGTGCTTTGTTTTGCAGCTGAAGGGCCCTCCACTCTGTCTGCGCAATTAAATTGTTTACTTTGGCTGGCAATTTATTAAAAATGCATTAAATAAATAAATCGCTTGCCATTCAAGATTTCATAAATTTCAGCGGCCAATCGAAAGACTTAGGCAGCGAACGCGATGGAAATATCATCGAAACAATTTGTCGAGGGAATTATCTTTTCTTTTGGGGGGCATTAAATGAAATGAGGCTTAAATATACTGTGCTTTAATTAGCACAAATTATTATCTATTAGCACAATGGATGGATTTGAAGGAGTTGGAATAAATAACCTTTACATGTATGTATGAAATGCTAGAAAACCAGATAAAATATTGAAACAAATAATATTTACTTTTTTGAGAACAAGGATTGAGAAAAACTAAGAAACATTAATTAATTTTAAAACTTAAGAATTTGTTAAATGGTTAGACTTAAAACAAAATATTAAAACTAGGCGGAATTGTTAAATATTTAATTTTAATACATTTTGTTTATTTCTTTTACTATAACCTTATTGTATTATTATTTACTTTTTGTTTGTTTTGAAGCAATATAAAAATAGTTTTTACAAACACTTTAATGTGTGTTATTAAAGTATTAAAGCCTTAAAGCCATTTTCACTCATCTTGCTGCGGAGTTTAAAGCACTCTTTAAAAAGGAGCTATTAAACCCAGTGATGAACTACTAAATCCGCCTCCAGCTACATGCATCATCATTCGCTGTGGCAGAACCTCCGTGAAAATGACTAATTGCCCCACCGACAGCAGCTGAAAAAAATGGGGAAAAGCGCTCACGCGATGTTCGCCACTTGCAGGCTGTCTTGAAAAGGCCATAGAAACTACAGTTTGTTTGGCAGGAGTCCCCGAAGTAGACGGGGACTAATTAAAAAAGTGTCATCAAAGTGTGGTGGCCACCGCGAAGGAAACCATTGCGTGTCACCAGATTTTACGGGGCAGCTTTCGGCCTTCCGATCTGGGGAAAAATGTAAAGGAGTAAAAAACTGAGTGCATACGATGTACATGTGTATACAAGCACCATATCATGTTTTGGCTTACACACGAAAGTTGACTATGAAATCTGAATAACTTAACTTGATAAAAATAAGGTGGCAACGCCGGCTTTATTGATAATAAGTTTCTCTAGAGTTAGTAAAGTTGCTAGACATGTAATTTAAATTGTGACTTCATTTTAAACGTCTGGTAATTCTACTAATATCATTTCATGCATTTCGAATTTATGTATTCAATAATTCATGAAATTCATAGCATAAACATAGTAAAAGTATCAATGAACACTGGGTGGGCAAACAGCAAACAGCAGCCGCAATATAAAGAAACACATGTTGTACGTTAGTCCATTGGGGACTCTATGCCATCCATACTATCCATACATATAGTAACACATCCAGGTATGCAAAACCATATTCCCATGAACATGGTAACCACTTGCTACAAATTGTCGAACAAGAGCAGCGCGCTCTGGTTAAAAAATGGCAGCATTTTAAACGGATGCAGATAACGATCGTCGAACACAAATGGTGCAGAAATAAACACGAGTGTAGATGCAAATGATATGATAACGAGGACGGTAGAGGGGGGTTAAGACGAGACAACGAGACAACGAGAGAGGGGCATGCTTAACCCATGGCTGCCCCATGTCCATCACGAGTGCAGCATAAATTGGCACTATGCAAATTAAATTATCAACTTGGTTGGGGAGCAACCGAAGCAAAAACAAGTTTTCCACTTGGGCAAATTACTGTCAGCGACAAGTCGCCTCAACTAAAATGCAATGAATGCGTCCCCTAATCGACTGGTGCTCCTTAACCCCTTCTTGCCCCGCCCCGTCTCTCTTCTGGCTTTATTTTTCCACTGTCAATTATGTGTAAGACGGGCAGCCGAAACCAGCTGGTTAAGCACACACATAAACGATCCCCGGCATGCCGCATCATTATAATCACGTGTTGATTGCTTTTTAAACTCTACCCAGCCGGTTTGTTTCTTCTTTAAACCAAACCCCTCTCCATCTTTCCATCCTGCTGCCAACTCTCTGGCCTTTAATTTCCATCTCAAGAAGGCGCCATCTCCTCGAAGAACAGGGGCAAAAACAAGAGCATTCTGTATTATCGCCGCAGACGAGCAGCTTGTTAAGCAAATGCTGATAATTAGACGGCGGATTTTTGGGGTTGGGGAATACTGGTTCACACATGGGATAATGGGTCAGTCGATGGAGGAGCAGAAAAAAAAAAAGAGGGGACACCGGAAACCCGGTTGACATACAAACCAAGGGGATAATCGGTGGGCATAGTTTATAACTAGGAATACATTTAGTCACTCAAGATTGTTTCATTGAAAACTAATAAGCTTCTTGAAAGATTTACTAATTGGAGTTAATTAGTCTTTAAATTATTTGCTTCTTAGCTTATTATTGTTACTTACATTGAAGTTCCTAAAAAACTTTTTCCCAGTGTTGAGTGATTATAGGGCGACCTATCCCTGACCCGAGCAAACTGTGGCCAATTGCCAAAATGAAATGTCTTAATCCCGGCTGGCGAAGACAAATGCCGAGCTAGCTGGGCAATCTAAAAAACAGAAACCGCCCCGAGATGCGATCCCTTCGCATTTGGGCTTAACCAATTTTCCACTCGGGCGGCCCACGCTCTTTGGCCAGTAAAATTGTTTCAAAAAAGGGGGAAAAAAAAAAAAAAACAAAATAAAAAACCTGTGGAAACCTTGTACACATATCAACATATAGAAATTATAATGAAGACATCAACAACGGGCACAAAAAACTGAGTAAATCGCCAGCCAGCCCACTTTGATTTTTATGGCCAGAAAACACACACACATGAAGAGGGGACTCCAAAGGGGGTGGGATCTTCCTTTTGGTTTTGCAGGGGGGATAACGGGGGAGTTACGACCTCTCACCGCCGGATTGGAGAATCCAAGCATCCAAGCAAGGGGTTTCGGAGCAGGAACAGAGTAGTAGGTGGTGCCCGAAACAAATTGCAGGCAATCGCAGAGCCGTAAGTATGCTAAATTATCAGGCGTCGTCTGCGCTGATGCCGGAATACCCTTTATGGCAAAGGGTATGCTTCGGAATTTAACAAATACGTAACAAAGGAGGAGGTCTCGAATTTTAAAGAAAGAAATCAATATAATATGTATCCGATAAAGCTCGAAGAGAAATGTAAGCAATGAGAAATGTGAGCAATAATTTGAGTTATTTCGAAGTTTTTTCTTAAAATTTTAAATTTTCTTAAGTATTAAATAAAAGCTGCTTCACATTAATTTTTATTAACTTCTCCATTACTTTTTATTCTTTCTAAAACAAATAAAAAATGTATTTATTTAAATAAATACCTTTTAAATACCACAACAACTAACTCATTAGCTAATAGGTATCATATACTTCGTGGACCATCCCTTTGTTTGTTTTAACATCAATATTTTTCGGAGTTTTTCCGGGACTTTTCAATAATGGACTTTGAATGCTGGCGGCTGGAATAAACAAACAAACCGCAGAAAAAATCACTGTTCGCGAATTTTTGTCGGTCGAACGGTGTGTTATTATGAGAAGTATTAGCATTATTATAGGTCGCTGGACAATTTCGGGCAATAAAAGACGCAAATTGCTGCTAATAATGATGCTGAATCGATGTCCCGCATTGGCTTAACCCCCCAACGGGACCGTTTCCCCCTTCACGTAATCCAGGCCGCACTGTTAACCCACTCGTACCCCAAAAGTCTTTCACGGCTGCAGGTTCGTTGCCTAAGTCTTTTGTTTTGTCCTCCTTGTTTGTGTGCTTGTGTGTCTTTGTTATTATTTTACATATTTTATTTAATGCTACGATAGTTTCATGCTTGTCATGTTCTGCGGCTAAGAAATTGAACTTTTTTGCCGTTTGCGGCTGCACTTTTTTGGTCGCTGTGAAACATTTGTCATTTTTACCATTTTTAGCCAAGCGTGACAAGCGTTTCTTGGCCATGTTGTTGCTAGTTTGGTGGCTGTTAGTTTCACCCACTGGCATGCAAATGCAACGAGACACCAACAATGGTTGTGTTTGTGTGTGGATTGCTTTTCGATATGCGATAAAGATCTCAAATATTGTTAAAACAAACAAGAAATTTATTGAATATGCAATGTTTGCCTTTTTTTTTGTTTTTGTTGTTATTTCTGGCCAGGTGAACAGTATGAACACCACATACACCAACAATAAGTTGGCGGCTTATTGTTTTACTTATTGTAGGTGAGAAGTCAAATATTTTTGGGTGGCATAGTCACATTCGCAGTCACAGAAGCGATTCACAAATGGCACATCTCGCCATCTTGGCAGGTTGGTTTCTTTTTTTTCAGAGTTCAGAGCTTTTCGCCTGCAGTCTTCCAGCTGTTTTGTCAGGCGGATATATGCTCGTTGGCCATATAAGTCATAGGCGTATTAACGGGTTAGAAATATGACTTCGGACCCCAGGTTAATTCCAGCATTAAAAGGCAAGACAAGCCTCACATTTATATTGGGCGGAATGATGCAATCTGCGATCTGAGATGAGAATGTTCAGATGGAGTCAGTGGGGTTACGCCGGTGATATATCGTGGGGGAAGTGTTTTCGTTATAGTCGCAGATCATCTGCGAATAAGAGTGGCTTGTTATAAATTACATGGTAGGATGTGCATAAAGTTTTTTTTTAGCTTTTATTTTCCTAGTTTTTAGTTAAAATGGTTCGGTATAAGAAAGTTATCCTTAAAATGTTTGTAAGCTTTCTTTCTTTCTTTATTCTTATAATTTTTATTGACTAAGAGGAGTTTTTAACATTTTATTAATACCACTACTTAAAAAAATAACCGTGAAAAAGTTAAGAACAATGGTTTAACTAATATTCTTTGTAATGCTAATCATCCAAATATTTAAAGTGAACACATTTTAAAGCTAACCATTTCTGTAACCCTGAAAAGTTAAAGAAAAAACGTTGCCAGAACTTACATCAGAGCAAAATTATAGCCTCCTACTTTTTTTGGCATTGTTGACTTGATAGTCGCAGATTAAGCACCGATTTAAGGCCCTCTTAGAATCCCCACACACATTGATCTTCCGCCCACGCAGGATATCATCCTCTTTTCGATTTCCGGCCATCTGAGGAACCCGTAGCCCCGCCGTCCAATCTTCTGGCACTTGTCTCCATATAATTTGCTGCACTTATTTAGCACCCACGCACCTCAAGGCAAAAAAAGGCAAAAAACCACAACTGACAACGGAAAACGCAGACAAATTAGCCGAAGTCAGACTTTTGGCCAGAGACTTTCACACATATGTATATATATTTTTTATTTTTTTTTTTTGGTTTCGTCCAGCAGCAACTTGCAATGTGCAACTTGCAATATGCAACTTGCAACATGCAACAAGGAGAGACCCCAGAGGCGAGGTCAAGCAATGGAGCATGGGAGCGGGACAGATGAGATTGCACAACCGAAACCCGATTTGCATATGGCGATTTAGATTTCGTTTTTTTGTCGGCTTAGGCTTTTTGCTCAGCTCAGTTTTTCCTTCAACCGTTTTCTCTGACTTTTTCCCAGCCGATGTCGCCAATAATCCACCTGTAGTTGACTTGTAAAAAAGTGGCATACTTTGCATATCAAAATGGCTTTAATTTAATCAAAGGGGGTTCGAGTAGAACTTAAAAGCGTAAGAGCTTCAAAGGAAACTCGGCTGTCTCTGTTGCTATCGGTTTTTTTTTTTATTTATTTTTTTTTTTTTGGCATGTCTGGTGGGCGTAGAATTCAGATATAAAGCAACAACAACAACCACAAATACTTTGGCGGGCTTAAGGAAGAGCCGAGCCAAAGAAACAAAAAGCCAAGCGACGACGTGAGGCTCACCATTGTCTGGTGGAGATAATCTGTGATTCGGAAACTCCCACAGGTCAGGCGAGCACATCAATTACTTTGGCACAAGTCCAAGAAAACTCGGCACTGCGGAAAATATAACCATGGGTTCTAAGATATGTTTTCGCAGGAAAAAGGAAATGTTTTGTATTTAAGAACATTAATATAATGTTTTTTGAGAACTTATAATTTTTAAAAGTGCAACTTTTGAAAATGGTTGCTCATCTGAGAGCAGGAAACTTAATAAAATAAGTTTTAAATATCATTTAATTTAATTCAAAGCACTTTTAAGAATTTTTATTTTACTTATGTTATTGTATTTTAATTGGGAAAAATTAAGTCAAATAAGAAAAAACTATGATGTGACCAATACAAATATGTATTTATTTTTAATCGAATAAGAACCTTTTGTCAAACCGTATATTAAGATATACACATCCTTGCAAAAAAAAATGAAGAATTTATTTTAAATGAAGCATTTAAATAAATAACTTTACTAAGGATAAAATACAACAGATTTTTTAGAATTTTTTTAAATTAGCATAGATATTGATTTATTAATCAAATAATAAAATGAAAGACTTTTTTTTAAATTGAAAAGTTCTTTTATATTGATTTAACATTATTGAGTAGTTCTGGAAAATTATAAAACATAAATAAAAAACTTACTTACTCAAGCCTGAGCGGGTGAAAATCTCAGAAAACTATATTTTACATATTATACATTAAAGATTGAAAAAAAATTTTAAAAATTAAATTCTTTTTGTTAATTAATATTAAGTAATTCTGTTAAAATATAAACAGATTTTAAATATCAAAGATAAGTTGAATGGCTAACTGTGGACTAAAATAGAGGTTCATTTTCTCAATTTTGAAATCAGTTTTCTCGCAGTGTGGCGGATTCTCTTGGGATTCTTTGGCGGCCAGGCGAAAAACGCAGCCAAAAGTCTCGCATCGTGGCATCGTATCGCAGTATCGAAGCGCCAGCGAATGGCGTAGAATGACCTCTCAATTTATTGTGCAGCCTTTATCCTTTTGGCATATGCGATTTGTATCGACTTAAGCACACACACACCCCCTCTTAACCCTCTCTGTGCCGCCTTAACCCCCCAGAGCCCACCAGAACCCAGCAGAACCCTTTTCGGCCAGCAGAATTCCCTGGCTGCGAGTGCCTTACGTTGATTGTTTTATTATGATGATGTTAAATTATTGTAATCCAGGCGCGCAATCGCAATCGTTGTCGACATCATCATCTCGCCGGGTTTCACCCCCTCTTAACCCTCGAAGGCCCCCCTTAACCCTATCGCTTCAGTAGGCGTTACTCGGCATATCCTTTGCGTATGGGCAAAAAACAAATAAATGCTGCTGCGGCTCCATCGCACACTTACAGATTACGATCGAGTGCGGAGTCTTGGCCAAGTTAAGGCTATGGCTATGGCTATGGCTGCAGAGCTATAGCTAAAGCTAAAGACAGGCCCGATGCCAGGTCCGTGATAATTTCGGGTTGCACGCTTATTTAATATGCGAATTTTTACAGATAAATGGTGAGAAATAATTTGCGCTGCTCTGTCTCTTGATCTTGGCCATGCTCTTTGGTCTCGCTTTTCAGATTTCTATATTGCTATATAGCAATATAACATTTTGGTCGCGGCGTGGGCGTACTGTTTGTTCAAGGGGGAAGAATGGGGGCGTGGCCGGAGGCTGGCCAAGTGTGCGAGTGTCTGCCACATGTGTGATCATTTCATTTCCGTTTGCAGTTCAGGGAACCTTTGCTGACCACAGACTAAAAGAAAAACGAACAAAAAATTTATACATGCACTACTATTTGAGAAGTACACAAAAGTTTTAAAAAGTCTTAGAAGTAGCTTTTACTAAAAAGTAAACATACGTTCAAAATCTTGAAATAATATTTTAAAGGACACTTCGATTCTGATGAAATCCTCTATAAGAGTTAATATAATGACCATAAAAATAATTGTTAAAATAAGTGTTCATAAAATGTAGACCCTAAATAGGCTTTATTATACTGGGATTTTTTAATTGGTAAAAGTTGGCTTAAAAAAAATCTAACCCAAATAAAAAATCATTGATCTTAATCGAAATTAACCTAAATTGCGGCCCAGTGGACATGTTCATGTTGCCTGTCCACTGTGAACTTGTCCTTAGACTGTCGCACCACCAAAATGCACTACCTACTCCACTCCACTTAAGACCCACTTCGATCCCAATGACTTGTCCACCCGGATTGGCCTTTGGCTCTCGAGTCGTTACATTTCCAGTCGACTTGGTCGCAGTGCAGCTACTGGTTTTCACTTGGCATTTGCCAATCTGACATTTACACGAGGCGACAATCGGCGACAAAACTCCGAGCTGCTGGGCTACGCAACGCCCACGCCAGAAATCGGTGGATAGATATATATAAATATATATATATATGGGAGTTTATAACCCCAGATTGTAGCCAGCTATTTGGCATTGACATTCCTCAAAGGCGAAGAGGCGCCGCCTGAGGAATTCTCTTCGACTCGGTGACAAGAAGGCATTTTAATTGTGAGAACTTTGCGGAAAATCGTTGGGTTGCATGCCCGCTTAGGCAAATGTTGCATTGCAAAAATATTCACAGATGGCAGATATGAAACAGTTACACTCGGAGAAATGCCGTCCCGCCAATCTGACAATCTGACAATCTGCCTGCGTTTGGCGCCAAAGAATCTCGCCACCCCACGGGCCAAAAATCGATGCCAACTTCGACTTGGACTTGCGACTCGGACTGCGAATGCTAATCAAGATGCCGCTGTCGGCTGGCCAATGTTTAGCACTCAGAAAAACTCTAAGAAATTAGAAGGGTTCATAATTGCTTATCATTAATTATCAGATTTTTGTTTTCGAAACAGGCAGAATTAAAACATCAGTTTTTATAAAATATAGACATAGAATATCAAAAACTATTTTATTTTAAACAAATATTTTAAGTACACAAGCCCTGCATTTATTATATTTAATGGCTATTCAAAGGGTTAGTAGCAGTATACACATTGAACAATTATAAATTGTTAGAAAGAACAATTTTTAATTATTAAATGGGAAAAAAATAAAATAAAATGTAAATGTAAATGTAAATGTAAAAAAATAAAATGTTTTTATTTTTTGAAAATGTTGCACATCTTTAAATTTAAATGTTTAAATTTCGAAAAAAAAAATATTATTACGACGAAAATATAATAGTCTTAAAAAATTAATAAACAAACTTGTTTTGAACAACATTTTTTTTATAATATTGTTCACTACTAACTAATTTTTCAAATGTTTTGTATTTAAGTAAAATAAATAAATCATTATATAAATATTATATTCATTACTATTTTCGTTATTATTTATGTTATTACCATTTAATAGACTACGTTTAGAAAATCAATTCTACAGTTTTGAACCATTTATTTGTCCCTAACTTTTTAATATGTTATTTTTCGCAGTCTTTGCTTCGATTATGCAAAAGTCGGCTGGATCGACCCTCGATCTTCGGTCAGCTTCATGTGTGTCTCGCGATCTGCGGCTTTATTCGCTGCGGGGGCTGGCGGTTGCGCTTGCTTTTGTTGTGCTGTGCTGTGCTGTGCTGTGTGATGCCCAAATAATAGCACATAAAACTATAATAGTAATTTCCAAACGGCGGAGAAAGAGCGATGCAATCGCTCGGTTTTCGGCCCCAGTCAGTTGGCCATTTGGTTGCCAGTTTAGCCAGCTTTCTGCCAACTTTGTTGCCAGCTGTGCGGGCTTAGTCATAGAAAGGCTGAAGAAACTGAAAAACTGACCACACAGCGAGATCAGGGAATCGATGAGCTGGATACCGAGTGCTGGCTGGGCTTTATTTATGACCAGTCAATGCCACAAGCTCCAGGCCCAAGCTGCGATCGCAGCAAAATAAAAGCAAAGCAAACACTTTCATTTTTCAAACACTACGCAGAAATAAGCAGCGAAAAATGTTTTAATTTTTGCCAGGCGACCTCACCCCCTGATGCTAATTTATTTGCCACAGCCCGCAAAAGGTTCAAGTTCGCTTTTGGGGCTTTCAGTTTTCGATTCTCGGTTTTCAGTTTTCGGTTTTCGTTTTTCGTTTCAGGTGTAAATTAAATACACTTTCCAGGCAAACACGCGACAGATCCGACTTCATTAGAACCACAGAGAAGAGAGCCTTGGAATGCCGCGATCCTCGCGATCATTTAAATAGCTATAAATTAATAAGCATCCATTAATTTGGCGCGAGGGCGTTGCGCATAAATTTCGTGATTTTCGGGCTATATCCGATGACCGATCCGCACCGATTCGCAAGTGGGTACAGGTATAATATCCTTGGCTGGGGGGTCAAAGTCAGACAAATTATGTGGTTTGCAACACACGCGCCATAAATTTGTCACTTATGAAAGCGCTGGAGGATGGGTAAAGATCGGTTTAAAAGGGATCGCAGTTGGGGTAAGATGATCAGGAACACTTTAAGCGGCTGTTCTCATGTTCAGATGAAGGTTTATAATGACCCCAAGTAAGCAGGTAACTGACGTAAGAATTTTATGCTCATTAGGACTTCTGCCGAGAATCATGTAATATATTGCTTTTATGTAAGGGGACAATAAACCTGTTTTTATATTATTATAATATTTATTAAGGCTTGGGATAACAAACCAGATAAAATTAAATTTGTTTGTTGTTAGTTTTTTACCTAAAGTAGAATTGGTTTTAGAAAACGAGATTTTAAGTCCGTTTTTATTTTAATTTAATTATTTTTGTTTAACATCATAATAAAATTTTTTTTTTTTTACAGTTTTAAGTCTCTATGCGTTCTGACCCAAAATGTTACATACAAGTTATTATGTTGATTTATTAACTATAGGCATTCTACATAACTAAATAACTTATTTCCTTTAGACGATACAAATATATCAGTTGTTGCAGGAATTCAATTTAGTATTAGCTTAAGTATCGCTTTAAGAAAAAGAACTAAGCAACATAATGAACAAATAAGATTTGGCATAGATTTTCTTTTATAAAATGATCCTAGAACTTACATAAACTCAAGTCAAGCCCTTAATCATAATTATACTTGGCAGGGAACCCCTTTTTGCTTTACCAAGCTGACAAATTGAAAGTTTCAAACTTAATTGCAATAGTCACGAGATGATGACACTCCGTGGACCAAAGACAACTTGGGTTGACATTTAAGGAGTTGACAACAGCGGGAAGTCGCAGACAAAAGGCCAAAACCAGGAGTGAATTATAGAGAGGCTCTTTAGCCATATTACACGACTTAGTCAGATGGAAAAAAAAGTCAACTTGGCGCCACAAAATCCGAGATACTAAGCCCGCAGATTTTTCTTATTTATTTATTTTTTTTTTTGGCTATAGCAGGTGTCAAGCTGTGCGTGTGCCGCCAAAAATAAATAAGGAAAAATCGACTAAAAGAAATACCAGGCTGTTGCATACGCATTTATGTTTTAATGTTCCCACGAGCCAATAAAACGCAGTCTGAAATGCATGTAATTAGAACAATTAAGTTGAACGTCATGGCAAATGCAATCTCATTGGTAGATAAGACTGGAAAACTTCAACTAAAAATGAAACTGAAACCCCGACATTAAGACACTTTTTTTGTGGTATGAAAACTCGCCCAGAGATGCCAACGCCGTTTCGTCATTTGCGATCCAAACTGCGGCCCGATCCGAGCTGAACTTAATTTGCATAATTGCTGCGTAAATATTGATATTTGAATTTTGATATTGACCGGACCGCGCAGATATCGTCGACCAGAATGTCAGTCTCTGTTTGCATTGCCCAATCGACTGTCAATAATTTCACATATTAAATATTGAATAAAACGAGGCGTTTAATCAAATGGCCCAGCTGCGTGTGTGCGACACTCGATAGCGCGTCAATTCCCACGCTCCGAAGTCCGAGTTGCGTGAAAATCGACTCACGGTAGTCGAATCTCCGATATGAAGACATCAGGGCATTAAAGTGGACAGATCTGAGCCAGAGGTGGTGGGACTATGGCCATAGTTTGGCAAATGTAATGGGATTGAAAAGGGGGAAACTTGTTATTCAATAATGGAGGTATAAAAGTAAAAATTTGGATTATTAGTTATCTACTTTGTGAATATTTATTTATTTATTTATTTATGGGCCTAAAAAGAAGGGGCTCGTATTTTACCCAAAAAAACAATAAATTTAAAATTTGGATGCCCAATTGGCGTCTTTTTTATATAATAATATTTATTGGTATCTAAATAGTGATTTCCATGGATTTATAAAAAAAGAGCTAATTCTTAAGGGAACTGAAATTTGTTGAAGCTATTTGTTCTTCATTAATTCACTTTTTTTAAGTGTACTGTGAATTAAACTGTGTATTATAAAAGTTGTCGTATTTTTTGTTTTTCCAAAGCATAATTAATTTGAAAATGTTCAACCCATGTAGATCACAATCAGTTTACCCTGGTTTTGTTTTGGCGTTTCCTTTTATTAACACAATAATATTCATTCGAATTTCCTGTTGTTTTCTATAAGTACCATTTTCCTTCTAACATGTGCTCCAGCAGAATTCGTTTAGTAAGAAGCTCTTAATGTTGTACGCTGGACAACAACAAAAAAGTTGTTTTTAGCCTGAGAGCGTTGTAGCAGCAAAGTATTTCAAGTGGTTGCTTTTACTGTTGCTCCTGCTGCAGTTGTTGCAGTTGCTGCTGCAGTTGCTGCTGCTTGTGGCAGGCACATGTCCAGAAACCTTGTTGGAGGCAACCGAAAACACAACGTGTAAATTATGCTCTAACACAATTAGCCACTTTAGAAGTGGCCTGAACACTGCTGGCTCTCTCTTTCTTTTATATATATATTTTTTGTAATTTTTTGGATTTTTTTTTGGGGGGTGTTGGTGGGCCATTTGCCACTTACATGAGCCGCAAAACATTTTGCAACATGAAACTAGGCTGAAAAATTTGCTGCAGTTGCAGTTGCCTAATTAAAAACTGAAAAACTAAAAAACTGAACAAAAAAGATCTCAACGAGAAGCTGACAAACAGGATGCTATGTGTAGGTTGTCTCGTGTGCTGCCGACTAAAATTAAATCAAGCAAATTACTTTTATCTCTGGCACGCATCTCAAAACGCAAAAGCTTAAGCCGCAAAAATTCGATGGGGGCCAAATGAGAGGGGGGGAGGGGATGCCCATTCCGCCGAGCTCACTGCATAAATTAAAGCCAACTAAGTGGCGGGCTTTTATTATTAAGCCCGCTGAGCTGCCTCAGCTGCCAACTGTGCAGCTGATCGATAGCTGTCTATCTCGAGACTCCAGTACAACAGAGTGCGAGTGCTCTTAAAGCGAAAAATATCGGAGCAACTCCAGTTGCTTCTGGAAGGAGTCGGAGTCGAGTCCCAGTTGCAATAGCAGTTGAAGTTGTCTTTGTCACAGAGCCCCAGGAATTCATCATGCGCACAGTGGGATGACTGAGGAATTTTCTGCAAATAATTAGCCACAGAAATCTCACTAAAATTCAATAATAAGTGACAATTTTAATGTTTATTTACAGTTTATTTACATTTCAATATTCGCTGCCAAATATCCACTATACAATTTTTCTCAATCAAAGTTTTTTTTAAAACAAGGCACTCTGTGGTTTTGGGTTACAACATTTAAATAAAGTTGTTATAATAAATTATAATATTAAAAATAATATAGACAACCCCTTAGATTTTTTCCACGGTGGCCGCCGCCTTTGCCACTTTTTCTTGGTCTCCTTGTTGGTATCTTCGGGGCTATATCAACATATGTGTATATGGCTATCCACGGCACTTTGTCAGGGGCTCTTGGGTGCTGAATCTGGATCTTGGATGTTAAATGTGAAACTATAGCGCTGGAGCTACGACTTTAAATGGAGGAGTGATGGCGATTGCTCGCCGGCTGTCAAATTAGTGGCATGGCTATTGAAAAGTGAAAAGCGAGCAGCGCGGTGGTAATTGCAGCTCTGCTCGCAGCCCCGCCCCCCACGCCACATGCCGCCCTCTTTTTTTACCACAGACCTCAAGACTTTAAGATACAAGATT
Source organism: Drosophila gunungcola (assembly GCF_025200985.1). NCBI lineage: Eukaryota > Metazoa > Arthropoda > Insecta > Diptera > Drosophilidae > Drosophila > Drosophila gunungcola. The sequence continues at coordinate 4,075,898 of NW_026453180.1, read as the reverse complement.
CGTCACAGCTGTGTCGACGATTTTGATTTTGAAATTCATGCGATCGCGATCGCAGACGTAATCGCATGCAGCAAACGAGTTTCAAGAATTTATTTTTATAATTTTGTACCCTGCCGTTGCAGGAGCCTCTCATTGAAAGCCTTTGTTTTTGCAGAGTTTTGCTGGTGGTGGCTATATTTATGGCATATTGATTAAGTTATTAACATTTATTAAGGCATTTCAGAGAGCCGACGGCTGTGGAGCAGCCAAAACCGATTTTTAATTGTGGCGTTGTGTTGTGTGTGAGGAAAAGTCATCGTATTGAAATTGTTGAAATGATTGCGGCTACTACACAAATGCCAGGAATCCATTTAATTTAACTCAATTTGTTCGCCAGCTAATTGTGGCCACTCCAAATACAAGTATATTATTTATATTTATTTCTTGATTTCTTTATTTTATTCGCAATCATGTCGCGCGTCACTCCATTTCTAACGAATTTTTAATTTATGTTGTGTGTAAAATGTCAGGCACACCAAAAAGTGACAACGAAAATGTCAAATTGCTGTTGACAGGCCAACTCTGGACAATGGAATGTAGATACTATATGGTATATTGTTTCCATAGGTTCTGGTTGTGGCATAGGGGGTCTATCGAGTGTCTGGCATCACCAGACACCAATGCCGCATTATATAAATCATTTCAAATGCCAGCTCTTAATAGGGCCGCGGACACCTCGACACTTTGGACATGGCCAGCCAACACGTCTCGCACTCTGGTGGCTCCCTCTCTTTGGGAAAACAAATATATGTATATATACATATATAAAGCTGATCCGGTACTTATCGGCGAGGTGTCAATCACATTCAGAGCTAGCGTTTAGCTCGTGATCGCCACTCTTAGTCCACTTTCACTGCACCTACATGTCATTAATTTTATCTTTTAACTTCTTTAATAAAATATTATCTATATTTAAAATGATCTAGAAATGGCTGTAATTAAAATTGTCAATCTCTTTTAATTAAATACATTCTTAGTTGGTTTAAAGAGAGCATACATTTTATCATTAGATTTCTATAGACCATACACTATATTATATATTTATATTAAATTAGGTAACATTTACTGCGCACTTTTTGCATAAGTTTGAATCAATATTATTAGAATATAAGTGTCGAATTTATAATTATTAATTATCTTACCAAATTCCTAATAATTTCCACACAAAAATAAAACAGACATAAAATAGTATTTCATGACAATTATATTACGTTGAAAATTAGGTGCAAAATAAAAGATTTTTAATTTCGACTCCCAACTTAGTTGTTCATTTGAAGATGTGGGAGTTGGCCTCGGAGGCTAGGTCCTTATACCGCTCCTTTTCGCTGCTCTTGAGCCTTTTGTAATTATGGAGTGACCAAAAGACTACCTCGTCCGCTGAACATTCCAGAACGTGCTCATCCAGATAGTACATGAACTCCTCCAGATACATCATCCGTGGGGTAAAACCAAAGTGCGGATGGATCTGGTACTTCCTCAAAGCGGATTTTATGATTTGCTCATCGGAACAGAAACCGTTGTGGGCCATCTTGAGTCTAGAACTTCAGAAATTGGGATTTCGTTAACACGTTTGTGTGCTGCACACAGTATAAAGAAACAGAACTCAAACCAAATAACAACTGAGGCTGAGAACTTTGGGTCACAGCCTACTCGGTCTGACATTTGTGAACCTAATTGGTTCCGATTCCGAAGAGCCAAACCTAATGAAAAAGCCCCCACACTATGTAAATCGATTTGTCATACGAACTGAAGTCAACTGAAGACTCCTACTATGTTTATGCGATGGCAATTTCGTGTAAATATAAAATATAAATATATATACATTTTATATAAATAAAGTGGCAACGCCGAACGTAAAAAGTAAACAATTGAAATTAAATTCTTCTGGCCCTTAAGGTCATTTATTATTTTTGTCTTCACTAGGCATTTTTGTTAATTAATTTCCTTTAAGATTTGGTAAAAAAAACTAATAATCAGCTGAATTAACAATACAAGCAGAGCTGCCAGACATCAATTAATCATTTTTCACGTTTGGTACCTCTGCTTACATTATTTCATGCATGCGTTTGATTTTAATATCATGTTTTTAAGAATTCATGAAATTCATGGTATAAACAAAGTCACTGGCTTCTTCAAATGAAAATAAATAAAAGAAGTAAATAAAAACGAAGCCCTGACTGAAAATGAAAATGAAAATAAGTGTGAGGAGCAGTTGGAACACGCTTGTAGGTCGTCAAAGGTCCTGCCGTGAATTGTCATTGTCGTGAGTTGCATAATGCCGCACAAAATCGACACAACAATGCAGTCAGCCAGCCAGCCAGCAACTAGCAACCTCTGGTTGCCACTTAATAGTAAAGAAAAAAAATGGTAGAAGCAAAATCTACTGGCCTGAGCCCAATTCTTTAACTATACCTCATTCCTTCTTTTTTTTTGCTGTGGCCAATTTCAAAGCAATTTCCAAGCACAGAGCATCAGTCGTAAATCAAACAGCATTTCAACACCTTCGCTGGGACCTTGACTTCAGCACCATAGAAACTGAAACTGAAAACCGAAAACAAAACCAAAACCAAAACCCAAAACCAAAGAAATCGAAATCCAAATCCGAGTTTAAATCCAAAATCAGTAGCAAAATGCAGGGAAAACAGTGAGTCTGCTAATTTGGCTCATTTTGTCTTTAAGTAATTTGTGAGCCTCGCTGGCTGACTGGCCTAAAGTGCAAATTTTAAGATTCCGCCGACTGGCCGTGTCTGTGCAATATAATTAAGTTTCTGGCTTAGACCTTGGCTTGTGCGATTCTGATAAAATTGGCCCAAAAAATACAACAAAATAATACAGAAAAAAGTGGCAAAACAAAGCCAGCCGAACGAAAGAGGGAACTGCAAAACATGCCATTGACTGGTAGCTGATTTTGTCTGTCAGGGCAATGCCAACCAGTGCCAGAAAGCCAAATTAAAATTCAAAACTCGTGACTTATTTAATTATAATGAGTTTAGATTAGAACGGTCTCAAACGGGAGTCGGCAAAATGGCACAAAGTAAATCGGAGTTGAGGGGTTTTTGGTTTTTTTTGGTTCTTTTTGCTTTTTGGCAAGGGTTATAGCCGTCGAGTATGTGACCTGCTCTGATAGCCATCGACAGTATGGTAATTTGTTTGCAAATTCGGCGAGAAAAGGTGACTAAACTGAGGAAAAATACTTAAATATTCATTCATTAGGAATGTGTTAAAAAAAATTGAAAATAATTAAATTATATTAAAAAGATGTTGTTTAACTATTTTTAAACTGTAAAAAATAAAAATTAAGTGGACTTCATCTATTTAAAAGGTGCATTATATTTTTGTAATACTTTTTTTTTACTTTTATCGGAATTTTTTTTTACAACGTTGCCATTGACTTTGTATTCCACATTTAAAATTTAATTTAAGCACGGTCTCCTTAATCAGTCATTTACTCATTATTTGTTAAAAAAAAATATTTAAATATAATTTTGGATAAAACTAATGAAAATGGGGAAAATAAAAATCAAGTCAATTTTCGCTAGTTGAATTGTTACGTAATGTTTTTAAAACACATTTTCTTAAATAATTTTTATAAAATAATATTTTTGATTCAACACATTAAAGTTTTTCATTTTATACTAATAATAAACTAGTAATACTATGTGCTTGTGTAATTATATAATGGGCAATCAATTGTAAACTAAAATGGTTTCACTAAATAATTATTTTTTATTTATTCTCTAAACTATTTTAAAACTTCAATTTACAAGTTGATGTAAATATGCAATGATTTTTCTCTCTGCACAAGCTTAAATTTCCGCGTGACCGACTTGCGAACAGGCTCAAAATCTCAGCTTGCATTCACATTCGCCCATAAATGCTCCACTTTTCGCCGGTGCCCAAACAATTGTGCAATTGTGCAACTGCCACTGCAAATTTCAGCATGTTCATTTCGAGGTCGCCGCTTGCAACATCTTCAATCAAACAAGCATCCACATTCAACACCTACGTGCAACCGGCGACAAAAGCCATAAATCCAAATCCCATTTGTCAGCATTAGAAAATTATGCAGCCAGCTAAAAGTACAAGGCACAAACAATAAATAAAAGCAAAAAGAAACCGAAAAATCACAGCGGCCCAGGCTCAAATTCATAAATTAAATTACACGACAAGCACAATAATAATAAAAACGATTTGAGGCCCACACGCAACTGCAAAAACTACGAAAACAACGAAAACTACTACGACCTGCGCAGAGATTCATTAAAGATTTGCCCAGCAAAAAATGGCAAATAAATAATAACGAAAAAAAAAATGGCAGAACAAGCAGCAGCCGTTTTATTTATTTGATTATTGTAATCTGCACAGCGACATGAGCAAACCGCTCCACTGGCCAAAAGGCAGACAAAACAAGAAAAAAACACAATTAAAATAAAATAAATGATGATGAGGCAGTCGCAGTTTGAGTTTCTTACCAAGATTTGCACGCATGCGCGGGCGCCATCATCAGCTGCCATCAAAAGCAGTTTTATCTGTGGCCAAATTTGGTCAGGTTTGGCCAAAAGCAAACCACCAAGCGGAAGCCGAGCTGCAGAAGTGTCATTCATTCATTTGCAGCAAACAGAAAACAGAAATCAGAAAAGCCATGGGAATCTCTGGCCAGCGAGTGGGTGCCAAAAACGCTGGCTAAGGTGTGTGTTCTCTGGGCCAAATGACAATGCTACTAGCCCAGGCACAAATGCAGAAACTGCACTCTAACACTTAACAAAAACGGTTATTAAGCTCTAAAACATACCGATATCAAGTAGTCAGTAAAAAGTATGCAAATTTATTTAACAACAACCAGTTTAGATACTTAAAAAAATTATTTACATTTACATTTTTATTTTGACAAATGCCAAATCACATTATTTTAATGGCATTAAACACTTATCAGAAATGGTTATAGGACTAGATTAAGGAAATTATTAAAAAAAACACGCAAATATACAAGTTCAAGTACTTAAAAAACTGATTTTCATATACATTTATTTGGTCAAATGACGAATATCAAAACACATTAAGTTACATTATTTGTAGTATACGACTATCAGGTAGTCAGTAAAAATATATTTTAGAACTGAAAGTTTATATAATTTGAAATATGCATTGAGTTAAAGTTTTTATTTTTGGTCAATTGAAAAGCGTCAAACTTAACACTTATTAAAAACTAGTTATAAAAGTTTAAAATATATAACTTTCAGGAAGTAAGTAAATATATATATATAACATTATATAACAAACGTAATGTTTTCATTTTGGACAATCACTTTTTTATTTGATCAATTTGAATATAAAATCAAAGCCGTTACACTAATCATTAAATATTTATAAAACTATACAAGAAATAAAGTTTAAAAATATGTTTTACTAGCACGTTTTACTTTAAATTAGGTAAAATATGTTTTAGTAAAATAATTTTTTATTAACTGAGACAATGATTTTATTCAAGAAGTTTAAGCCCCTTAGGGTTTTGTATTCAAATTACTTTTTTATTTATCGAACCAAATTAACAAAGTTAGCATGTATACGATGAATTGTTCAGAAAGAAAAGCGAATTGCGCAATTTAAAATTCTTAGTATATTTTACTTTGATTTTATTAAATGAATTAAAATGGCTACAGATTTTTTCATGAAAATAATTTTCACTCAGTGCACATGGCGCTGAGAACCAACTGCAGTGTGGCATTAAATCAAACAATTGGCTGACGTCAGATTTCGCGATTCGATCTGCAAATGAATCACCTTTGGCGGAGACTTTAAGATCCTTGCCTTGAACCAGTTCAGCGATTGTTTCTGCTCTCGAATCGATCGAACGAATCGATTGCAATTACCAATCAATCAGGTCAGCAATTTTACTTCCTAGCGGCATGACTTCCCCAAAAAAAAATACAAAAAAATTAAAAGTTGAAAATAAAAATCAATTATATGCAGAAGAAACTGAAAAAACAACGCGTCACTTGACCAAATCGATCAATGTCAGGAAATGATGGCAAGGTTATGACAATTATCAACGGATTGGCAAAAAGTCATGCTAATTATTACTGCAATTGCAGTGTGTCCATCTAATGGCAAATGGAAGTTGCCCAAGTGTATTAATTATACGCCACGTTGACCCATAAAGTGCAGTACAAAAAGAACTGTGACAATTGTTGCAAACCCACAAGATTCTGTTTTCAGTTTTCTGGTTTTTATTATTTGTTTTTTTTTTTTTTGCAAGTGTGAGTGACTCACTGACCCCCATTCTGCCCCTGCAACAAAACCATTGTGCGTTGCCAACTTGCAACTAAGGTGCGTTTTTGTTTAGAACCCGGTTTTCAGCTCGAAGCCAAGCCATTTATTGCCTTCATGGCACTCAATTTGTTTGGCCGACGGCTGTCGAAGTTGCCGCCTCGGCTGGCACAATAATAAAATGTTTTTTATTATACAATTTAGTTGCTTTAACTTGCGTGTAAATCGCCTTTTGCATATTGACACATAATCATTGTCTTTGCCACAGCCTGTTGGCCAAAAAAGCGGTGAGAAGCAACAACAGGCGTGGAGTATCTGTCGATTGAGAGATACTCTTTTAGGATGCATAAAATGAACTATCTAAATATATTATTACTTTTTCAATGGGATTTTTTTTAGATTTTTAATTCACTTCATTGGTTGCCCTATTAAATATATTCAAGCTCTAATTTTTTAAATTGCACTTATCCTTGAAATTTATGAGTTTTTAAGGGACAAACATTTAATAAGTCCTTTTGCTAAAAACCACAAGAATAAACCATTTATATAATAATCTGAGTATTTTATCTAACATTATAATAGTTTCTTTCGCTATACTTACATTTTAGTAACTGATTGAAAAACTTTAAGCACCCTTTATAACTTTAAGAGCATTAAATTGAGACAAAACTTATTACATGTTGCGCTGAAAACCGTTGCAAATCTAATGAACATTTTCATTTTCGGGCCTGCATTGTGTGGGTGGACTGCAGCCTTAACTTTTGGATTGGCTTGAATGAAAAAAATGGGAAAATATGGCAGATATAGGAGAGTGTAGCCGCAGACTGCCATAAATTAACGCTTCTAATAAGCGGAATAAGACCAAGTTGCGATTATGCTCAGTATTTCGTATTTATCTATCTATTTCGTAGATGCATTCTTCAACTAATGAGGTTAAAAATGCAGCTCATTTACATGAGATAGATGCCAACGAGTTTGCTACTCCAAAAAAAGGAGGTCAGGCAATCAGCAAATAATTTGAATTTCCTGCACTTAAAAAATCTAGTAAATTAAACTTGGATGAGCAGTTAATCCGGCAGGCATTTAAGCATTTAAAATTCACAGAGGAGCTGGTCTATCCTCCTTTTTCTCTTCATTTTATTCCGATCGAAAGTGTCTGCAAGTTGTTGCTGGTTTGGAGTTGCTTGTTGCAAGTTGCCGGTTGCAAGTTGCTGGTTGCATGTTGACCTCCCTGAGGGGTGAGCAACGTGCGTTTTTGCCTAGATTGTGCAAGCAACTTACATGCTGCAAATGCCGCATGTTGCAGGCTTATAGCCACATGATTGAATTACATTTTGCGCACAGCAGCAACATCCGAGGAGCACAACAGCAACATGCAGCAAACAGTAGCAACTCTCCTGCCCCTTGCACGTGTTGCATGTTGCTGGTCGCTGGTTCCTTGTTGCCGGTTGCCGGTTGCTGGTTGCTGAGCTTGGTCCAACTAATTAGACGTCATTGTCTGGCCAGCGGATCGAGCTCGTTTGCCATTTTCCGGGCTGTCCAACTGTCCCGGCTCCATTGTTATCGCGGCCAGCGCTAAAAGGGGTCATTATGTCAAGGATTTAGCTGTGATCCGGGCTCTCAACAGTGGCCATTCCATCACTCTGCGAAAAATGGTCATGAAATAAAGTTTAATCCTGCAAATTCATAAATAAAACAATTTTAAAACTAATCAAATTTATTTTCAGTTATTTATTGGTAAGTTTCACTTATACATCTAATGATTAAAAAAAACCTTTTATTTTCAAAAAATAACTATTTCAAGGCTTAATCATCCTTAAAAATGTAGCTAATTAAACATTACACTAAAGTTCTAAAGATTCTTTAAAAGAAATGGTTTAAATAATAATAATTAATAATTTTCTGCTTACTTTTTTTCGCTCAGTGCTGGATTTTCAGCCGGATCTCTGACAGCAGTCGAGTAGCTGTTGCCACTGATAGGTTCGTTGGCTTCCTGATAGCCACATAGCCACATTTTGCCACCAACTGCATCGGTGGCTCAAACTGTGACTCATGCCAACGTTTCAGTGTCATTGTTTGGCTTTGGCTGGCAGTTTTTTTGTAACTGAATTGCACTTTTATTCGAATCGCCAGCTGCAATTAAGCGGCTGACAAAATGACTGACAATTCAACTGTCTGCGTTTTGCCTCCTGCGCCTGCCATTTTGGGTAATTGCTAATCCCGCTAACGAGGCATTGAGCCACTGAGCCACTGAACCACCGAACCACCAAATAAACGAACCGCCAATAGAGTCTCGAGTGTCCAGTGGGCGTCGCATTAGTTTTCAATATCTCAAGACCAAAAAGAAAAAAATTTAAAATGGCCAAGAGTGGCGAGTTAATGTGGCCCATGATTGCGTCTAATGATTGATTGCCTCAGATATGCACAAACTTTTCCAGATTTTTCCCCTTTTTCTTTATTTTGTAAGCCTAAACGATAGCGAAATTGCCAACGAAACTGAAACGAAATCGAATCGGCCAACTTGCAACTTGCAACTGGTTCCTGTGGATTTCTGGAGTCGCGAACGTGACGCTGCTGACCCACTGAACCCACCGAAACAGCCGGTGGGTGATGGGTGGCACACTAACACTTACACTCACACTTACACTCACACTTACACTCACACTTACACTCACACTTACACTCACACTTACACTCACACTTACACTCACACTTACACACACACTTACACTCACACCGAAAAACGACAACGAACCACCAAATATTGAAATATTGAAATATCGAAAAGGAAAACGCTCAAAAGATCGTGCATTAAAGTTTATTGATTTCTCGCGATATTAACCCCAAAGTTGCACAATTATTTCCAGCATAATATCAATTTAAATATATATTTATTACGGAGTGGGGATCACAGAGCACGAAATTTAGCTGATCACGAGATTTGTCAATACCAGAAACAGGTGAATTTGGGTAAAATTGGACAAAGGATTTTCAAGTAATCTAATTTTAATTTAATTTTTTTAAACACAAAAAAAAATTAAATTTACTAAGTTAATCAAATAAACACAATTTAAGGTTCAAGTGTTCATTTGACGTTATTTTTGAAATTAAAAAAAAATGAATAATTTAAATAAATAAATAACACATATGTAAGCAAACAGTTAATATACAAAATTTTAAAATAATTAAAATTTAAATAAGTAAATCTAAAGTCCACTTAAACTAAACAATATAAAATAAATTTCCTGTCATTTCTCTTTTATTTTACCCATTTACGCCATAAATTTAGAGGAGAACTCGATCGGTTGTTCGGCGACAACTTCATAAAGAGTGCAACTGGCAACGCCAACAGCTAACAACATATTGCAATTTGGCCAAATTGCTTCGGCTAATTGGCACGTGTTCAAAGAGCGACGGCAGCGAATAAGAAACGGCCCAAATACAAATGAAGAGAATTCGCTTAAAATGCAAATTCAGTATCGCTCCTCCGCCAAAGTTCCAATAGTTGCTGTCGCTGATGTTGCTGTTGCACGTGCAACATGCGACAAACAACGACCGCCCATAGAAGGTGTTGTTCCTCGTAATTTGTTGCCAATACGTTAACGCAATTTAAGAGACGTTACACTGATGAAAAAAAAAGAAAGACTTAAAATAAATAAATAGCTATTAAATTGAACATTTTATATTACATACATTTTATATTACAAACCAAAAATAAGTTTTAGTATAAAATACTTGAAGTAACTTCCGTTTTTTCAGTGTAGTGCAGTGGTTCGGTGGGTGGCTTGTTGGTGGCTCCTCCAACTGGATAAAGACATAAAGTCCAGGTGATTGCCTGCAGTGCGTGTGCTCCTTTTGCGGCATGTTAATGGCTTCATTTACTATTTTCGTGGGCAGATATTGTAAAAATAACAGAGAAAGCTTTAAAATTACTTTTAACTCACTTTTTCTACGCCCCCCAAAAACTTAAGACGAATGCAATTTATGCACAATACGTGTAAATAAACCAAATTGGTCACGTTTTGGTCATTGGAATTAAATTATTCACACACAACGAAAAACATAAATAGCCACAATTTATTTGGCAGCAAACATAAAAAACATTTTCAACTACTTCTTCAGTTTTTCTTTTTTCGTATTTTCTCGAGACGACTGCAACATGTGTTGTGGATGTTGGTGCTTGGGGTCTCCAGAGGTTAGTTGCCTTAATAACTTACCGAAATTTAATATAAAACATTTTGACCGCCTGCACCTTGCCACATTCATATGGAATTATCTGACTTTTAAGCTGCATTTATTTTTTAAATGTTTATGGGTTAAAGAAAAGATAAAAACTAGACAGATTTAAATAGAATACAACAATATTTTAAATAAGAATGTATAATGAATAAACAAAATGGTGAATCATTCGAAACAATTAATAAAGTAATTTGTTAAGCCAATTTTATTTAAAGGATTTACGCAATTTAAACATGCAGATTTTAGTAAATGTTCTTTATGCAATGTTTATTTTCAAAAACAACCTTGTACTGTTCGAAATAACTCTAAGGTGTTAAATAATTAAAAACGTTTTATTTTTCCATTTGTTCTTTATGAAAAATGCTGTTGAGCCTTTATACTTTTACCATTTAAAGCTGGCAGCGTTTTGTGTACGCTTTTTGTTTGAATTTTTAGCCGTCACACCGCACGACTGACAGCAACAACAATTGCTGATTAGTCGGCGACATATGCAAACCGAAAATAACATTTACCATGCTTACACAATTAGCCATTTTGTAGCCGGCAACATTTTTGTCACTCCGCTCGAGACGCGTTGCATGTGTAGCAACAATGTTTGTCAACACAATTGTTGCAGTATCAACTGCAATTCGAGCTTCGAGCTGGAATCGGAATCGGAATTTATGCAAATGATCGTCAGGCATTGCGTTGACAATATGTCACATGTCACTTAGCCGACACACACATAAACCCATAGCAATTTGAGTCGATCGATGGCCAGATAGATCGGCCGATTTTTTATGTGGCCAAAGCACCCGCACGTTCTGAACCCGAGCTCGAAATAAAAATAAAGAAAAAAAATCCAGGCCTTTAGCCACTGAACAATTGAACAACTGGAAAACCGAACAACTGAGGCGGCGGAACAACGGAGCCAACATAAAAATAGCAAAGGCAAAAATCTTGGCAAGCATTTGACCTCAAAAGCGACAACTTTGGACGGATCGAGTGGTTACCCTTTGAATTGTTGAGTATTACGGTTTTCAGACTACTTTGTGACCCTTTTTGGAATAATTTAAATCAAAAAACGCCAATTTCTCAATGTAATGTTAAGTTTTGACATTAAGTTAAGTTACTGATTTGGAAACTTTTAATTGTTCGGTATCTTGTTAAAGATTATCTGAACCAAAAGTAGATACAATTTTTTAGTTAAAATTTGTATGTCTAAACAATTGGACGAAAGAAAGTTAACATATCTGTTATAAACAACAATGTAGACTTAACATGACATTGAGAAATCGGACAATAATCAGTTCATTTTAAGGCAACTAAGACTCATAATTTATATATATAGTGTGTACATTGACTTTTTATAAAAAAGTTATATCTATAAAGAAAACAAATAGTTTTTAATCTATTGATTTTATTTAACCCTTAGTTAAAGGTACTTTCCTTGCCGGTGCTTCGGTTTTTCCCCTTTTTCCTTAAAGCCAATGGCTGACTAATTCCCGATTGTGGCTGCTTTTGTGGCAATTGATTAATTGTCAAATTGCTGAAATGAGTGCAAAGACTTGTTCGCCTGTCGCCTTGCGTAAATCATTTTAGCTGGCGAATTTTCCGCCAGATTTTTCCCCGAAACCCCTAATGAAGTTGTATTTTCCGGTCGTCCCACTTTGCACCCACTTTATGAACCCACTGGTTATTATCCTTAGACGCGCGTGCGTGCTGTCTTTTTGGATGATTGCAATCGACAATCGGGTATGCCAGCACAAGCTATACTATAGTATACCATAGCACATAGTAAAGAGCAAATGCGACCCAAGTCGGGAATGATTTATGGGCAGGCGCAATCAGGCGAGCGCGATATCCAGCGCCAGTGTTAGGTTTTGATATATTGTATGTTTTGGGGGCACGCGCAGGATGTTGTTGCTGTCCCCAATGGTTGTTGATGTTGCTAGTTGCCCGGTGGTGTTGCTTGTGTTTGCTTTCTGTGTTGCTGCTGCGTTGCTGTTGCGTTTCTGCTGCTGCCCCATGCCAACAATTAACGCATGCGTGCCACAAACAGCCGATAAGCATCGACCGCATTCGAGTCAAATGGGGTTAAGAGAATGACTGAGTAGAATACTCAAAACTCAGCCGTGTTCAGTTATGGAAAGTATCGCGAAATTTGCATCAATCACTGCAATATTTATTGCCTCCTATAAAAAGACAAATTTTTAAAAATAAGTAAACAAATTAAGATAATTGTTTTAATCATCTACAATGAACAACATGCTTTGCCTTTTAACATACAATGTTGTTTTTTGAACTTTGAACAATATACTATCACAAATATATTTTTTAAAACATTGATTATACTGATGGGATCACCAAATATGACAAATATATCTGTAATTGATAATTTTACTTAAATTTTAAACAATAAGAATAAGGAATGTAATATAATATTCGGCAAAAATATATATATATATATATATATATATATATATAAAATGGAATGAAGATTTTTAGCAATGTCTACTCTTTGTATGAGTCATATTTATTGCTCATACATGTAGTTGTCTGTCTACATAGTGAATTTTGATCACTATTACCATATAGACTATCGCATCTTTATTTAAAATTAAAATTTAAAAATAAATGGTGCTTTACACTTTAAAGTTTAAAATAAATAAGTCGAATTACTTTTGATGCTTACCTATTGATTTTCCTGCCAGGGAATACACATTTAAGCTTTTCTAAGGCCCGAATCCTTCTGCATATATTCCGTATTTTCAGTTTTATCCCACAACCTACCACTGAACCCTCTGAGCAAACGGGTTCACCCATATCATTAGCCCCTTCGCTTGGGAGCTGCTAAACCTTGCGCCATTATAACACAAATATTTGCTAACAATAAGGCCCGCGGAACGCCATTAGTCTCGCTTTTCGCTCGAAGATGTCGAAGTCGAAGTCGAGGTCTCCTGGGCTCACAAAACTCAGAAACGCCGAAACTCAGAAATAGAAAATCGAGAAACGAAAAACGAGAAACGAGCCGGGTCCACGCCGAAAAAAAACTGAACTCTAACCCTCATTTGCGATCAATTCGTGGCGATTTTGCCGGCGTCTGAATATTTGCGCGCGCTTTCGTGCTGCGAACGTGCAGAAATCCCAGGCCGGCGAAAATTTAGTTGCTCACTTTTATGTAATTTCCCTTTTCTTTGTGTTGTGTTGCCTAAAAAATCCAAAGAAATCCCCCCAAAAAAAAGGCGAAAAGCCAGGGGCCGCCCGCTGGTCTAAACGGGCCCGAAAGTGATTGCCAATAATTGCATAATCAGCCGCCGCATTCGGGACTTAGAGAATTTCTGCCCAACAGGTTGCAGGTTGAAAAGTGAAACTTTGACATTGGAATGGCTGCAAAAAAAATACAGGTGAATGTACGGGTCAATGTCCAGTGGAAAGTAAAACCAAAGTGGCAACACAAAGAACTTATTGAAAACATTCTCACACGAAAGACAAATAAAAGCGAATTTATCACGCACCATGACTAATTCTCCCCTGCGAATTTACGACACTATATTATCGGTTATACACACTCCAGTACACTCATGTTCGCCGATCGTTAAATTCGCAAAAAACAAAAAGTCCAGCCCGCGTTTCAGTTGCATTTACATTTGCTGCAATATTTGTTCTCCTTATTTTGCATCGTATTTAAATTCAATAAATAATATTCATATTTTTATGAGTGCGGCAATTTCTGCTAAATTATTGCCCAAGCAAGCTCAAGTTGTTTGAGCGATGACTGATGCAATCGAATCATGCAATCGGTGAACTGAGTTACGCGGAATTGGGAAAATCTTTTCCATAAATAATTATGGCAAAAAAATACTTTATTAATGGAAATTAAGTTTATTTTTTATTTTGAACAGTCACCAAATGAAATACATTCCTTGTCAATACAAGTTCATTAATAATTTTGTTTAAAAATAAATTAAATAAATATTTGTGGTCTGCATTATATTTACAAACTTTCTCTGTATTTAAGAACTAGGAAAATATATTTAACTAATATTTATGTTAAAATTTATAAATAAATCCTCAGTTTAAATATGATGGAGTTGGCAATAAATGAATTAAAATAAAAATACAATCTTTAAAGGAATATTTATGTATTATGAATTTTTAACAATCGTTACAGGAAATGCGTTTCTTTCATAAACAATTTCGCATACTCACTTTTAGAAAAAGAACATAATTATATACATATTTGTAGCGTGAATAAAATTTCCCAATTCCCTGCGCTTAAATCTATAAAGCAATTGCAAAATACATATTTTTGCAGGCAGGCCACAAACTAATTATGTACCAGCGGAAAAACTGAATGAGAAAACCAATTCTGGCGCGGCCAACAAATATTGCCAATTGCAATGAAATACAACTGGAAGGTTCGAAAAAATAAACCGAAAAAAAAATCTGTTCAAAAATTGAACATGATAAATTCATAATTGTCCATTCAACGAACACGAACTATAATTCATGTTAGAATAATCGAATTGGACGCCATTCAGAGAGGCAATTGAGGACGGCGACGATGGAGACTGGTGGCCAAAGCCCAACAGCAACACTAGAAATTGCAACTGCAGCAGCAGCAACTGCAACAGCAGCAACATAGCCAACTAGCAACACCAGCAATATGAACAACATAGGTCAGGCGTAACGAGTCATTCATGTTGCAGATATTGTTTGTATAATTTCTGCTGCTTATTTTTTTGTGTACCTTTTTGGCACCCGCATAAGTCACACTCTGTTTTTCAAAATGGCAAAACCGAAAACGAAGATTAAGAAATCGCTGAAATCATTTTGCCGTTTTTTATTTTTGTTCAAACAGCATCTTTAAATCAATTGGGAGGGAATGAAATGCTTTCGGTAACTCTATCCGTTTAATGTTGTTTTCTTCAGGGTTCGCAACGGCAGGTGGCGCCACTCGATTGCCGTCACGTTCGACTCGATTGCAGCAGCAACAACAACACCAACACTGCACAGCAGCAACATACCCAACAGCAACACTACACAACTGGCGTTTAATACGCAAAACGCTTTGGCATCTTAAATATTGTGGCGTGAGATATTTGTTGATAGAGAATCTGGGAGGGGAGTGGGGGATTCGGGAGATTAATGTGAATATTGGCAATCAGCATTTGTATTTGCGAGCTTGGCATTTGCAGCCAGGGGAGTGGAGACCGAATTCCTCATGGCTTTTTGTTCGTATCTTAAGATAAGCAATCCTTTTTGGCTCATTGTGTCCTTTTCTCATTAAAGATTCTCGTGTACACATTTATAGTCATTGTCAGCTATGCAATTAAAATGAGAGACAAAAAAGGATGGGTCAATCTCACCCGAATTCATTTAAATAATAAAATTTGTTTTTCAATTAAACAAAACTTGTTAAACTTAATTGAATATTTGAGCAAACACGTTTAATCATTGTCCGACTAGTAATAAAATGCGAGCAACACCTACACCTGAGGAAAAATCGGGTCTAATAACAAAACAAAATAAAATATATCTGTTTAAATTTTCATTTGAACAAAATATTTTAATTTTGTAGATCGGGTGATAGTATAAGGTATATATATCTAATGTAAATATTTTTATTAACATATGGAATTTATTTAAGTTTGTTCAATATGTTTTTTTTTATTTCATAGTAATTTAAAAAACCCCTTCACTGCGTTGCAAACTTCTGACTGAAATTATAATACCCTCTGCCTTATATATTGTTAATCCAATTGATACAATTTAAGCTCGCTTTTATTTTATTTCCTCACCTGTAATCGATTATCTTTGATATTCTGCACACGCTAATAAATTACAATTCCCGAGCTGGTAATTCAATTATTTTCCCACCAAGCTGTCTAATTAGTCCCCAAGTTCTTTGAAGTCGTTGAAGTGCAGCTGGAGATTTACCCGTTGTCTCTTGCATATTTATGAACCCATGCGGAATAACAAATTGAAATTGTTTAGCAGATTTATTTGCTGCAATTAGCGCCAATAATTAGCGGCTTTTGCCGTCGATTTGTGGGCCATAATTTGATGGCTCACAGAGGCTTTCAACGGCAGTCAACAAGTCAGTCAGTCGTCTGTGATTAGAGGCGTGTGTGGGTGCCACGAAAATCGAGACTGTCTGCCGAAAAAAAATGTGCAGTAAATCCGGTGCCAAATATGGCCAGCGATTAAATGATTTTCATGTGCCATAAACGACGCGCGCCTTTAATAAGCCCGATTTTAACGAGCTGCAAGTCTGAAAGCTGAAGTCTGTACTGTAGTCAGCAAACCGAAAACCGAAATTGAAACCCGCTCTGGCCCCTCTTTTTATTCCACTGCCACTTAACTGTCGCAGACGTCGAGTCTCCAGTCTACAGTCTTCAGTCTTCGATCTTCGGTCTTCAGTCTTCCAATCCTCGAATGCGACATGTTTAGATATGCGTTTGAGACGCTTAATTGCTACTTTTATGGACAGTTAGAGTTGCAGGAGGAGGGATAATAACTTTAATGCATTTTTGATGGATATTGACTCTGCCGGGTGTAAACAGCATCGTAAATTCAGCCGAGTGTTCCGTTTCATTCCGCCTAACGAATGAAAGTCTAACCAAAATGATAGCGAATTTGTCGCATAATGAAGCCGAGATCTCGTCGAAATCCATAGGTCAAATCCGGAATAATCGCTTCGATATCGACAGGCTGTCATTAAATAATGCCACGCAATAAAAGTCCCCCAGGAAACACTCAAACAGCTTTGGTTAAACAAATAATAATGTGCTAGCAAAATGGTTAAAATGATAAAAAAAAAATGTTGTTAGAAATCGTAACAAGTAATAGGTGTTTCCGAACAAATAGTAATAATAATAAATTTTTTAATGCAGAAATATTGTTGAGATTTTTGACAAACCAGAAAACTATGTACTCGAGAGTAACTTTCCTCGCTAAGCAATATAAATAAGTAATTTTTTTAATAGGTGTTTCCGAACTAATAGTAATAATAATAAATATTTTGATAAACCCATTTCTTTAATGCGGAAATGTTGTTAAGATTTCTTGACAAGCCAGAAAACTATTTTATATACTTAAGAGTTACTTTCCTCTATAGCCAATTACATAAAATGATAAATGGCGTTTGACGTATGTTTTCTCAGACATTTTACAAGTCGCACAACTATTAATTTGAACACCGTCGTACATATGAAAATGCAAAATGCTTTCAAAGCGATATTTCCACAATTTATTAAAAATTGATTGTATTGCCACGCCACAAAAATGGCAATTGCAACGGCCAAACACTTTGAGCCTGGCCAAACTGCACTTGTTGAGCGGGGCGAACATGGTAAATAAATAAAAAAAATAAAACACAAATAAAATATGGGAAACTCGCTATGTGAAAATGGCATTTTAATAAATTGAGATCGGGCCTCTTTATCGGTGCCGCTTGTTCGTTGTTCGTTGTTGGTTGTCCGTTGTTCGTGGCGTGCGATATGAGTTCCATAAATGATTTTAATGCGTGAGTGTGCCAATAAATTTTGCAGCCAGCTCTCAAGATAAGCCCGCAATCCGATTCGAACCTATCCTCCAAGTTTAATTAAAAACCCCTCTGCACTTGACCTGCTTGGGAATTTATCGGGCGAGATTTATCTCTCGATTTAACGACGTCTATAGTAGTGCCGCTTGTCAAAATACAGAAATCATTTCTCACGTTGCAGCACCGAAAATTATGACAAAATATTAATAAACATTCATTTGCAGTTGCAGTTGCAGTCTCGAGTTTGTTATTTATCTGGGCTCTATCGATTTGACCCGCTCTACAAAATGAGCGCAAGTCCAAAACACCAAGTCCAAATTCAACCGTTTGCATGTACGAATTTAATTAAAATCCGCGCTTGCGTGCATATTTCATAAATAATTATTATCGCTAGATTTGCCGGCTGATATTTCGTTGTTTATATTATTTATGAGTTGGCGGTGGCGGACTGAGTCTAAATCATGTTCGGATGCTGGCCGAAAAAAATAATATTAATGAGAAACCGAGAGATTAAGGTTGTTAACACGGTCGCCGATAAACTTGATTTGGGCTTTTCAACTAGATTTATTAAAGCTGGGCTCTTTGATTTAAGTCTAGCAGTTCTGATCTGATGCATGGGAAAAAATTGGGTAAACTAGAATTTTCTTATTTATTTTGTTCCAAAAAGATGGTGGTTTTTTTGTTAAAATATTTAAATTTGAAATAAATCATATTTGTAAAATATTTATAAAATGAAGTAATCTATTATTAAGTACAATCGATGAGTTTTTATACATTTTAAATGTAAAACATTCTCTGTATCCTTTTAATATCCGACAAATCAACTCCCAGTTGAAATGAAAAACTCTTTAAATTAATTATCTATAATTTTTTCTCTGTCTGCTTAGCTTCTGAGAACTATTTTTTAAGTTTTATTAGCTGCCGCAGTGGCTTCATCTATACCTGGCAGTCATGCGATTCCAATGCATTTAATTAGCCATAAAAAATGTCTTCTGGTATTTGGCAATCTTTCCACTTCGCTCCACTCAAAGCCACTCGCAACTCTGCTCCATCGGTGAAACTGGCAAATAAAAATGCCTCACTTGTTCAATGCGGACGCCCGATTAATTATGAACAGCTGAAAGCGCGCCATTAACATGAAAAGTCAAATCTATCTAAATATTTGCCATGGGCAACGAGTTGCTCCGGACTGTCCGACATTTTTTGTACAGAGGCTCCCCCGAATCCGTGTCCGAATCCGAATCCAAGTCTCTTGGCCAAATGTGCAAGTTGGCAAGTCATTTTTATCGCCCCGCAGTAATCTGAGCTGCACGAATGTGCCGAAGTTTCGGGGGAAAAATAAAGAAGGACGGACGGCAAATATATAACATGGCATCATTTGCTGCCAGGCGCGCGTTTGCTTGTTGTACAATAGTTGGCTAACCTCCGGCCTCCTTTTTTTTCAAAGCCCCCCTCTAGCCTCTACCCTCTACCTAAAATCCCACTTCTTTTATCGCAAACTCCTCCTCCGCAATGATGATGCAACTTTTTTTGGACCAACAAGTGCTGCCAAGACCAGTTCCCCCTTTGGATTTCCAGCCTTTATCTCCCAGCTAGAACATGTTTGCCAAAACAAGTTGGCTCTCGGACCTTTAACTGGGTCACTAAGCCAGCCACAACAGCCATGATCTGGGGTTACAAGTTAGGGAAGAAGGCGGCAGAGAAGAGAGAAAAGCAGAAAAAGGCAGGGAAGTTGAAGAAGGAGCTGCCTAATTAGCACAAAAGACTTGGACAACGAACTTGGCTGGGCAGAGAAAATCGAAGGCGAGGTTTTTAATATACTTGTACTCTCTGGAAATGCGTTCAATGAACTTTAGTACACTCGGGCAATATATTGAACTAAATGTAAAGCTTAAATTACTAAATAATTATTTTATTTGAAAAGAATTAGTTTTAAATCATGTTTTAAAGGTGTATCAATAGTTCCACTATTGGTTTATCATACATAGCAACTTATATATATTTAATTTGAGTAGTTTCTGTTTTTTAGTTATTCTTCAAGAAATAATACGAAATTTTCACACTGTTCATACTGTTTTTTGTGAAAGATATGAGCTATAAGAATATAACAAACGTTCTTAATGATCATGGGCAATTCTAGAAATAATTGCTATTGATTTTAAGGCACAAAGTGAGGGTACTCACTGGTTTCCCACCCTGTAGTTAGCCATATTTTATGGCGGTCCGCGAGCATGATTGTCAATTGGCCGGCGGCACATCCTGTCCAGATCCGCGATTCCATGTGCCAGATTCCAGATCCCAGAGATCCAAGATCCGAGATCCCAGACCACAGACACGAAGTCGAACGGCCGTCGGCTTGCAGCTTGTTGTCTTTATTAGCGTTTTGGTAATAAATCAAAGCGCCAGCTTGAGAGCGACGACGACTTTGGCTCACATGTGGCCCTGGCACTCATACACTAAAACAAAAAAAGAAGTATTCAAAAATTAAGTGTTATATTTAAATGAATTTTCAAATCACAATATTAAGAATCACACTGGTAAAACGTAGTAAATCCAATTACTTTATACTCAATTTAAATATTTTTACAAATTTTATACGAAAATATAAATGTCAAATGAAATATTAAAAACAAATTTAATTTAAAATCGCAATGGCTGCAAAACAAAGCAACAAATATTTAATTTGGGTGTGAAGAACTTGGACTTACTCCTGTTTTTCTAGTGTAGTCTTGCTCGAACTGGCCAGTACTGCTATTTGTGTCCCCTAGAGATACCTTTCTACCCCTCGCCTTTCGTTTCTTTAACTTTACTTTACATGCGCATAAACGACGTTTGACTGCCCGGCAATATTTCAAAATTAATCCAACTGCCAGCGATGACGAAGTGTGGCTCACTTTCCAAGCGTCGCGTATTTGTCTAGTTCCCCCGATAGAAGCGAAGAGAAAATAAATCAATTGTGAATTGCGGTTTGCCGGTTAGTTGGGTTATTACTCAATCTCTCTGTGGTTGTGTCTTGGTTCCACGGACTCCATGGATTTCTTTTTGGGGGAGGGACAATCGGGGGAGATTGGAGATCGTTTACCGCCACAGAGTACCATAGTTCCCTTTTATGGCACACGGAAAAATTAATTGCCCGACTAATGAAGCACAGCATTTGAGCAGCGATCGCACAATGAGATCTCCGATATCTGATATGGCCACAAAACTGTCGAGATGCCTTGAAATATAGAGATAAACGACAGTCTGGCCAATTGAAAGGCTGAATGACTGTTTTATCTGCTCAGATTAGGAGGAATTAAAAGGTTTAAATAAGCAAATTACTTGATAATTTAAGTCAGATTTAGAAAAAGGAGATTGTAAAATGATTGGACAAGACAGATTTAAAATATAAATTATGCCTGAAAAAAGGATTCATATATTTAACGTTTAAGGGGCTTATCAAATAGCTAAGGTCATCAAATGAATTAAATGGTATTGAATTAATTTATGCAAGTGTTAAGGTATATATAAATATTATAGTTTATTATTATTATTTACTTTATTTAAAAATCTAATCATATATTTTTTTAATTATAGATATTTTTCTTAGAAAACTGAGAAGATACTCAAATAGATTAAAACCTTATAAGGTTCGACATAAAATGCTTCATATTTAAGCACCCACTTATTTTTGTATTATTTTAAGAATATATATATTTTTTTATATTTTCTGCATTTGCCATAGACTAAGAGAGATATATATAGTAGGTCATTCCTTGGCGATCCATCATGGCTCTGCATATCTCCGTCAGTGCCTGCCTTCATCTATCAGCATATTTGAAATGCCCCAGCATCAAAATCAAACTAATTGCAAGCTTAACTTCAACGTCATGCCTTAGTTAACTCAACATCGAACCTTTCCACATGAGGGGCTGTATGGGAAAGGGGTTTTCCGGAGGGGGGGGGGGGGGGGGGGGGGGCGTTTTCTTTCGAGGCACCCAACTGCGTTGGCCCATGTCAATGGGTCCGTTTGTCGTGCCTCGAGACATGAAAAACGAATTCAAGTCAAGTCAAGCTGCCGAAAAGCAAACGCACGTGCCGCACAAGCGAAACAACTTCATTTTCTGATCATTTGTGGAGCTGCCGAGGAAAACCAAAGCCATACCTATCCGAATGGAGCTTGTAGAGCACTATTTTTGACATTTCTGTGGCGCCAGCTGAACAACGGCCAAGATCCAGCTGACATGCGTCAAACAACAATCAAAATACATTCGTTGTTTGGCTTTTTTATTTCTGTTTTTCCACTCGGGGAACCTCAAAACGTGAGCTTGCTGGGCCGGCCATTCATTAGGAACTCGTTTTTATTTCAATTTCGAGGCCCGAGAATCCAAATACAAGGGTACACACTCATGTGACTGTAAAAATCTTTGGGATGTTGTCGGCTGCCAATTAACCGAATGACCAAAAATGCGTACAACATCGTAGACGGCTCCATATGGCGCGATTGTATTTCTTATTTTATCACCCGCCTTAAGATCTCACTTTTGAAATCCCAGAAATCATTAGTCTCCTTATTTTACGTGACAATTTTTGCCCGAAAGATAAAGGCAAAGCCAAAGTGGTGAAAAAATGTTGTTTTATAAATTATTAAGTTGTTTTATTTTCCAGCATTTTAAACTAAAGTAAAGGTGAAAGGGACT
Source organism: Drosophila gunungcola (assembly GCF_025200985.1). Taxonomy (NCBI): domain Eukaryota; kingdom Metazoa; phylum Arthropoda; class Insecta; order Diptera; family Drosophilidae; genus Drosophila; species Drosophila gunungcola. Next base: position 4,053,146 of record NW_026453180.1, on the reverse strand, counting down.
AGCAAGTTTACAAACCAATTTTAAAGTATATCATTATTATATTAAGCCTTTGGAAACAAACCAATTAATTTTAGAATTTATCAAATATAATTTTTATTTATAATGATTCCTAAAAGTGTCTTATATATTTTGCTATATTTTTTATAACCAATTTATGATGAAAAGAAAAAAAAAGCAATGTTTATAAATTATTTAGTTGTTTTATTTTCGATAATTTAAAACTAAGAACTCTATCAAATTATTGTTGTATAAAATATTAATTTTATGATTCCTAACAGTGTCTTAATAATTTTTCTATAATTTTCGTAACCATTTTTGTCCAAATGATAAAAATTAAGTCACAAATGCTTCGGGAAAAATGCAGTTTGTGAATTATTAAGTTGTTTTCTCTGCAACGACGGACCTAAGTTAATTAAAACATTTTTGATTTAAGTACAAGTTTCTCCCCTCTATTTTTTTTTTTTTTTTGAGTCATTTCAGGCGTTTAGGCCTCTTGGCGCAACACTTTAGCCAAACAATTTCGGTCGAGTAATTTTCCTCAAGCAAAATCAACTGGCAAAGGCCGCAACTCAAATGCAAAACAGGCAATTTTTTATAATATTGTTGGGAGGATTTTGCAGTACCCTAACCAAAAAGCTAATCAAGTAACTGATAGATTTCGCGGCACAAAGAAGTTCCTGGCTCAGGAATCCCCGAGATAGAGTATCTCTGGCTTGGAGACTTGATTTTGTTAATAGTTTCGATTTTCCCTCGTTTTTTTCTTCTGCTCAGCAACCAAAGTTATTTGACTTTCAAATGAGCCGAATGCGCGCAGCCTGCGGCAGTTTTTCAGTATCTGTTTTTTTATGAGTTTATCCGCAACATTTCCAACTGCCGCGATTTCTGTGGCAATTTGCAATGCAAAACTGCCGAAAACAAAGAAATGTTTTTCGGTCTGCCAAAACGGACGACAATAAAAAGCGACAGTTGACTCGTGTTGCAAGATATATTGTTGTTCCCATTGTTTGACAATGTGATGTGCAAAGAGCCACTGCAATTTATTGGTAGATAGAGCTGGCAAAAGGTAGATATTGTTTTCGATTATATCGACTGTGTTTCGCTAAGGGCATAATCGAAAATTATAAAATCTAGACAGTAATTGGCAGTCAATTTAGTTGTAATAAACTGAAAAACTTGTAATTTTTCTGCTTTAAAAAGACATTAAGTTAGATTCAAGATCAAAATTAAATTTATTAAATATATTATTTAAAGCATATATAACTTAATTTAATGTTATCAAGCATGTTGTAAAAGGAATGACAAAAAGAATCTAAATTCTGAAAAGTTTCCCAAACGATAGCTTACTTCGATATTAAGAGCATCTCTACTGAAAGATCTAGCCAGGAACCCAACTTAGTGGGTCAAAACGCATTCATTCAACAAAGGCGACCACAAAAATGAATAATTACGGGCGAGTATTGCCAGATAATGGCACATATTTATGGCCCCAACGATGGAGTTGTCTCCTCGCCAAGAAGTAAAGAAGTAAAGTAGCAAACTGGTAGCAGAAATATGTCCCGGTAATTTACCAAACATATTATCACAACAATGTTGTGCGGCATTAACGGTGCTTTCCATACGTGTAAGGCCACAGGAAAAAGCCGCCTGAGAAGCGATGTGCTGCTGCTGCCAAAACCAAAAAAAACCTAGCCGAATGAAATATTTGTAACACATTAGCGCAAAGCGATTTCTAATGGTCGCCGCATTTGTTAGCTTGAAGTCGGGGATTTACTCGGTGAACTGTGTGCATTTTAGCCAAATAACCGGGCCATAACTCATCTGTTCTCCAGCTTGAATCTCTGCGATAATTGATAGTTGGGTATCGCCGCTGTAATGGAGATATTTTCCCGAGAAATGTGTAAGCCAAACGATTGCCATTTCTGGATCACAACTGCGGTTGTTGTTTGGCAAGCTGGATAAGCCGAAGTAATCGAATTGACTTAAGGGAGTGTGGAAGATCATTAAAATGTAAAAGTTTCTGAAGATGTTTGGTATTTTCTTGGGGAAAGAGGGATTTTTACAAATTATATTCCAGGAAGCCATTTATCAATAAATTATGTTCTCCTTCTTCTTCTGTAAGTTTGTGGGCAATATAATTGATTTTTGAAGCAAAAACATTACAAAAGTCAGGATTTAAAAAGGGTTTTTGGATGTTAAAAAGTGCTTTCATTAAATAATGGTCTATTTTGTTTCTTAGCTAACCACAAAGTTATGGAAATAAAGAAATTATTATATGTATAGCCCTTAAACTTTGAGATAGTAGATTTACGATTGACAAGCATAAATCATGTGTTGTGGGAAACATGTTAAGTAATTATTATTGAATTTAATTTAAATTTACAAGTAGAAGTCGTTGGAGGTTTTTTTTTTGATGTTGAAAAGTCAATACATTTTGTAAAGCAAACTTTGATTGCTGAGTGAAAGCACTGAGTTTTCCCATCGAGTTGAACTCCGTTTAAAGTGTCTCCAATTCGGTTGAATGCTCACTGCACATTCCACATTCCTTCAACCAACATCTCTCAAACACTCTGAATGCCTTGCACTAACATGAGCATAATTAAACAAATATTTACACACTTTAGTTGTCCAGTCACTTACCGTTTTGCTTCTGCAGTAGATGTTGCTGCTGTGTTGATGTTGCTGCTGTGTGGACTTTGCTGCTGTGACATTTGTTTTCGTTTAACCGCTGACCAAGTTGCTAACGAAGTCTCGATCGAAACCCTTTTTTTCCGTAGCAAAATTTTCCCTTTTACTGAGATGAAATATCAATATGCCACCGTGGAAAAGTTAAACAAAGGGGCTTGTTTGTATATATTTTTTGAGTTGGATTTTCAATGATTTTTATTAATTTTAAGATACATAACTTAATAAATATGAAAAATACTGTAAACTTCGGTTTGTTTTTCATATAAAATAAAACTTAGTTTTTCAAAATATGGTTTATAAAATACAACTTAAGTATATATTTTTCCTTTTATTTTCTTTATAGTTTCCCAACTTTTAATAGGGAAATTTTTCCACCGTGAAAAAAAAAGAAAAAGATGCTTGTTTGTAAATAATTCTTGACTATGATTTTCTACTGATTTTTATTTCTTTATGAAGGGTTTCTTTTTAATATTTTTTATTAGCTCAAAAAAAAAAAAAAAACAAGGTACAAATAAATAGCTGTGCAGTGAGTGATATTCATAACCGAAATTCCAGCACGCTTTATGACGTCGCCCGATTTCTGTACAGATTATTCACGGTTCCGCGCGACACTTTTTATATGGATTTTATTTTTTATACACTCTTTCTTATTGCTCGTTTTCTCTGGAAATCGGCTTTCAGTTGATTTTTCATTGTGCGCGGCTCAGAGAAATATTAAAATGAATCTCGTTGACGAAATCTTTATCGCGGTAACCCTATATTTGGTACTGGGGCTACCGTTCGAAGTGCTTGACATCGTTTTTCGGCAACGGCAACGGGTGAAATCCATCCAACCATCCATCCATCCATTCATTTATCCATTGTGCCCATTAATTTGTCTCTTTATAATTGCTGAATGATATAACTGGCCGTCACAATCGATCAATTTGGCATACATAAATTTGCTTTGTCGAGTGAGTTATATATTATATGCCCGTGTTTATATATCTTTTACCCGTTCACGATCAGCGATCTCAGCCACGTCATGTTGCCTTGTTGCCATGTTGCCATGTTGCTGCCGTGATTTTGATGTTGCTGCGGTGCAGCAACTTGAGTGCTGCACAAATTGCTTGTAGTTGCTGCTGCCCGTCTTAAAGTAGCTTTAATTAAAGTGTGCGTTTTAAATGTCGACGTTTGGAATTTATTGGCTTTTTATGCTCGAATCTGGCTGGGCACTCTCTAATTTTATTTGCTTTTACGTGGCCACACAATTTGCATTGTCGATTGTCCGTGTTTAGTGGCTTGGCATCTCCATCTCCTCTCAGATCTCACATCGCAGTTCTCTAATGTCTGATCCATTTCCCAGTGGTATATCCCAACAGTGCAGTTCTTTTATGGTATATACTTAATTGAACTGCCGCTGCTGTCGTTGTTAAACTCGCGTTTAATTGTTCAATTGTAATCGCTCTGGCCACTTAGCCAATTCGCGTTTCCAATTAGCCGGAATGGATGCACACGCAGCTGGTGGCCCATTAACCCCTGGTTGGCCAACAGGGTCTGGGATTACGCTCACTATTAGCCCATGACATCCAATACTCACATCCATCTGGACTCTTCAGCTCGAACTCGAGTGTTAAATACCCATATTGTGCTGTGCTGTGCTGTGTGGTGATTTATTGTGTGTGTAAAGTGTCACGCCGGCGACAACAGCCACCGCTGTGAATGTGACTGCGATTGTGACAGTGAGTGCCATTGAAAACTGCGACAAAATCAATTCTACTCGAAATACCCATAAAATAAAATTTAAATGTATGTAAGAAAGTAAATCAAAAAATGTATCACTACAAAATATTTAGACAGTATAAGTTAAGCAAAAAATAATGTTTATTGGCTGACATTTTAAGAGAACTTAAATAATGTAAAAGGATCATTTTTGTATATTTGTATAGATAAATATAAATATTAATATATATATATGATACATTTTATAAAACTTTTTTTTCATTAATAAGTAGTTAGTTGAACTATTAATTTTAAATACCACAAATTTGAAATTTATAAGTATCTATAAAATTTTATATTGATATATATTTAGCTATATATAATTTTAAAGATTGATGATAAATAAATAAATAGTTGGTGAAAAAAATGTAAGCCATGACAACTAGACAATTAACGCTTTGAAACTAAATGATTTAGTTAAATTAAACATTGAACTTATATTATTTTTATTGAAATCATTTTTGAGGTAAAGTACCTCATATTTTTAAATTTTTAAATATCTATACATTTATTCTTATTAATAGCTTCAGATATTATTTTTCTGAGTGCCACTTTGACATGTCACACAACGAGAAAGGTCGGACAGAAACTGCGAGTCAGACTGACAACTGGAAATGTCATATTGCAATGCATATTAAACACTGGCTAATAGGAATCTAACGCTCTGGCATGGGCAATTATGGCATCGGCAAAAGGTTGGCCCAGACAACCGATTAAAATCGCCAGAGTTTCCATTTCCATCTTCGGTGTTGGCGTATTTCTTCGCCGATGTGCGGGTGTGTGTCAGAGATTGCCAGCCAAATGATTTGTGGATGATTTCCCACGATTTGCGAATGCTCCTCCGATTTGAAAATGAGTCATTTTTCAAAACAATAACTTGTAAGTCCAACCGTAAAAGCTCTGCCAAAAATCTAGACGCAAGAGGTTTTTGTTTTGTAAACATTCGAGCGACCGAAACTAAACCACAGAAATCAATAAAAGAAGCGGCCAAAAGGGAGCAACAGCAACGAACATTGCGCAGGCGTAGCCATTCTGGGGTTAAGGGGGCCATCGGGGGGTTAAAGGGGCCGAAGAGTGTGACTAGCTTCACAATTGAGCAATTGAATTCGCACGCTTGCGCGCCTTTTTTTAGCCAAGTTTATGAAGTTTTTTTTGCTCAGCTTTTATGCTGCTGCAACGGATGTCGCAGATGCATCTCGGAAGTTTTTGGTTATTGCTGAGTAAAGAGCCAAACAAAAATGAGTGCCAGCCAAGATATTACAAAAATCAATTACCAACACCTCAAAAAGTTGTTGCCATTGTAGCTGGTTGCTGTTGATGTTGCTGTTGCTGCTAGTTCAGACACAGCAGCAACGTTAACAACGACGACAACACCAGAGCAAATCTGCACAGAGAGAAAAGGATATACAATTAATAATAAATAATAATAAATAATAATAAATAATAATAAATAATAATAAATAATACTAGACAAGAGGTTAAAATAATATAACAAGGTAACCTATTTCTATCTATCTAACTTAATTCTAACAATTTAAAGCTTGTAGTTAGATTGTAATTATTTTTAACTTTCTAATATTTTAAATCATCTTCTTATCTAATTTTAAAATTAAAAGATTATAATTAAACAAGAAGGAAAGCAAACTTCGGCAAGCCGAAGTTCATATACCCTTGCAGCTATTGCATTAATTAAATACTTTTGAAAACATTTAAATTATGATTTACTTGAGTATGTGCTAAAAAAAAACATTGAAACTATGATTATTTGCAGCTCAATTATTAGATAGTTATTTTATATATTTTTATTATTTCTATGGGAGCTATATGCTATAGACGTCCGATTTTGATAAAATTTATACCATAATTCTGAAATAATTAAACATTGCTATATGTCGAAGAACTAAACAAAAAATTAAAAAACAGAAAAGTTATAATTTTTTTCATTTATTTTTCCGATTGTTCCTATGGGAGCTATATGCTATAGTCGTCCGATTTTGATGAAATTGAAACCGTAATTCTGAAATATTAAACCATTACTATATCTCGAAGAACTAAACAAAAAATTAAAAAACAGCAAAGTTATAATTTTTTTTCATTTATTTTTTCCGATTGTTCCTATGGGAGCTATATGCTATAGTCGTCCGATTTTGATGAAATTTAAACCGTAAATCGGAAATATTTTACCATTACTATATGTCGAAGAACTAAACAAAAAATTAAAAAACAGCAAAGTTATAATTTTTTTTCATTTATTTTTCCGATTGTTCCTATGGGAGCTATATGCTATAGTCGTCCGATCCGGCTCGTTCCGACTTATATACTACCTGCAATAGAAAGACAACTTTTGGGAAAGTTTCATGCAGATAGCTTTAAAACTGAGAGACTAGTTTGCATATAAACGGACGGACAGACGGACAGACGGACATGGCTAGATCGACTCTCCTAGTGATGCTGATCAAGAATATATATACTTTATAGGGTCGGAAACGTCTCCTTCACTGCGTTGCAAACTTCTGACTGAAATTATAATACCCTCTGCAAGGGTATAAACATAATAAAGGCATTAGTTTTCTATAAAAACTTCCAAATAAGATCTTCAAATTATAATTCTTTGTGTAGAAATCAGGCAAGCCCTAAACTAGCAGAGTGAACCGTAAATACCCTTATAAATCAGTTCCTTATGAAAGGATATTTCCTCATCCAACCCTATATAAACCCAGACTGCAACCGATCAAACTTGTTTAAGAAACATCCATGCCCCGTGTCATTGGAGTTAATTCGAAATACGGCAAAATGCGCGTGGTTGTTGGTAATAGACACAATCATAAAAATGAAATATATCTGAGAATCTGCCATGGGAGACGAGGCGAGGCGCAAGTTGCGCAACTTTGTCTCCGCTGCTTAAGAAACTTAAAAAAAAAACAGATATAAACTTGGCTGCCTCATCAGCAGCTGGGAAAGAAGAAGAAAACACAGGCAGGAGTGGTTAAAAGTTGCAAGACGAGAGCAAAAATCGAAGCTGGAGGCGATGTCGATAGCCAAAAATGGTAAATGGGATAAGCCAGATCCACACGAGAGAGAGCCACGCGTGGGCTGTCAGAGCTAGACCCCCTTAACCCCCCTCTGGACATCCCCCAAACCGCATCTACACGGAGAAAAAAAGAGCATTTTTATAATCAACCATACAATAATTAAAACCTATAAAAGATTTGTAACTGTCATGAAAATAAAAGTTTAATTATATAATATTAAAGTAACTAAGTAAGTGAGGTAAAAAAAAATTGATCTTTAAATTAAAAATCAAAGAAGCTAATTTTCTATGTTGATTTTATATATGTTTTTTCTGTGTGTCCATAGACACCCATTGCATAAGCCACTCTTGGGGGTGCTCACTGTATCTGCAACCTCCCGCTGCTGCCCGCAAATATTTAAATTATTTCATCGCATAACCAAAATGGCCAAAAGGCATGGCATGGATTCAGGAGTTTGAAGGGGAAAGAGGGGGAGACTTCATGGGATCATAGATATATATCCTGATATTCCTTGCCTCGTTGTAGACCCATAACTCATGCAAACGCCAAAAGCCTTGTGCTCCACTCGCTTCCAACTCGTTTAACAATTATTATTGGTGATTAACACGGCATGTACAAAGGCTACAGGTGTTTTTTTTTTTTTTTTTTTTTGGGAGGGGGGAATTTAGTGCTAGTGGTGCAGCGACAACCTTCGACACCTGCAGCCGCCAAAAGCTCGGCGGCATGTGGAGCACTCGGTGGCTCCCAGTCGCGACTCACGTTTGCCTTTTAATTAAAATATTAAACGAAAATGCAACTGCAAAAATGAAATAGAAATATTTCAAGTGGGGCAAAGTGGGGCAGCAAGGGGTGCTGGCAAAGGGGGGTGTTGCCATCAGGGGGGAGGCGAATGGTGTTTGTTGTTCTGTATATTGCAAACAAATCGAGAACCACTTCGATGAGATATAGTAGATATGGGAAGCTGTGAGAAAAAATAGTCATGCATAAAATGGTTTAGCTTACTTAATGGATAGAACAAGTACTGGTAGAAAATTGTACATTCCGTAATTACATATTATTAGCTGTATGAAACAGTTTAAAATTCATCAAGAAATTATTTTAAATTGATGTGCTTTTTTTTTAATAAAGTTCAAATACTTAGTAAACACTTATTTCAAAGATCGTGTGCTGATAAAAAGCTGTACATTCCAATTTGCTAAAATAATATGTTATTAGCTTTATGAATAATTTCAAAGATTTATTAAATTTATCTATTTATTTAAAAAATAAATCCGTTAAGCTTTGATATTTGTATTACCTTTTATAGGTGAAAACATTTAATTAATTTCTTTGAAATACCGAATTAAAAATAGTATATTTGACATTTTTATTAAAATCTATATAAAATTGTATTTACAACTACAACTATTACAGATAGTAAATCTTAAAGCTTAGACATTTATAATAATTTTAAGTCATGGCTAATCGTTTTGATTTATGTCATGAACGTAAAGAAAACATTAGGTCTTTCACCACAGACACAGACATATCTCCACCATTTAAACTAAAATTTCCCCAATGATCTCATGGCCGAAAGTGTTAATTGATTAAACGGCGATCAGGTTCATCGATCCCCATATGTTCTCACTCTGGGCCAAACATAAACCGACACTCTCTCCATAGTATATGGCACCCCAATGATCATCTTTGGCATATCGATCTTCGATTAGCATGCGCCGACAACTCGACCACAAATTTTCGATGTCTCGATGGCATGAATAATGCAGAGATCCATCCGGCCAGATCGTGCCAGATATGCCAGGCATTAACCCAAGCGCACAGCACTATCTTAATTTTGATCATAATTTCGCTGACAACACTTGACTATTGACTAGTGACTATTTCTGTTTCTATTTCTATTTTACCCAAGGGGCGATTAGGGCCCACGCAAGACCTTTTGTTCGTTCGGATTCCGATTTGGACTCCGATGTGCCAGCATTATGCAAATCGCCGGGTTGGAAGCCGAGGTTGAAGGAACTAACCAACACGGCGACCTCTGCCTGTCTTTTTTTTTGTTCTCTTCGGGGGATTCAATCAATAAAAATTATGCTAATTAAATGCCATTTCATTGAGGGAACATAAAAATCCACACGCCATGCCATGGTCTCAGTAAAACTCGAGTTTCGCTTTAAGTTCATTCACAAAAATGTACGAAAATGAAGGCACAGGCAAAAGAGGGGACTTACTTATATCGATATTACAAAAATTACTCCAAATAATTAGAGTCCTTATATCTAAAAGTTAAACAAGAAAGGTGTAACTTAAGCATTATTAATTTTCCAAACATATTTATTCATTTCTATATTGTTAATATTTTTAAAATAGATTACTTTTCACGATTAAATAATTATAAAACAAAAATTGTATCATCATGAAATGTAAATCAACCTTCAAAAAAATATAAAAACACTTTAAAATTGTTTTTGTCAAACATACAAAGAACAAATTATTAAAAAATTCAAACAAACAAAGAACAAATTATTAAAAAAACATATTATCAAGCGGAAAAGCAAAATGTGAGTTAATTAACTAATTTTAAAACCATGATAAAAATGTTAATGCAATCAAAAAATTAATCTTTGATTTTCATGGTTTGTATAATTATAAATTTAATATTTGTATTTCAAAGTAAGTCCAATACCTTGTATTCAACTTAAATATTAAATATAACATTTGTAATTCAACAGTCAGATATTTTGTGTTCTGCTCCATTTATTTTATCTGTGTTGTATTTTTTCTATAAAATCAAATTTAAATACAATTACAAGACATTTTCTTAAAGTGTTCCATTATAATTGGTGTCTATTTCTGATACCAGCTTCTAAACACGACCGTTAACAAATTCTTACGCAGCAGACAAAACACATTTTAAACGTGCTGGGTCGCTTCGTTTGGCTTTTGGATCTTTTGGGTTCGATCTCCAGCTGTTATGGAACTTGGCCAACTGAGCAGAGTGACTCATCGCGGACCCACAGGCCTTAGGTATCCAGCCTTAAGTCTGATTGTCTGACTTTACCTATCCAGATGGAACAGGCTGCTGAAAGGCAAAAGCAAAAGTGTGCCAAGTGGTCAGCAAGTCAGTCGGCAACGGAAGTTTACTTGCCCGCATTTTTGTCGTTCGGCGAAGGCCAAGTTTTTGCACTCTTGGCCAGCTCAATCAATCAGTTGGTAATGAAGAGAGTTGTTTCTGGGGATCTGATGGATGGGGGAAGTGTTTCCCAATTCAGGTGCTAAAGGTTAGAGCCAGGGAGCAGCGAAAGAATCGGCGGAGAAACCCAACAAACGCTCTCGGTTTCTATCAGTTGCAGTTAGTCGGTGCCTGTCTCATAATTATATTGAAATATTCCCATGATTTATGTTCTCTGATCTCTGCCGATCCGCCGCCATAAATCATCCGTCGCAGAAAACTGGTAGCCAATTGGGTGAGTTGCAATTGCTAGTTTTTCGACCAGTGAAACGCACAACTTTGGGGAACAAACTTAAGCTAATTATGGGTAAAGTAACTAAAAAGTAGTGAAAAACAAGTTATGCATAATTTGCCTGACTTTTATTCAAAACAATTGCTACAGTGAAAGCCAAAAAACTTTATAATTACATTAAACAAAAAATATTAAAAAATCTTTGGATTCAAAACCCCGTTTAATCATTTTAAATTACACATTATTGCATTTTCATTATATTTGTAAGTTATCAATTAAGAGAGCAGCTTAAATTTCTTTTAAAATTGGAACATTTTGTTATAAGAACATGTACTGGTAACTGCTAGATAAACAATTATTAACTTAGTTTAATTCCAAATTAATTTTGTAATAATATTTTTAAACAAAAAACAGAAAATAAAATATGTTTTGCCTTCAACCATTGTAAGACTATTTTCTAATTTTAATTTGAAAATTAGGACATTCTTAAATGTATTTTCAGTTATCTATTCAAATAGTAAATAAGTAAATAAAGTAAATAAATAAGGTTTTTTAGTAGCAATCAAGAACAAGTCTTACTTCTGAATACACACATATTTATTCCTGAATTTATATTTATAATTTAAAATAACCATAAGAAGTGCTTAACTTTACAATTGTTAATGATCCTTTCAGGAGATTTTTACTGGTTGTAGTAGATTAAATTCAGAAAGCTTACATGCGAAAAATCTCCAACTAACATCTCTTTTGCCACTTATTCCGGAGATAAAAATCGCCTTTCCCCCAGAAGTTGGCCAATAAAAGCGAATTTTTTGTCCCATTTAAAGACGAAGTCGAAGGCGAAGTGTAAAATCCAAGTCCACCTTGGCCTGTCTCGAGTATTTTTGCCTCGTTAATGTGTCACCTTTGAATTGTGTCTCCGCGGTGGAAAATCGGACGTGCACTAGTTTTCGCCTCGGTTTATTTTTATCTCCCTGTGTGTCAGCAGCGACAACACAAAACGCCGACTCCTGGCGACTGCCAGTAGTGGCCACTGTACAGTACAGTGTGCCCCCTTGATCAAACGCAAATGTCAGTTCAACTGACAGTTTGACAAATATTGACGACGCTTCGCGCAAGGCGAACCTCACGACTCGGTGCTCCACTTTTAAGGTGGTTGGGAATGGCGATGGAGTTGGAGGTTCCCCACAGGGTAATTAGTAGCCCCAAGTGGACGACTCTGGACCCACTTGCCACCGGTACCTGCCACCGCTTCACTGTTGGAAAAAAACTAATTTAATCAAAATATTTCAAACTCATTTTAAATATTATTCGCTTTAATTTTCATCCATAACCGTTTTTAGTTATTTACCCCATGGATATATTTTAAACAAACTTTAAACCTTTCATTTGACTTTTTTTTATATAAGAAATGTATTTTTATGTTAAACTTTACCTTAAATATAATTCATTCATAATAAATAGGATCCATTTGAAATCTAGTATTTACCGCATAATTAATTGTGTTTAAATATTAAATCATGCACTGGTTTTAATATTGATGTTGGACATTGTTTAAATATGAAAATAATTATGTATTACAATTATTTATCAGTACTATTTTACTATTACAATTTTTTTATCAGTGTACTTCTTTGATCTCCACTGGATAGCCGACAGTTGGTCCGCTAAAAGTGTATTTATTTGGGGAAAGGCCAAGGATTTCTGGTTAAGTGTGTTAGGCAATGCAAATGGTCTGCGATTTCAAGCGACCAAACACTTACCTCAAAGGAAAAACTTTGATTAAAGCATTACAGTGGAAAACTCCAAATAAAATAAAACTTTTGAGAAAAATGAATAAGAGTAAGATTCTACCTTTTGTATAATTTTTTTTTTTTATTTGTTTTATAAAATTGATAGGTAATTTGTCCTTTTTAAATGTTACATGTAAATGGTAAATTCTTAACTACAAATTTTCAATAAATTCAAATATCTTTAAATTAAGTTGATCAGCATTGGTTTTTCGACTAGTGACTTAATATTAAAACAATTTTGATATTGTGATCTCTAAAACGAGTAATTAATTGAGTTACTGGTTCAATAAATCGATATTTTACTGCACTTTTCTGCCCGTTTGGCCTACTTAGCGAACTGCGGCATTTGGCTTTCTGCGATTTGCGATCTGCGATTTGTATCTGCGAGATACAAACATGCTTTTAGCAGCATTATAAACATTTTGTTGCCCAACATTTTTGCTACTATTTGTCATCGCTAACACATTCCGCGAATCAAAATCCGAGAACGGGGCATTTTCGGGGATCTTTAATTGCTTTTGATAAATCGCCGCTTAATCCGCTTAAGTATTTCGCCAGGGTTTTTATTTTCGACTAATTTTTCAGTGCACTAATTAAACAAAGGACACACATTTTAAGCTCTCGAAATGAATGTGTTTTTTTATGCGCGGACCCAAGATAAATTGGAGTTTGTCTGATTGGATTTGGAGTTGTAGTCAGGGTCTGATTGGGCCATGGCTAATTAGCGTGGGGGGCAATCCATCATCACGGCAAAACACCGCATCATCACTTCCCCCAACAAAAAACAAAAAACAGACTTCACAACAAACTCCCCACATTAATTTGGCATTAAATTTCATTTTCAATTGTGGCCGCCAAGTCCAAATCGAATCGGATGAATCGATTATTGGGCAATTTCGAATATGGAAAAAATTACAACGTGTCCATTAGATTATTAACTTGGCTCGAAAACTGAAAAACTGAGAAACCTGCTGAGTGCGGCATGTGTGTGCTTGGCTATTCGGACCTGGAGTTTCAGCTCATTAAAGCGCTCCAAACTGAATTGGAGTCGTAGTGGGCCGTCGTCGCGCCTCCTTAGTTCAATTATAAAGCAATTGAATTAGCCTACGAGTATCTGCGAGTATCTGTGAGTATCCAAATGGCTCTCTGATCTCGGACCAATCCATCAATCAGGTATCAGGTAATCCAGCGATTACGCAACATTACCATAAAGACTGCCAATTTTGGCGCGTGAGTTTCTTGGGCTAATTGAAGGCGAAGTACGCGGCGGCGTGATGTGCAAAATTGGGATTTCGGTCGATCGGTCGGTCGGTTGTTTTGTGTGTGGAAACTGGGTTACCGGCTTAGTGGGTTAAATGTGCCGCAAGGGTTAAGAGGTCCACACAGCGGGGGAGGTCCATAAAAAAGATTGCGCCAGTCCCATTGTTTGCCATCAAATTACAACCAAATCAAATTCAAATTCTTATATAAATTTACTTTATTACTTAGCAAACTTTTTAATTATCTTTGACTCTTATTTGATGTACAAAATGCATATAAAGAAAAGCCTCTATAATAGCCAAAGCTCTCAGAATATTGCATTTTTGGAGCGTTAATTAAGGATTTAATTATGTATAATTATATAATATTCTAATTGCTTGAAACCAAGCCCTAGCATTATTTTAACCAACGATATAAGAATGAATAAAGACCGTATATAACTATCAAATATTCCAAATATTTATTTACAGTTAAGGTAATAATTTAATCATAGAAAATCGTTATTTTTTCAATTCAACGTTGTTATAAAAATATAATCTTATGTTACAGCTATTGAAGTTACTAAAACCTCTTCAAATCAAAATTTAATTCCCATTTAATTATTCAGCTCTTCACAGTTTTGTAACCAGAAGGAATATGTGTATTTAGTATCCCTGAGTTGGAATATTGCGTGCCTCGTTAAAGTAAAAACGTTGCCCACCTTTCAAGTCGGCCGGCACGCGCCTCATAAAAAAACATAAACTTCAGTGTCGACAAAATGCGGCGTAATCATTTGGCAGTGAAATCGGAGTTGGATGAGGGTTCCCAAGTTCCCAAGTTGCCAATGTCCATGTCCATATCCATGTGCCATCATCGGAAAGTCAGACGGTCATAAAAACAACCCCAGAGGTCAAACAATTTTGTGGCACAATTTTAACACCTTTTTTAGACCGGGACACGAGCCAACTGTCCGAAACTGTAGCGAAGGATCCTCGAAATATTTATGGGAAATGGGAATGCCATCTGAAAGGAAGGCAGGCTGAACACTGAAAGAAGTGGTTTGTAAAATAAAACAGAAGCTTCTTCACTTTTCAAAGACTTAATGTTCGGAAAGGGAAAACCCTTAATATGTATAAAAAATATTACTTATTTAAACAAAATTTTCCAATTATTCAGAGAAATCCATTGATTTAATGACCTTTTAAAATCATTTTTTTCAAGTATAAGTAATCAAAGGATAAGCTGATGACTTTGACAAAAGTATACAATGCAGACATAATGTTAATTGTATCCTATTAAACTCTGAGAAATGTATAAAACAAATTACTTAATTATTTATAAAATGAAATAATTTAAAAAAATAAAATTACTTTTCTGACCTGAACTACAAATATTCTAAACTTTTCAGATGCATTTTTCCCCCAGTGTGTGCATGCATTTTTATGTATTTTGAGTCATCCGAAGTTGGTCAGAAATCGTGGCAGGACACGCGACCCCGAGCGCATAATTTAATTTTCAAGGATCCGCGGGATGGAATGGGGGTTGGAAAATGCGAGAAAATGGGAGAAAATGCGAGGGACGTGCGTGTGACATATGGTTAATGAAAACGTTAACTGATGATAAACTGGCAAACAGTTCGAGTCCCTCTGCATATTAGTTCCTGACATTATCATTAATTAGCGACGGAAAGGGGCCAGAAAACCAGAAAACGCGATAGGCGTAGTGTGATAAATGTTGGTCGCTCTTGAATTTAGCAACGTTTAGCATGCAACAGTCGATGCCGACTCAAAAGTCGGGGTTTTGAACTAAAACTGCGCCTGCAAATCCAACGACCAACGCATCTTCCACGGTGAGTCAGTTCGTGGGCTTTAATGTGGCCCCGGTTTTGTATTTTTTCTTTTTCTCGGCTAATGTTTTTCGCCTGGCCGCCCATGTGCCATGTGTTTTGTAGTTCTTTACGACACTTTTTTGGCCGGGGCTAAGCTACTTTGCTGGGGATTTTGTATTACCTTCTGGAAAATAGTTACATTTTGTAGTTTAAATGTAATCTAAAGGTATTAATAGAAAATAAATTTCTTTGTTAAAAACATTTTATATGATATCTAAAAATGCATCAAATGCATCAACATAACAAAAATATACTAAATATTATTTTGTTGCTATATTCAAAAATGTAATTGTAAAGAATAGTTTGAATATTTTAATAACTTTAATTCCTGAAAAAGCACCAATAAACTTTAAATTAAATCAAAGTTGTAGCGCCAATTATTTATTTAAAAATACTTATAAACCTTTTTTAACACTATAGAGGGTACTTCCAAATTCCACTTTCATTCAGCAACCTTCTCTGGTTGTCTTTAAGTTTGTTTCTTCCATGTAATTGGTCTTTGTTTGCCATTTGATGTCATGTTCTCTGGGCTTTGGGTTCTCGATTCTTCGGGGTTGTGTAGGCTGCAGGTTGTCTGTCGTCTGTTTTATTTTACTCTGTATTTTTCTTATTTTTTTTGCAACTCACAACGATTGTGCAACACGCAATTGCGATTGCTTTCATGGGCGCTGATTTGCCGCTCGCTGGCTGCCATTTGCATGGAAATGGAAGTGGAAATGTTTGGCCAAATTACGCGTGCTCTTGGCTCAGTTTATGGCCAATATTCCCCCCTTATTTCCCCGCCCCTGTTCGCGTTTATTTGCGCTATATTGTTGTAAATTATTGCGGCTCCTTTGCAGCTCTTTTAGCGGATGTGCGCAATTTAGAGAGCTAGTTTCAAGTGTTAGATTGTCACTCGAATGTGGCAGAGGTGTTGTTTGGGCCCAAGTTATGGCATGAGATGGTATAAATTAAAATAGTTTTTTTTTAGGTCATTAGAAACGGAACTACCGCATGTATTATTTTGGGTAAATTAATATTCCTATTAATTAATACTCTAATATACTAAACAATACTATGAACAGAGGTCCTAAATAAGTGAAATTTTAAAAGGCCTATTATAAATAAAATATGATTTCTTAAAATTATTTTTTTTATGTCTGTCTAAAAGTCTTTTATCCATTTAATAAAACTATATATAAATTAAATTAAATTATCTTACACCATTTTATATAAACAGCTGTGTTCGGGTTCTTAAAGATTTTAATAAGAAAGAGGAACAATTGTATGCTTAAATGTAATGAATATCTATTCAGATTCATTAAGAATTAAAAAAGAGAAATAAAAACAAATGTATGCCCAAAATGAAATTAAAAATGTCAAATATGTCAACTAATATTAATTTATGTTCACTTATAAGTATTAATAAAATGTTAATTATTAACATGGAAAATTGCATCTTTATACATTGTCTTACCAAATTACTTTGTTTAACAGAATAAAAAACAAGAAGGAAAGCAAACTTCGGCAAGCCGAAGTTCATATACCCTTGCAGCTATTGCATTAATTAAATACTTTTGAAAACATTTAAATTATGATTTACTTGAGTATGTGCTAAAAAAAAACATTGAAACTATGATTATTTGCAGCTCAATTATTAGATAGTTATTTTATATATTTTTATTATTTCTATGGGAGCTATATGCTATAGACGTCCGATTTTGATAAAATTTATACCATAATTCTGAAATAATTAAACATTGCTATATGTCGAAGAACTAAACAAAAAATTAAAAAACAGAAAAGTTATAATTTTTTTCATTTATTTTTCCGATTGTTCCTATGGGAGCTATATGCTATAGTCGTCCGATTTTGATGAAATTGAAACCGTAATTCTGAAATATTAAACCATTACTATATCTCGAAGAACTAAACAAAAATTAAAAAACAGCAAAGTTATAATTTTTTTTCATTTATTTTTCCGATTGTTCCTATGGGAGCTATATGCTATAGTCGTCCGATTTTGATGAAATTTAAACCGTAAATCGGAAATATTTTACCATTACTATATGTCGAAGAACTAAACAAAAAATTAAAAAACAGCAAAGTTATAATTTTTTTTCATTTATTTTTCCGATTGTTCCTATGGGAGCTATATGCTATAGTCGTCCGATCCGGCTCGTTCCGACTTATATACTACCTGCAATAGAAAGACAACTTTTGGGAGAGACTAGTTTGCATATAAACGGACGGACAGACGGACAGACGGACAGACGGACAGACGGACAGACGGACATGGCTAGATCGACTCTCCTAGTGATGCTGATCAAGAATATATATACTTTATAGGGTCGGAAACGTCTCCTTCACTGCGTTGCAAACTTCTGACTGAAATTATAATACCCTCTGCAAGGGTATAAAAATCTTACCCACCTTTATAAATACCTTGCGATCATTACATGCCCTTCGAGGAATAAATAAGCCAAATAAGGCGACTCCTCAGCGCAGTAGCCATCAGTTTAATTGAGATTGATTGTGGCCAACTTCCTTTTCGATGCCCAGACATTTCGAGTACGATTACAGAGTACATTCCCCAGAAGACCCGATAGTTGGCTTCCGATAAGATGACTCTGTGTGGGCACCAGTCGCCCCGTGACATCTCCGATTTCTGATTTCTGAGGTATGGGATCTGGGGTCGAGACCAAGATTTATGGCTCCTGTCATTCCATTTCCCCTTTCGCTCCTTTGCCGCACTTGCTCATCTCACACATTTGCAGTTGCATTGATTTTTGTCACTTGGGGCAGCCGATTGGCATCGCCTCGTCGCGTGCCCCACAATTAATCATTGAGTACGGGCAAACGAGTATCGGGTATTGGGCATTGGGCATCCAATGGCAAATATCGAGTATCTGCATCTGTATCTGTGTATTTGCAGCTCATAAACGACAATCCGCGTGACATATGAAGAGTGATGTTCGGGAAGCGATTGTTCATTGTGCCACCGCACTCGCAAATGCAAATCGTTTACGTATTTCTCGAAAAATTGGGAAATTGGAAAAGATTGCATACAGTTCAATTTAAAAAATGGATTTTCTTGCATAGAAAAATGATATTCTTCCACATAACATGCTACAAATAGTTTTAATACTTAAACTACTTTCTACAAAATTTAGTAGTCAAATTAATCTTTTTTATCCAACTTTTTAAATAAATGTTTAGCTAGCTATTTCAATATATTCTTTGAACATCAGTTTGATTAAGTACATTACCATTCACAAATAAATTAGGGCCTTTGACAAAGTTTGCTTAAGTTGTAAGAAATATATTCTTAAGATATTAATATTTCTAAACAAATATTGAATGAACCGAAGATGTTAAATTTTTTTATTGGATTATTTATTAATAATTGTCGAAATATACACCTACATATTAAAAAAACGCTTGATTACCTATAAGTCGAAGTTAAATTTGTATGTAATCAAAATGTTATAAATTGGGGTAACATATGTATATTTGAACATGAAATGAAAATAAAATTTGCATAGTTTACTAGTCAATTTAACTACAATTTGTAAAATTGGTAGAAAATACGAAAATTGTTAATCCATTAACTCCGTTCCTCAGTTGTAAAACATGTTATTTAAATATAGTGTCGACATTTCTGAACAAAATAATGTTACAATATTTCTTCTTCCATAAAAGTAGATATTAGAACAGGAAGTAGGCGGCAATGCGCTGGATGGTGGAAATCACTATGCTACGATGGCGGCGCATTTCGGTATCCAGCGAAGGGTCTACGAGCATGACCATCAAGAGTACTCCACGGTTTTCCAGCGTGGTGTTGTTGTTAAAGCTCCAGTTGGCTACGGAAATGTACCGAACGCGTTGAGGCACAGAAGGCGGATTCTCTGGTACAGGCAACAGGACGGATCTAATCATTTGATTCCTATTCCGGCGGTTGGACAAGTGCAGCGGCATGAAGATGGTGCGATTTGTGTGCTCAGGATCGGAGATTATTTCCAGCTGGGGTACGAAACGCCTGGAACGCCTTTGACGAGGAGGTGGCGAAAAATTAGCCACAACGAAGAGAGCACGGGTCCCTTGACCTGCAGGATTCGGGTTCGCTTCGCGGGCCATGGATCTCTCCAATTGGATGCGACGAATGCGTTCACTGCGCCTTGTTCCCTCGGTCATGGTTTTTAAAATTAGTTAAGATTTTATGTTGTAATTTTGTAGAATTTTTACTGACGTCCGTCAACTTGTCACTACTCCTCGAGACACAAACTCTTGACAAAGGCTCACTTTGCAACACAGGAATGGAGTGCAGGATGGCAACCAGTGAGGATTGTCAAAAACTCACTTTTCAACACTAAAATAGAGTGCAAAAGGATTCTTACATGTGCAAATCTTCTGGTTGACAATAAAAAGGGTCCATAAAAATAATCTTGTTTTTAAGTTTTCAAATCTGAAATGTTTGTTCAACACCACCATTTGAACCAAAAAAAAAACGCAGATAAGAGGTCAGATTGTGTAAAAAGCCTTTAAATGTCTAGTGTTGTCAGCCCAAGTGTCAGATCCTCTCACTTTGCAACACTGAAGCTGCCAAGGCTGCCAAAGGATAGGATTGCCAGCGCTTGGTGCTAAATATGGTCATTAGTTTTGGCCAAGCACGACTTAGTTTATTCGCCCGTTGGCAACTTTTTGGCCCATTGAGCCTGTTTGCGCCTGATTATTATTATGCTTATGCTTATTATTGCGAAAAAGCGATTTCGCCGCAGCTGCAGTTCATTTATTGTTGTAGTAGGTGTTCAATTAAATATGCAAACAGTTTCGCAAATGTGTCTCGACTTGACCGAGTTCAAAGTCAGGCTCAGGCTCTTTTGCCAGCGCATTTCCAGTCTAGACTTTTGTCTTTTTTTCGCTGCGAAAAGTTCATTGCCAAATGCAGCAGCCGTTTTCTGTTTTTTGTTTTCTTATTTTTTCTGTTTTTTCTATTTTCAGTTTGCAGTTGCCATGGATCGATCGGTCGATCAACTGCAGCTGCATTGAGTCACAAGCCGGGTCGAAAAGCCCAGAAAATGGACAAGAAAGACCAGCAGACAGCGGCCAAGTTCCCAACCTCCAACTTCCCAACTTGCAACTGCTAGCAACAACGGTTTTTTTGTGGGCGGACACTGGCCAAATGGCTTTGAGTACCCTTTTCTAAGGGTGTCTTGAATTGGATATTAACTAATATCAGGGGTGGGTTTATAAGAACGAGATTTATGAACTCTGCAATTAAGAATTTGGGAAGATTTTTCTGGCTTAAAATATTTTTTTTATTATTACTAAAACAATATTTTACTGCTATAGAAATCAGTTTTAATAAGGTAGTTTGCCCTGTCGGATATGCCCCACCTTGATTTCCCCTTCTTTGTGTTTTCGATTTCACTGTGTTCTGGCTTTTATTTTCGTTATAAATTCTGGGCATAAGACCATATCGTTTTCATTTTGATTTTGATTTAATTTACGGTTCTCGGGCCACGGGCTCCCGCTCGGACACTTTGAATAATGTTTGTCTATTTATAAATATGAATTATTTCCCAGCAGATTAGAGAGAGACCCGACCCGGTCATTGTTGTTTAACCACCGATCGCTGTGTGCTGCATTTTTAATTGCTAATTAATTTCTCCGACACACGAAAAACAATAAGAGGGAGCGATGAGTGCGCTTTAAGTTTTCAATTACCCAGATATCTGGAGCCACACCCCCCTTGCGCCCCGAAAAACACCTGGTTAGGCTTATTTATCGCGTTGAGATTCGCATTATAAATTTAATTTAATTATACGTGAAGTGGTGCGTGGGCGTCTGTCTCTCTTTTCGTATATATATTTATTGCAGCGAAAAGTTGCCCCGACTCGCGCTAAACAGCAATTAAGCTTAATTATAGTTGTCGCCGTTTTTAGCCAGCGCTTGTCTTGTGTTCGGCTGTCTTGTGTCTTGTCGCATATTGTTGTATGCAAAGCAGGCGCACGTCTGGCCAAAAGTCTTTCCATTTTACCATTTTGCCGTAGAGCTGGCCAACTTGGCAGACTAGTTAGCCGCGGTTCCTGTTTCGCGCTTTTCCGTTTTTCGGTTTTCGATTTCGGTGGTTGAAGAAGGTGCACGCTGAGAAAAATGGTGCAAGGATCCGGTATTGAAGGACCAATTTAACAATTGTTGTTTTGTTTACAATTCGGATGTTTGTTTTATGTTCTATATATCAAGACTTTCATTGATATTTTAGTTACGCAAATAATTTTGTTTGGATAATTATTATATTGATTAATATCAAGAAGTAAAATTTTCTTGCTGTGCGCAGGTAGATGTTGGATGGCCATATCCCCTTGCTCCGCCTTCTGGCCAAATGTCTGTCACGATTACCAGACGGGCACGAGTGATGGCGTCTGCTGCCCCCCTTTTGCTCTCCTACGCCCCTGGAAAAATAAAACCCCGGGGGGGTCCTCCCCCATTTGGCTAATGGGCGCTTTTATGTTATGGCTCGGCTTAAAATGGATGAGCCTGCTCAGGAGTTGCAGTATATACAGTAAGTCTGAATGTGGGAGTTTTTTTTTGAGTCACTGTGGGTGTTGCGGCAGCTGGACTCGTGGCCCAAACGAAAGTAAAAGGTGTTACCAAATTGATGTTAGTGGTAGAGGAAGTAGGAAATGCTAACAACCATGAAATAAGGGGACATCTTGTAGATTTTTAATGGATTGTGTGTGGCAGTCACGTGTTAATATTGTTGATATCAAACAGTTAAAATTAATTACATAAAAGCATCTAACCAACAAAAAATGTAGTTTTTATATAATTGTGAGAATTCCAGACAAGGACTTAAACTTTGACGATAGGTTATCAAAAATTATAGTTAACAGTTTAATAAGTTTAAAAAGTGTTTTGGGGGTTATAATAGAATAGAATAGAATAGACTATTCTATAGAACTTAAACTTTGACCATAGGCTGATAGGTCGATGCTTAATTCAACCCTTAAATTTAAATTTTTTGACAAGTAAGCAAGATTGATAGTTTACAATTTCTTTAACAATTAGCTTAACAGAACTGATTATATTAGGAGGCACTCAAATAAATATAATTAAATACGATATGAAGAGCAAACATTGTAGTCACATAAAAATAAACCATTTAAGGCTATCCAATGCCGTTTTTTTTTGTATTAAAAATATAAAAATCCACCCACAAGGAAGTGGAGTACTTAATTATTGAATCACCTTTCGAATCGCTGAACATCTCATTCATTTTCATTCATTTGTTATTCGCTATTCACAATTCCCTGTCGATTCGCTCGGAATCAATTAAAGTTCAGAGCTGGGCTTAATTAGCTGCAAATTAAAACATATTCTGTGTATATCATTATAAACTCCACTGACACATTAACCAACTTGGCATAATGAGTGCACTTCCACTGCCCCTCGCTTTTCGCTCACAAATTAATTGAAATCATAAGATTTATCACATCTGCGATCTGGCTCAAAACCGAATCAATTTCATGAGGCTTTGTATTCCATATGGTCAAGTGGGTGCTGTAGACAAAAAACCTTTGTGCGATGTGCTATACTGTACTCGTATGCATAATATCCAGTTGTGGGGTCCCATTCCTACACGTACTTTAGGTTTATCCGGCGATCTTAAGCCAATTTAATAAGCGGGTTGCCCCGTTGTGGCCGCAAAGTTGAGCTGTCAGTCGCCAAATGATTAATCAGCCCGAAGCGCAGCACAATTGAAGAGTGGTGCTGGAATGGCACTGGATGGATATGGATGTGGATATGGATGTGGATCTGGTTGGGGATGTGGGTACAGATGGATGGGGATGTGCCAGTGGATGCTCAGATGCTGCGATGAATGAATGGGGGCATGCCAATGTCTCAACGCCCACGTGAAGGGCATAATCGAGTACTCATAAACATTGGTATTACACTTTGAAAAAATGCTATGGTTTCATAATTACCAGTCCCAATTGAAATCATAGGTTTCCATTCCATTTTTCTGATGTTGTTTTAAAAATAATATAATATATGATCATTAAAAAAAATTATTTGTGTATAGGTTTTTATAATTTAAGTTTAAAACAGTTCTGTTATATTATATTATTATTTTTAGAAGGTTACGCTGGTACTCAGTTTAAAAATGTTTTGGTTTGATTTGCATCAATCGTGGGTTTTAGTTATTTTAAAGAATTATAAAATTTTGTATTTGTATTATTTTCGGAATTGATTTTAATATCTGCAAATTAAAATTAAACATTTGAACTATATAAAATAATTTTAACTTAATTAGGAACTATTTTAAATCTAACATTTGTCACATTAATTGAAATATTTTAATGAAAAATCAAGCAATTTAATAGACATTGTATTAATGTTAAGTTTTAATATTAGGATTTAATTTTATTTATACAATTTGTAAATTAATAGTCAGATGCCTGTTTTTTTGAATTTCAATTTTACTAAGCTAGCGAGTTCTCTTCATTCTAATAACACTTTTCCTTTTTGTTGGAATTACTACAGCTCTTGATGGATTTTCTTGTAGATACCTAGTTAACCTTTAAATTTAAATGAAGCAAATGCCTTTGCTTGAATAAATTTCAAACTTCACACTCAGCCAGCCTACAAATCATATAATCCCCTAATTAATTGCCTTAAATGTTTCATAAATTTATGATAAGTCAAACAGGTTCCCCACGAAAAAATCGCTTAGTAACTGAACTCTACCCTATAAATAAGTACCCTCTTTTAAGGGCAAAAGCGAAATGATTTTTATCATCGCTCCAATCAAAACAACATGACGCGTTCGAATCGAAATGCAGGCAGACAATTGAAATTATTATTGTTATTTTTAACAATTTATTCGGGTCGCTTTTTTTTGGGGGGTTTTGCGGAGGGGAGCAAAAACACATTTGCTTGACATGTTTGTTTCGTGTACAAAATACTTTGATAATGATCGCAAGAGCCCAGTACAATAAAACCCAATTGAGTTCCACAAGACATTTCGTTCGGCATGGGGTCACAGTCACACTTATCGGGTTTACATTCTCATCTAAATGAAATTATTGTCTTTTTTTGTCGAAAGTCGATAGAAAAACTTATGACTGCCTTTGTGACGTTTGGAGAGTTTCGAATAGATCTCGAACGGGGAAAACTTTCAGTGATTGTGATTGTGAGTTGTGTTTACCTTGCCAGGCACGTATGGGGGAAATGTTAATAATTGTTTAAAGTCCAGCCAATTGCAATAAATAAGTGACAAACAAATCAAGCAGGGAATTGCTAATAGAATAAGCTTTTAAGCTAAAGTACAGTCATGCAGCAATAAGCACCTATACTTAACACAGCGAAAATAAATAAATAGCTTGAATAAAAATGATGTGAAATAAATTATAATAATTATTCGTTTTCTAACTATTTTTGTCAGACAAAATTTTGGCTTTACTGTGTACTTAAATGGTAATTAGATTCTAATAGCATTAAAGCCAAAAGGTCCAATTGATTATGTTTTAAACTTACGTTTTTATTATTTTTTTTTTTGCTAAAAGTTTTGAAAGTTTAATTTATATACCTGTCTATTAAGGAATCCCCTAAATGCAATAAAATTTGGTGACAACTGATTAAGAAAATTTTAAAGCATTAAGGATTTTTAGGCCCTCAAAAAGTTGAAGAGTAGGTCATGCATTTAGCAGTCAGTTGCCTTTATTTACTCGTTCATAAATTTGAGAGGTATGTTTTGGCGAGTTTTTTGTTTTAGTAATTGTTTGATTTTTCAATTTTAAGGTCTACATTATATTATAATATAAGAAAATGCCAGCAAGACGAAGCGAACGTATACGGCGCCGAGAGGAAGCAAATGCTGCAGCAGCAGTGAACTTGTCAACCAATTCAAACTCTGAAAATAGACTTCATCGTGTTCGCACTCCAAATGCCCAAGCATCTAGGGGAAGGTCGAGGAGGAGGCCTAGTATCACCTTTTCATCTCTTCCAAGGTTTACTCCTCTAAGGACCCCTCCTCGTGTGAGAATCGCAAATCGTGCTCCTACTCCGCATCGTCTTGGCGAACCCTTTAATGAACCCACGGAACCAGAGTTTTTGTTCATGCCAGTGCCTAGTTTTTTGGGAACAGTGCCCAATCAAGGTGACGCAATTGCCACTTCGAGGCTGAAAAAAGAGTTTAATGTTTTTGCCAAGGGACCCGTTGACGGATGCAAAGCAGAACTTGTGGACGAGAACCTTTTTCACTGGATAGCCACCATTCCAGGTCCTCCGGACACGCCCTACGAAGGCGGATGCTTTAAGATGGACCTTATCTTTCCCGAAAACTATCCATTCCAGCCACCGCACATTGAGTTCCGAACCAGGATCTTTCACTGCAACATAACGATTTCGGGCTACATTTGCCTAGACATTCTCAAGGGACAGTGGTCGCCGGCTCTGTCCGTGCCCAAGGTACTCATCTCCATCATGTCCCTGCTGGCCGATCCAAATCCAGCCGATCCCCTGGAGCTGGAAATCGCCCAACTTTATTTGGGTGACCCAGAAAAACACAACGAAATTGCACGCCAGTGGACCCATCAATATGCCAAACCTTGAGACTTCTTCAAATGGTTTTTCAAATATATTTTATTGGATCTTGTTGTGCCAGCACTTTTTGGTGGATTTTAAACGGTTTACGACGACACTAAAATACCTGCGATAGCAATATACATACACATAGAGTTTATGGGATTACGTCTACACTTAACACACGTACTATATGTTAAAAATTCTGATTAAACATCTATTGTACTATAAATCTAAAGAATATGTTTATACATGTTAACTTACAGTAGAGCTCTAGATTATGCTAGTTCAATTTGTGATTGTGGTGCTGAATTGTTGGTTAGTTGGTTTTGTAGGATGTTTTTTTTCTTCAAGCAGGTGGTAATTTCATTTACTTAAACTACTACACTTCGCATTTGAGTTAATTGAGTTGGTTAGCAGTTCCTATCAAGTAGTAGTTAACCTTTCAACTAAACGAATTCTTTTTATCTACGCTAAAGTCCTTTGGATTGTGGTATAGTTGATTTTTTTGTTTTTGCTGGGCTCTCGTGACCCCCCGTGACCTTTCTCATTTGTTCTTGGGCAAATGGCGTTTCATGTGGAGTGCCAGGTGATCGCTCCGCGCAAAACTCCTTTCGCAAACGATGCACTTGAAGGGTTTGGCGCCCGTGTGTTTTCGGTAATGTCTGGTCAACTCATCGGATCTGGCGAATCTCCATTCGCACTCAGGCCACTGGCAGGTGTACGGCTTTTCACCTGGAAAAAAAAAATTGATCAGTATGGATCAGTATGGTTTGCAAAAGTATTTTAAAGGGCGTATCTGGGATTTTTTAAAATATTTATGGTTGTTTCTATGAATATATTAAATAATAAATATTAAATATTATTATTAATTTACTTATTACAAAAATATTTTAAGTAAGTAATAAGTATGTCGCACTTTACATATACATTATGTGAAATATATGCTTGGTAAATACTTAGTTATAGAATTAATTAAACAATTTTTAATAAATTCTAGAAAAAAAATCAAGAAAGACACATTATTTTACTGCGTACGTAGTTCAAAACTAAAAACGATCTGAAAATCTTATGCCGAACATTGGGATATAATTGATACTTCATTATTTTTTTTGGCAATAACAAAATGACAACAACAGAACGGCAGCTGCAGTAGTTTGCTACACAAGTTTGCATGTTGTGAATTTTGTAATTTGCGATTTCTATTACCATTTTTGTTACCCAGCCAAAAAGACATTCGAAAAAATTCCACCGGCCGGTGAATGCGAAACTCTTTGTTATTGGCACCGCTCTATGACTAATTCAGACTCGCCGTAAGCCCCTCCGAAAATTCGAATGCGACACATAAACATAAACATTCGTGTTCAAATTGAAATTGAAATTGAATGAAATAATTATTGCGGCTGTAGATTTGTGAGTGAACTTGACATTTTTTGGCTGTCTAGCTGGGTTTTACTGAGCGAATCGAATGGTTTATCCACGGACATAATCCAATTGGATTGGTTGTGGTGTGCAGAATTGAGATTTCAGTGCTGAAAGACAGCGATTCGAAAGAGTCTTAAAATAGAGGGATTGGGACATTTTTATGTATTTTATTTGGATAAAAAAGTAATATATTGTAGACTTCGTGTTTTTAAAAAATTGTTTTCATATAAATATTTTGTTTATCGTACTAAAGGTTTTGTGTATATATCTTAATTCTAAAATGTTTTTATTAGAAAAAAAATGTTTCAGCATTTTGTAAGCACAATTGCATCTTTATCGCCGAACTTTCCCCCAAATCATGCAGTTGTCCTAGCCTCTTGAACCCATCTCCCATCTCAATTTTGAGATCTCAGCCAACATCAAAGCGAGTGTTGTTTATTATTTTGTACTATACAGCTAACAAACGCACAAATTTTGTTTAGTTTTGGTTTTCTCGGACATTTCGGGGGCCCTCGAAGCGAAGAGATCTCGAGTGGCACTCAGCTGACACTTTGCTGCGGGATTTTCGGATAGAAACCCAATGCCCCTCGACTCGTGGCGTGACTTATTGGTTTATTTAGATCTCTTTTAATGAACTTAAGTACCTCGAGATGCGAACATAATCGCCACGTGGGGCTTTTGGGATTTGGGATTCCAAATGACCAGCCAAATGGTGAGTCACCTGGCCCAGAATGGGACATTAAATGGACCTCACCGGCCGTGGGAATTTAATTTGGCAATGGGGCAGGCACAAAACAAACTGAAACTGCCACGGCAAACAAACAAAAGTTATGTAAATGTTGTTTTGTAATGTGCGATGAACGCAATGCGATAAGCGCAGCGCGGAATTACTTCATAATTTTACTTACAGCCGCGATAAGGTCTCTACTCAATATAAATAAATTCCGACTCCAATGAACTGAGCCCCGGGACTGGACCACAACCACGAGCACATACTATTAAAGACCTCCTCCAGTCGCTGGGCATAAAATCAAACTTATTTATGGCAGCGCGAACGTATTAGCAAACAAATCAGTACAAAATAAGCCAGTTCCAGCCCGAATCCGAATCCGAATCTGAGCCCAAATCCAAGTCCTAGGGATACTGGACTGCAAACTGCAAACAGGAGACTGGAGACTGGACTGGCTGTAAGATATGGCAAATTTATGCGTTCGCCGCCTGCATAAAGATTAGTTACCAAGTGATTTTCTAATCGACGCAGCCAGATAAAAACAAAAAGCCCAAATAAAAATGACAAATTTACGAGCCTTTAGGTTTTCTGTGATGATATGAAGATGTGAGGAAGTGGGAATGGATGGCAATGAGGTTGGGAAAGAGAATCTAGTTAAAAATAAACAAAGGGAAAAGCCGATTTGCTGATATCAATTAAGTTGAATTTTTTGATAAATTTAATTTCTTTTCTAATAGGGACTAGAAATAAGCATGTATTTTTGTATCAAAAATATTTGAAAAATACGATTAAAATTGTTCGAAAAATAAGCATTTACAAATTAATAGTTTACATTTTTTATGAATTTTTAAGAAAGCAGGAATTTTATATCCAATTTGAGATCAATTAATTTTAGCTAAATTTTGTATGTGATATTTTGATTTAAAAAACAAATAAGATTCTAACGCATAATTTTAAAATAAGTTTAATAAGGGTGCACTTTTTACTAGTAATTAAGTTTTTAATAATATTAATTTAAAATTCGAATAGGTTTATTTTTTTTTTTAATTTCTCAGTAATTATAAAGGTGTTCATATTTTATGAAGAATATGTTTCCATATCCAATGTCTAGATTTATGCTGATCTTCACCTTGACTAATTTGGTCAAAAGTTTTTCTCCTGCTAATGGACCTCTTCGCTTCGCGCAAACGAAAGACTTAGGCAACGAACGTACCGCGGACAGCTCAATGAGTCTGGCAAATATTTGCGGTGGAAATCTCTCAATCTCGTCACTTTTCTCCCCGCTTCAAGCCCCGGAAAAATCTTCAATTTTCGAGCCGGCGTTGCTAATCAGCAGAGACAACAGCCTGGTGGCGCCTCGAAAATGGCATAAAAAATGTGTGTGTGTGTGTTTGTGTTGTTGAAGAAATCTATGAATGGGCTGGGCTTTGCCGGAACGCTAACTAACTCGAAAGCCAAACAAAACGACAGCCATCAGACGGTAGCCAAGCATTTCTGCATCTCGGCATCTGTCTGCCACTCAAAAAAAATTGCGAAAGTTTGTCGGTTTAAATCAAATCCAATAAACCCAGGCCCCGCAATTCGTGTTGGCCTGAAGCGGGTTGGTCTGCGACTGTGTTCTAAATCGGATCGGGTAAGAGAACCTTTGGCGATCTCAAGGGAAAATATAACGTTAACCCACTGCTGCCGACCTCTCTCGCTGATGGGGCGTTAACTCTTTATCAGCTGAGTGAAAATCAGCGCTGCGCACACAAAAATCATAATAATAAAAATGTTTTTAAGGCAGCGCTTTAAGTTGCGCATAAATCAGCTGGTCATGTGCGATTAATAAAACGGCGGAGAGATGGGATTCTGCCGTCTTTTAGTATTATTTTTCCCTCTTCCTTTATTTTGTTGTTGTTGTTTTTTTGTGGAGGCAAGGCATTAAACGTGCGGCCCATAAAAAGAAGACAGGTGATCTCGGCGGTGATCGGTGGTGATCGGTGGCCAGCGGATCGTCAAGTGTAATCCGAGCAAGGAGGAAATGCAGGCCAAACGTGCGCCCAGCTGATGGCGTTGGCGATTGCCGATTGCCGATGTTGCAACTGCCAACTTGCAACTGCAACTGACCACAAAAAAATTTGGGGGGAGGGGAAAGGAAAAAAAAAACGAAGCCAGAGCCGCAAAAACAAACCGTACAAATCACGATTTTTGCTGCGGTTGCCTCCGTGTTGCAGAAATTGAAAATCAACAGCACACGGAAAATAAATCTGAAGATCAATAAGATGAGATTTCCTTTTAAATATGAATTGAAGCTTTGAAAGTACCCTTTTAATCAGAAATTCGAAAAAAAATAAAAAATTAACTACTTTTATAAATCACTAGAAATGTATATATTTTTTCTTTTACCATGAGATAAATATAAAATTTGCTTTTCATAGCCAGATTAAAAAAATAAGTAATGTTAAATTATAAAATTGATAACATTTTGAAAATCATATCTTTTGTCAGAAAGTTTTTTTTTAAATTTATAGGCTTTTCAAAATGCTAAATTAATCTTGTCATAAAAATATTTATTAAAAAAAACTTGTGAGTTTTCATTTATTTGTGAAAATCCTATTATTTTTACAAATCGCGATAAATAATTTCCTAATTTTTTCTCAGTGCACGGCACTCGAAAAAAAAGGCGCTCGAAGCTTTCTGGGCCTTGGCAAATTATGTGCTGGCAACTACAAATATGAGCGCGCGAATTAATCAAAAGGCGACGTTGGGCAACCAACGTCCCGAAAAACCAAGTGGTGCAGCTGTTCGCCGGTGGCTCATCGGTGGTTCAGTGGTGCACTTGGCTCCGTTTTTTTTGCTCAGTGGTGCACAGCCCACATGCGAGCTGAAGGATCGCAGTGTGGACCAAACTGAGACAGCGGGTCATAGACGGGGTCACCAAGTGGGTGGTTTTTGATTTAAATGGTATCTTTGCTCAAGGGAAAACTCACCCGTGTGTATCCTTTGATGGGCCTTTAGATGCGAGCTCTTCGTGTAGACCTTGGAGCAACCTTAAATAAAATGAATTGAAAAACATCAGAACAAGGTTTCTTTTTATTAAATTATTGCAGTTTTAAAGTTTGCAATTTTGGAAAAGTTGTATATAAAATCTTTATACTTAAAAGGCCTTTTCTAAGTGGATAATTGTTTAAGCCATTTAAAAAACAAATACCCTTCAGTAATATCTGCATTTTC